>NW_022589704.1:36760990-37312789 GCF_004348235.1 Phoca vitulina | reverse complement strand
CCCCCCCCCCCCCCCCCCCCCCCCGATTGGATACAATCCTATGTCAGGATCCATGGTTTAGAGATTACAGTGTAGGCCGGATTTCAGCTCTGGTTTGTCTCTTCAGCTGCACAACTGTATGTGTTAGCCCTATAATGAATTAACTTGAAGCTGTTATATTTGTACTGTGTGCCACAGTTTGTACCCATAACACTGCCAAATCAGTAGCTTAATTTTGCTGTTGGTCCATAAGTGAGCTAAACTAGATGAGAAACTTATTTTTCACCACCTGTCTTTATTACCACTTAGTGGAAAACAACTCAAAAACCTGTATGTAAGGGGCGCCTGGGTGGCTCCGTCGTTAATTGTCTGCCTTCGGCTCAGGTCATGATCCCAGGGTCCTGGGATCGAGCCCCACATTGGGCTCTCTGCTTGGTGGGAAGCCTGCTTCTCCCTCTCCCACTCCCCCTGCTTGTGTTCCCTCTCTCACTGTGTCTCTCTCTGTCAAATAAGTAAATAAATCTTAAAACAAAACAAAACAAAAAAACCTATATGTAACATGCAGGCTACAGATAATGGGGCAATAGAGGGTGATGTGATGATTCAGAAATAGTGTTATTTTTGTGATCTAAGAACAGCATTATTGTTAGGGATCTGAAAGGAAATACATTCACAGACAAGTGCAAATTTGACTCCTTATTTGCTTTCTTCTGTTATCATATATTTTAAATAAGTAGTTTTTCTTTCATATGTGGGCAGGGTTTTTGTTTTGTTTTTGCCCTTTGGGACTCTCTTTTATCTTCTACCTTTGTAGGTTTTCGCTTTGCATTTTTAGGGAATCAGATTGTTCTCATTTGTTGGGGAAACATAATAGTGATTAATTTGGTAAGATTTTTAGAGGGAATGCGTTCGGTATTTTGACAGCAATAGAATAAGTTAGCTTTATGACATAGACGATTAATTGTCTTTTCATATAAAATAACAAGTTTGTTTAAAAATGATGATGTTATGAAATTTCCTTCATTCTTCATTTATTCAAAAATGTTTTTTGAACACTTACTATGTTCCAAGCATTGTTCTAGGCTTTATAATACTCAGTTTGGCAGTTGTAGAAGAAAAGTATATCATGAAAAAAATGCTTACAATCTACTAAGTGACCAAAAAACAAGTTACAAAATTGTGTATGATATGATCCCAGTATATTTTAATCTTTGCATAGAAAATCAAATTTACTTATAAATAATAACTTTTGGAAAGGGGTGGTAGAATTATGGAGGATTTTCTTATTGTACATTATATATTCATGTTTGACTTTTTATAAGGAGCATGGTGTTTGTAATCGGAACAAAACTTGTAAAATATATAGGATTATAAACGTCTAGTCTTTTTTTTTTTTTTTTTTAAGATTTTATTTGAGAGAGAGCGAGCACAAGCAGGGGGGAGGGGCAGAGGGAGAGGAAGCAGGCTCTCTGCTGAGCAGGGAGCCTGACGTGGGACACATCCCAGGACCCCGGGATCATGACCTGAGCGAAGGCAGACCCTTAACCAACTGAGCCACCCAGGCGCCTCTAGTCCTTTTTCTATATATGTTTGTATATAGATATATACACATAATTTTTTACATAACTGGAATCTTATTGTGAATATAGACATAACCTTTGTTTATGTACATACCAACAATTTACGACTCTGCAATTGCTGATTTTCAAAAAAAATGTTATGTATATTCTCTGTGAACATCTTTGTACATATATCTGCATGGAATTTTGATTATTTTATTAGAATAAATTCTTAGAATGACTTAGAAAAAAATATACACTTCCTAAGAGTCTTAGTATATATTTCCAAATTACTTCTCAGAAAAATTGTATGAATTTCCAGTGTATAAGTCTGATCAACTCAGTGTACTCTGATATTGAACATTATTAGGGTTGTTAGTTTTGGGTTTTACTTACTAATCTGTATGTCTTTTTAAGAAATGTGCCATGTAAATTCAGATGGTGTTGATAATGGTGATGAGAGAGGAAGGATGGTACTAATGGCAATTAGTATTCTAAAAATAATGTGGAGAATGGATAAGACTTTTCATTTATGTATTTGCATTTTTAGGCAATTCTGTCTTGAACTAAATGGACTTGCTGTCAAACTTCAGGTAATATTTTCTTTAAGTTAAAGCTATATTTGGAAGTTCTGATTTTTTTCTGTTTTTGTAACTTAAGGTGTTTACAAAGACTTACCCAACATTTCTAATTATTCTAGAATTTTACATGGAAATGTAGTAACCCAAATGATAAACTTTTTTTTATTGTTTTATGTATTAAGAAATGTAACTCTTTTGTAACAGAGTGAATGCCATCCAGATACATGTACTCAGATGACAGCAACTGAGCAATGGATTTTTCTTTGTGCAGCTCATAAAACTCCAAAAGAGGTGAGAAATTATGAAATAGAATGACTAATAAAATCATCATAACCTAAATCTCTCCAAGAGAGTGGTAGATAAATTTTTAGTGTTCACTGTTTATTTTGCCATTTGGTTTAGAGTTCTTATTGCAAATTTATTGCCACAGTGCTATTTTAGGATTTCTTATGATTAGTATCATTTTTGTAACTGGGCAATATCATGGGTTAGAACTCACTTTATGATTCGCTGGCTATCACAGAATAACATTATCTGTCATATCATGCTGATATCTAATGTATAATGGATGACATATACTTGTTTAATTTTTTGGTTCAGTCATAATTTCTTTTAGTCATAATTTCTTTTGATAGGAGTAACTTGGTGATTACTAGTTGATGCTTAATCTGTTAATGAAATGTTGCTTTGGGGCTTTTTAACTTTACAGGTCAATATTTTTTACTCTACATTTTATTAATATTTCCTACTATTTATTTGAAACCCACCATAATGATTTTCTTCTCCATCATTGGTCCTACATTGAAAAAGTTATTCATGTTTTCTCCTCATTTAGTTTTTGTCAAGGTGAGGGTATAGGAAGTAGCAGTTGTTTATAGAACATTTTTAGTTAAAAATAATTCCTTCATATTATCTAATAGCCAGTACATAATTCAGTTTTCCTTAGTTATCTCAAAAATTACAGCTGGTTGTTTATGCATTGCATTTCCCTTGATCTGCATTCCCTTTTAATCTGTAGTACTTTTTACTTGAAACTTAAATTTACTGAAAATATTTGGGTTAGGCCAGTTCTATAGAATTATAAACCATCAGATGATCATTTTATTGTTAGACTTCTGTGGCTTGACAACAGGTGACTTTCTAGTTGCAAAATGAATATCTGGTGTTCTTTTATTTGAGAATGTAAATTCTCCAAAATAAGGAGTATCTGGTACCTGTCTAAGCAGATAGTACTTATTTGGTTGACTGTCTAAGCAGATAGTACTTATTTGGTTGACTGATTTCATTCAGGGTGTTACTTATTTTGTGTTAGTTAATTGAAGCAATATTAAGATTTGTGTATCATTTTATATCTGGGAAAACCCACATAGCAGTTTATTGATAATTTACTGAAATTGGCTATTTAGTTGCAATTAGGAAATTGAATCAAGAAGGCTAGTTTGATTTTGGCAAATAATGAAGATGCATTATTCTCACTTTAGAGTGGAAAAGATACCCAGTTTGTGATGTATTGTGAGATTTATGTGTACTCTCCTTGTCACATCTACTTTTTTCTTGATTAATATTAAATGTAAGATAGCATTAGGTCATGTGAATGAGTCTTAAAAGTGCAACATTTCTTGCTGAAGACAAGCTCCGTTTGAATTGTCCATGTGTCAAGGGAGGATAATGGTAGAATTTTCAAGTGGTAGTTGTATGGAGAGGGATTTTTGGAAAAATACAAACAAAAGAAAATCTTGAAAGGATACTTTCTGAACTCTTGGAATAATTTTGCAGGCAGGAAATAATAGCAACTAACAGATGAGTAGCTAAGAAAGTTGCTCTTCTGGTTTAAAAGAATGGGGAGGATTCTGAAGTGGAAGAGGCAGGATACTCCCCACCAGTGATGATTTACTGAATGTCCTTGAGAATTAAAGAGACTCATTGCAGCAAATTGAGTTAATTGTACACAGTGATAAGTGACAAAGGTTATAACGTGTTATTATCTGCTCATCTTTTGTCACATTCAGACTGCAGTAGCATTATACATAGATACTTGGCAAAATAGAATTTATAAAAGCTTGTTAGTATTTGGTAACGAGTATTTTGCCAACTTTTTGCTGTTAAAAATGATACAAAGTAGGATGAGTTAACTGAGAATTAATGGGGGGGTGAGAAAAGGAAGGAAGCAGCTAAAACAAGGTAAAACCTTTCCCCCCACTCCAAAAAAAAATTTTTTTTTAAACCAGTTAAAGATCTAAAGTTATGCTGATACAACAATAGCTATGAACCACAGGTGGCTACGGAGCATTTAATGTTGATAGTCCAGTCTGAGATGTGCTCTAAGTGTGAAGTAAAATACTGATTTCAAAGAGTACTAAAAGACAATGTCAAATAGCTCATTAAGAGATAACTGGATATCTGCATACAAAAGAATGAAGTTAGACCCCTACCTCACACCTTATATAAAATTTAACTCAAAATGGATCAAAACCCCAAATATAATAACTAGAATTATAAAACTCTTAGAAAAAACATGTGTAACTCTTCATGACCTTGGACTAGGCACTGATTTCTTAGATATGAGACCAAAAGCACAAATAAAAGAAGAAAATATAGATCAGATTTTATCAAAATTAAGAATTTTTGCCTCAAAGGACACTGTCAAGAAATGAAAAGACAGTCTACAGAATGGGAAGAATATTTTTTTATAAATCATGTCTCTGATAATGGTCTGGTATTCAGATACATAAAGAACTGTTGCAATTAAACAGTTAAAAGAGTACCCAATTAAAAAATGAGCAAAAGATTTGAATAGACATTTCTCTAAAGAAGAAAAACAAATGGCCAGTAAACATTATAAAAAAGATGCTCAACATGATTAATCATCAAAACCACAATGAGAATGGATAAACAGAATGTATAGAATGGAATATTATTCAGCCAAAAAAGAGAGTGAAGTTCTGATCTATGCTACAATGTTGATGAACCTTGAGGACATTATGCTGAGTGAAATAAGCCAGACACAAAATGAGCCAACACATCTAGAAATGATGGTGGGCATGGGATGTTGTTGCTTAATGGTTTATAGAGTTTCTGTTTGGGATGATGAAAAACCTTTGGTTGGGGTGCCTGGGTGGCTCAGTCATTAAGTGTCTGCCTTCAGCTCAGGTCATGATCCCAGAGTCCTGGGATCAAGCCGGGCATTGGGCTCCCTGCTCAGCGGGAAGCCTGCCTATCCCTCTCACACTCACCCTGCTTGTGTTCCCTCTCTCACTGTCTCTCTCTCTCTGTCAAATAAATAAATAAAATCTTTAAAAAAACAAAAACCTTTGGTTGGAAACACATAGTAGTGATGGTTGCACAATAGTGAATGTAATTGTCACTGGGTTGTACATTTAAAAAAGGTTGAAATGGCAGAATTAATCTGAAACATATTTTATTTTTTTAAAAGATTATTTGAGAGAGAGAGAGAGAACGCGCGAGATGGGGGAGGGTCAGAGGGAGAAGCAGACTCCCTGCTGAGCAGGGAGCCTGAATCATGACCTAAGCTGAATCATGACCTAAGCCGAAGGTAGTTGCTCAACCAACTGAGCCACCTAGGCTCCCTCATCTGAAATATATTTTACCATATTTTTTTTAATGGAAAAAGAAAAGATACACTCCACAATGGCATACACTTCATCCACTAGAATGATTAAAATATAAAAGATAACCAGTGTTGGCCAGGATGTTGAGATAGTAGAATCCTCATACACTGCTATGATAGGACTGTAAAATACTGTAGTAGCCACTTTGGAAAACAGTTTGGAAGTTCCTTAAAAAGATAAGCATAGTTATGACTTAGCAATTCCACTCTTAGGTATATACCCAAAAGAAATGAGAACATATGTCTATACAAAACTTGTACACTAATACAGTCACACTGTTCACGATAGCCAAACACGTTTCAACCAAATTTTCAATAACTAATGATGAGTAAACAAACAAAATGTGGTATATGCACACAGTGGAATATTATTCAGCCATAAAAAGGAATGACGTCTATAACGGATTACAGCATTTTTTATATATTAGAAACATTAAAGTGTAAAAAGATTTTGAATAAAAGAAAAATAAAATACTTACGCTGCACTGTGGATGAGCCTTGAAAACATGCTAAGTGACACAAAAGGCCACATATTACTCCTTTTTTGTTTTTGTTTTTTGAGAGAGAGCCCATGTGGGTGGGGGGAGGGGGAGGAGCAGAGGGAGAGGGAGAATCTTTTTTTTTTTTTTTAAGATTTTATTTTATTTATTTGACAGAGAGAGACACAGCAAGAGAGGGAACACAAGCAGGGGGAGTGTGAGAGGGAGAAGCAGGCTTCCTGCTGAGCCAGGGGCCCGATGCGGGACTCAGTCCTAGGACCCTGGGATCATGACCTGAGCCAAAGGCAGACGGTTGACGACTTAGCACCCAGGCGCCCCAGAGAGGGAGAATCTTAAGCAGGCTCCATGCCCAGCTCCAAGCCCACCGTGGGGCTCTATCTCATGACTGAGATTGTGACCTGTGCCGAAATCAGAGGAGTCCGAGGCTTAACTGACTGAGCCACCCAGGCATCCCCGTATTACTCTATTTTTAGGAAATACCCAGGCAAATCCATGGAAGACAGAAAGTAGATTAATTGTTGCTTCAAGTTAGGGGGAGGAGAGAATGAGAAGTGACTGCTAATTGATACTGGGTTTCTTTTTGGGGTGATGAAAATGTTCAGGAATGTAGTTGGTGATGGTTACATAAATTTGTAAATATACTGAAAACTTGAGAGTTGTATATTTTAAAAGAAATTTTATGGTTTGTGAATTACATCTTAATTTTTAAATACCCCAAAGAAGCTCATTAATAATTTTTATATCAATTATATGTTGACATAATTTTGGCTATATAGAGTTAAATATATCATTAAAATTAATTTCAACCGTTTTTTACTTCTTTAATGTAACTTTATTTGTTGTAACATTGAATTTTACAGTCATTCTGATATCATAAGAGACTTTTTTCTTCAAAAATGCTCAGGTTTTTGGAATAAGACAAGTATATAATAAACAGACCTCATGTAAGAGGTATGATGCATTTTTTATATCCTTTCTTTTATAGTGTCCTGCAATAGACTATACTAGACATACACTTGATGGTGCTGCATGTCTTCTGAATAGCAATAAATATTTTCCTAGCAGGTAAGTAAAATTTTTAAACATGGTGTTAAACTTTTTGGATTTAATTTAAAAGATTGGTATTTTTATTAAAACACACTAGGTTGCTGTTAATGCATTGTATTCTTTAAACCTTTTTTTTTTTTTTTTTAGGCTGTTGTATATTTAGCTAGTTCAAAATTACTCAGATTTTGAAATTAAGGTTGTGGTTAAACTAAAAGCAGCAGGACTTGGCTCCCAAAGCTCACAGGTCAGTTTAGTCAAGGGTGTAGTCCCTGCTGCTGTGTGTCATTCTCCAGGGCTCTCCCTCTCATGTTTTAGAGTTGGAATATTTACACACTTATTTACTTGAATCTCTGTGATAGAGCTAGCGTCGTCTTACACAGCATGCCTAAAAAGCAGAATTTCCTAAGTTGGACTGCTTGTTTTTGAAGGATTCCTTATCCTTGCCTACAGGTTTTTAAGATCTGGAAAGAAGCTTCTCTATATTGTGATATATTACTGGAGAGGTTTGTTGACTGGCCTTTTATTCTATTAAGATATCTGTTACCAGGTGGATAGATTTGGAGATTCTTTCCCCCAAATATAGAACTCATATAAAATATGTTAAAAAAAATACTGTTTTTTGCTTCAGTATCCTATGTACATTTTTTAAAATTTTTTATTTTTTAAGTAATCTCTACACCTGACATGGGGCTTGAACTCACAACCCCGAGATCGAGTCGCCCGCTCCACTGACTGAGCCAGGCGCCCTTACATTTTTTTTTTTTACATTTTTTTTAATACCAAAATTTGTAGGCATTTTTTATTTAAAAAAAAAAAAATGAAGTTGTATAGAATAAAAAACTCCTTTTAGTGGTTTTAATCATCTGTAGTGGACAAAGTGTTAATGTTGTCAGTGCTATGTTTTAGTAAATTTTGATTTGTCAGGGATTTAATTGCATTGAACTTTTACAACGTTTCAAAACTTGTAATACTGAATTTCTTAGGCACTGTGGTTAGGTAGAAAGAGCACTGGCCCAGGAGTAAAGAACAGGGGTCCTAGCCCTACTCTTGCCACCTCCTAGCACTGTGACCTTGCACTGGTCACTTTTTTCCCCTAGGTGTAAGTTTCCACGCTTGTGAATTGAGAAGATTAGACTATATTGTTTGTAAGATCTGCCCAGCTCTATGAATCTGATTTCTTTCCTATTTCTAGGGTTAGCATAAAGGAATCATCTGTAGCAAAACTAGGATCAGTATGCCGTAGGATTTACAGAATATTTTCACATGCTTATTTTCATCATCGGCAGATATTTGATGAATATGAAGTAAGTATATTTCACTAATTCTCCTGATGCATTCTTATCAGAATGACAATAATATATGTTGATGTTATGTCTAGTTTTTTGGTTTTGAATAGTAAGTTAAAATAACTTTTTTTCTTTCTCTCTACAGAACGAAACATTTTTGTGTCACCGGTTTACCAAATTTGTGATGAAATATAATTTGATGTCCAAGGATAACCTGATTGTACCAATTTTAGAAGAGGAAGTTCAGAATTCAGTTTCTGGGGAAAGTGAAGCATGAAGGGAATCATATAGAAAAAAATGTACTGATCACATAATTAACAATAATTATGTACTGTATATATATCATTTTAGACACATCAATCATGTATCCATATTATAGCTTCTTTGTTTAGTATAGGTTTTTGTATGCTGAGTGTTGCCTTTTAAAATGGGAAATACATTTTAAGTTATTCATGAGCTGTATATTCACCAGTGTGGCACTCATGGTTTTTAAATAAGATTAGTATTATCTGTTTATAATGCCTGTTAATAAAAGAATTTACAGTTTGGTAAAATTGCTGCTAAACAATCATTGGATCACAATCCTCATCAAATAAACCCATCTATAAAAAGATGAGTGAGCTTGAGGTTTCGCACAAGCTGTTTACTAAAGAAATAGTAATATTTTCCTTTGGTTTTACCCCTAGGTTAGATATTCTAGAAAATTCTGTAGTACACAGTTCAGTCTTAACTGTTAACTTTTCAAAAATGAGATGAAAATGTTTTAAAATTCTGTTTATAGTTTTTGATACACATGTGATTATGTGTATAATCCAAATATAAATTCAAATGAAGTATTAGTAATACTTATATAATCTTACTGTGCTACATAAAGTATATTCTAGACCAGCATACTTGGAAAGGATTTACCTTTCAGCAACAGTGGACTGTTAAATACAAGATGATGATAGTGATAAGGCATGGAAATGACATTCCCACTGGAAACCTGCCCTGTCCTTCCATTCTCATATCCCTTAATTCCCTATCCGTACTACATTAGCTGAGAAGCTTTTCACTAGACTTGAGTTAGTGTGGCTTATACCTATTTATATTTGTATTAATTGCTTACAGATTATACCTCATATTAGCAATTACATTACACTACAGGAAAAATGTATTAGCATAGGCTCTTGCTTATCTTTGTTTTGCAAAATTGTTCTAATTACTTGGAGAGCAGTCTTTAAAATAGTTTGGTTCTTCTTGTTAGTAGTATTAATCCTTTCATCTAAGCATCTAAATAACATTTAAATAGAGTTGAAAAATATTGTAGTATTTATTTTACATCCCTTCCCCACAAAGTTTATGTTTGAATTATATGCACTTGTGTGTGTGTTTTTTGTTTTTTGGGTTTTTTTTTGCAATAATTCACAGCTTCCAAGGGTGTTAATGGTCATACATTTTTTGGACTTTGTTATGATTCAGTGTCTTAAAGATTCAACTGCAGATTTTACAGCCTTTTAATCTACTGAATGCAATTTTCAACAAAGCACTGGAGGTCTTATTGCTAAACTGGTTGTAATGAGGCACTAAGGGTAAAAAAAATTATACATGTAGTGAAGAAAATATTTAAATCCATCTCTTGAACAGACTTAACAAATGGGAACTTTTTTTCATTTAAAAGGGTTATTTTGAAATGAAGATGAAAACATATTCATCTTGATTTTTTTTCAAATTTGAGGAAATAATTTATACCATATTATACAACAAGGATGTATAGCAGAAATGTGGGAAATAGTAGCAAATTGAGGTGTGTGTGTATATATATTTATGCCTTTCCAAGCCTGCCAGTGTATTTGGCCTTGAACAGTGCTATCCCAGCAGCCAGTCATTACTTTACTGTAACCCACAACTATCTTTTTAAGTTTTATGTTCATAGTGAAAGGAATGTTGACTTTGAAATTATGCATTTATATTAATGTCACTATAAACCAATGGGAATAGTAATTTTTGCACAAACTTGCTAAATATTGGGAGACTAAATTACTAAGTTAATAAATGATATATAGCAATGTAGCTCATCTCTATAGATGGTGTCTCACAATGGATTTCTGTTGCTTATTTTCTTAGTGAACTAAGGCAGTGGCTGGGATTGGTGATCTGGCTAAGTATTTTGAAACACATTCTGAATAATATGACTTGGTGTTAACGGGGAAATAAAATACGTTTTTTCTTACTCATTCCATTTTCCCTGTACTGTGTTTGGAACTGATCATAAAACAACCAACCAACCAAAAACAAACCCAAAAAGAAAACATCAGTTTGTAGGCTTGCTTTTGTATTCATACTGACATCTCATTCATACTCATTGTACTATGAAATTGACTCACTGTACTAGGTAAGACCTAAATGAAAGTTACTGTTCTTAATATTGTGTACAGAATTTTGAAAATACGCATGTATGTATCTAAGTGATATTTTAAAAAATTAGCCTAGCGAAGAATTTATACAATAAATCTTCTAAGAAGAGAGGTATAGAAAACTCAGTTTTGTGCAGTAAGGAAGTTAGGCTGCACTTTCGATTATCCAACATAGATCCAAAAGTTAAAACTTTCTTTCCATAAATTATTATTATTTTTTAAAGATTTTATTTATTTTTGACAGAGTGTACAAGCAGGGGAAGTAGCAGGGAGAGGGAAAAGCAGGCTCCCCGCCCAGCAAGGAGCCCAGTGTGGGACTCTATCCCAGGACCCTGGGATCATGACCTGAGCGGAAGGCAGACGCTTAACTGACTGAACCACCCAGGCGCCGCTTTGTATACCTTTTTGAATACTTGTTGAATGTGGTTAAAAGGTTTCTTGGTGTTTTTCCATGCTATGCAAATGTTTTAGTAAAAGGTGATTTTCATTTCTTGAATGCAGCTAATTGTTAACTAAGCAGCCACTACAGATGTTTTGTACAACAAAACAGCGTATATGAGATGGTCTAAAGATCCAAATGTGGTTTCTGAAAAACGCATTATTAGTGTAGTGTACACAATCAAATCAGATAACTACCAAGTGAATCCACTAGAGGGTTAGATTACTCATCCAAAAAATTTAACTAGGAGTTTCACGCTTAACATTTGGGGAATACCTGGATATTTTATGTGGGCTGGGAATCTAATTACATTTCTTCATTTGTTTGATTTTTCTGCTACTTACATTTTATAGTACTCAAAACTGTATCAAATGTGAGAACCTAATGTAATTTAGCAGAGAATACTAAATTTTGATAATAAATTTCCAAAAGATAAATGCAGTTGATATTCTGAACTTAACATCCATGAAGGTAGTATTTCAAGTGTCTCATACTGATCCTAGGATTAATTACAGCATCAACATTCAAAATTAGTAAGCTATTCATTTATTAAAATGAAGTTAGCATTTTATCCTGTTCTGTATTTCTTCTATAAACCTTGGTAAAAGCAATTTATCATTCTGTAAACAGTGGGGGTGCCTGGGCTGGCTCAGTCGGTAGAGCACGCAACTCTTGATCTTGGGGTTGTAAGTTCCAGCCCCACTGGGTGTAGAGACTACTTAAAATCTTTAAAAAAAAAAAATTCCATTAATAGTGTATTTACCACTCTATTTTGGGTGGATCTCATGAGGGCCATCTATATCTTGTATGACAACTAGAAATTCACTTAAAAATGAGTTTGTTACGGATTTGTAGGATTTTCACTGCCTTTTGTGACACTGTCAAAGGAATTTTTTTTTTTTTTTTAAGATATTTATTTGACAGAGACACAGCGAGAGAGGGAACACAAGCAGGGGGAGTGGGAGAGGGAGAAGCAGGCTTCCTTCCGAGCAGGGAGCCCGATGCAGCGCCCAGTCCCAGGACCCTGGGATCACGACCCAAGCCACAGGCAGACGCCCAACGACTGATTCACCCAGGCGCCCCAAAGGAATATTCTTATACAGTATGCTTTATGTGAAAATTTTCTACATGTCTGTATTTGCTGATTTTAATATTTTGGATTTTCCTTAGTGCGTAGAAGGAAATGTTATTTTTTAAAAATGCTTTATACGTTGTTTTTAAAGTAAGAGGTTAAATCAAGTAGGAACAATAGGATTGTGTCCTCATATTTTTCCTCTTTCTCCCTCAGATAAGACTGAGGGGAGTCAAAGGAACAACAAAACTCCTGAGATGAGGAAATGGTGGGTATGGTCACTATCACAAATGATACACCCATTTCATCCAATTTGGGTAATTCAATAGAATCCTTTTGATTTTTGTGGGACATCCCTACTTAACTGCTCCCAAAAATGTCATCATGTTGTGTTTTTTTTTTTTTAAGATTTATTTATTAGAGAGTGTGTATGTACATGCAAAGGGGGGAGGGAGGAAGCTGAGGGGGAAGGAGAGGGAGGGGGAAAGAATCCCAAGCCTCTTCCCTAAGCCCAGCCTGGGGCTCAATCTCTCCAGCCTGAACCAAAACCAAGAGTCAGATGCTTAGCCAACTGAGCCACCCAGGCGCTCCTGTCATTGTGTTTTTAAAATCAGGTGTGTATTTTAAGAGAAATAAGAGAAAAATTATGCTTTTCTTGATTTTGGTAATATTTAAACCACTTTAAAAATATTTGGTGTTTCTGGGTTTTTAAATGGATTTTAAAGAAATTTTATTAGAGAACGAGCAGGGGTGAGGGGCAGAGGGAGAGGGACAAGCAGACTCTCTCCACTGAGCAGGGGAGGACTCGATCCCAGGACCCTGCCGAAGGCAGACGGTTAACTGACTGAGCCACCCAGGTGCCCTAAATATTTGGTGCTTCTGGGTTCTTAAACGTCATTTTATAAACAAATGCAGATCTTGGATTCTAATTCTTGAGATAACCCTTAGGATTGTATTAATTTTTGAAGTCTGCTGTAGTATATTTAGTGACTTAATATAAATTTCTTAATAGTTCTTGAGGTCTAAAGCTTGAAATCAGTTTTACTAGGCTAAAATTAGTTTCCTGGTTCTTTTTAGAAGCCCGGGGAAAATCCATTCCTTCCCTCTTTTAGCTGCTGGGAGTTGCCGGCAAGCATTCTTTGCCTTGTGGCCACATCGTTCTCGTCTCTCCCTCCATCATCACATTGCCTGATCTTGCGTAGTGATCTCTGCTTCCTTCTCAGGGGATTTGTGATTACGTCACTGGGCCAACCTGGATAATCCAGGATAATGTCCCCATCTCAAGATCCTTAATCATGTCTGCAAAATCACTTTTGTATATAAAGTAATAGTCACAGGTTCTGGGATTATGAAGTGGACGTTTTAGGGGGCTTTTATTCAGCCTACCACAGCAATCCTCTCAAATTCATTGTTAATTTCAATTCTCCATGCTACACACTTAATTTTTAATCTGATAGTGGTACTTTTTGTTTCTTGTATGTTACCTACTTCTTTATGCCTTCCAATCACATGCTTCATTTAAGTGTCTGATTGACAAAGCTGAACTTGAGATCATTTCCTCCAGGTTACCATTTACTACAACTTCTTTGTACTGATGCGTAAGTAGCTAAGTTTTTGATACATAAAACATAATTCTGTGATTCAAAGACCTTGCTTACCAGTTTGTGAAAGAGTAGGAGAGTTGCAAGACAGTGGGGTGGAAGAATATTTCAAAAACCTCTTTGTACATAACAAAAACAAAGGAAGAGTTTAAAACTATAGCTTGCTGGGTTCTGCCTTTGGAAACTGATTTGATTGAGAATGGGAGGCTCAGAATGTCAGTTTTATTTTTTTTTTATTTTTTATTTTTTTAAAGATTTTATTTATTTATTTGAGACAGAGAGAATGAGAGCACATGAGAGGGGTGAGGGTCATAGGGAGAAGCAGGCTCCCTGCCGAGCAGGGAGCCCGATGCGGGACTCGATCCAGGGACTCCAGGATCATGACCTGAGCCGAAGGCAGTCGCTTAACCAACTGAGCCACCCAGGCGCCCTCAGAATGTCAGTTTTAAAAGCTTCCCGAGGGGCGCCTGGGTGGCTCAGTTGGTTAAGTGTCTGTCTTCAGCTCAGGTCATGATCCCAGGGTCCTGGAATCGAGCTCCACATCAGGCTCCCTGCTCTGCAGGGAGCCTGGTTCTCCCCCTGCCCCCCCCCCCCCCCCCGCTTGTGCTCTCTTTCTCTGACAAATAAAATCTTTAAATAAATAAAAGCTTCACAAGTCCCTCTGCTGTGCTATCAGTTTGGAAAACCACTGGGAAATTTAGGAGATGAGGTAAAAGGTACACCTATTTCAAAACAATGAGTAGTAATTGTAGCTATTGTTTCTTTAAGGAGAGATAAATCTGATGATAGCAAAAACATTCACTTCTAGGGTATGTTCCTAGGGGAAGGAGTGAGCTTGGGGCATAACCATCTGCTTTTCCCAGGGTTGCAGACGGTGATGAAAGCTACATAGAGCAAAAAGGAGGGAGAGGGTAGCCCCTCAGCTGACCTTCTGCCTCTTACCAGATTGTTGTCAGAGTCAGTAGTTACCTTGTTTTGTTTTTTAAATGTGACAGACTATTTCAGACATGTTGAATCTTAATAGTTTGGTGGATTTCAAAAGTCTTTTTTTTTTTTTTTTTTTTTAAGATTTTATCTATTTATTTGACAGAGAGAGCACAAGCAGGCAGAGCGGCAGGCAGAGGGAGAAGCAGGCTTCCCGCTGAGCAGGGAACCCAATGCAGGACTCGATCCCAGGACCCTCGGATCATGACCTGAGTCAAAGGCAGATGCTTAACTGACTGAGCCACCCAGGCACCTCTAACAGCCTTGTTTTATGAGATTAATACTATATGAGAATCTTTAACCATGGCTTTGGGGAAAATAACCCTCTTGTATTTTAGGTTGATTTGATTGAGGGAAATCAGGTAAAATTTCTCTCTATTTATTTATTTATTTGACAGAACACAAGCAGGGGGAGTGGGAGAGGGAGAAGCAGGCTCCCCACCGAGCAGGGAGCCTGATGTGGGGCTTGATCCCAGGACCCAGAATCATGACCCAAGCTGAAGGCAGATGCTTAACTGACCGAGCCAACTAGGCGCCCCTAAAAAAATTTTTTTTTAAAGATTTTATCCATTTATTTTAGAAAGAGAGCAGGGGGGAGGGGTAGAGTGAGAGGGAGAAAGAGTCCCAAGCAGACTCCGTGCTGACTGTGGAGCCTGACCGGGGGCTCAGTCCCATGACCCCAGGATCACAACCTGAGCCAAAACCAAGAGTTGGCCACTTAACTGACTGCACTACAAAGGCACCCCGGAAATCAAGTAAATTTTAACGGGTCTGTAATGTTTTGGTTGCTTACAAAGATTGCTGCCATTGCAGAATTTCCAGGTGCATCTCAGATAGATACGGGGTGGGGATAGAGGAAATTGCTATTTAGTTTTTCTTCTTGAAAGACTTGAGTATGCCCCATACCAGCTGGTCTGGAATCTTTAGGACACTTAGGGCCATCAGGCTTGTGCAGTCTTGTTTAGCACATTCTAGACCTAGGAACATATTTTTCTGCTTGGGAGCAGCATGGATGTTGAATCCATATCATCACTCTTGAATCGCTTGGGTTTGCTTAATTTGGGGACCTGAATCTAAAGTAAGAGCTCTTCTTAGCACAACTGAAAGGGCTCTGTTATGCTGGTATTAGCAAATCCCAAGGAGAAAGATAAGAAAATATATTTAGACCCAGAAAAGAACCTTAGGAATTGGTGAGTTGAGGCTCCCTTGTCCTCATTTTACAGATTTAAAAACAAAACAAAAACTCCAACAACAAACCAAGGCCACAGAAATTAAATGCTGGTCCAGAATTTCCACAGATAGATAGTGAAGAACTGGGGTCTCAAATCCCTGAACAGTGTGGAAGTTAATGTAGAAAAGACGAAGAAAGGAGAAGAGTTCATCTGATGGGGCCTAGAAAACCAGCATCCCTTCCCATATGACTTCTCAGTAGTACCAGTACTATAAAGATGCACCATCAGGTAATCTCCATTTTTTTTGTTTTAAGACTCATGACTTCTATTTTATTATTTTTAAATTTAAATTCAATTAATATATAATGTATTATTGGTTTCATAGGTACAGGTCTGTGATTCATCAGTCTTATATAATACCCACTGCTCATTTCATCACATGCCTTCCTTAATGTCCATCACCCAGTTACCCCATCCCTCCACCCCTCCCCTCCAGCAACCCTCAGTTTGTTTCCTATGATTAACAGTCTCTCTCTTATGGTTTGGATCCCTCTCTGATTTCCTCTTGTCTTAGTTTTTCTTCTCTTCCCGTATGAGCTTCTGTTTGTTTCTTAAATTCCACATATGGGTGAGATCATATGATAACCGTCTTACTCTGATTGACTTATTTCACTTAGCATAATACCCTCTAGCTTCAACCACATCATTGAAAATGGCAAGATTTCATTTTTTTGATGGCTGAATAATATTCCTTTGTGTGTGTGTGTGTGTGTGTGTGTGTATATATGTGTAGCACATCTTCTTTATCCATTCATCTGTTGATGGACAACTGGGCTCTTTCCACAGTTTGGCTTTGTGGGCATTGCTGCTATAAACATTGGAGTGCAGGTGCCCCTTCAGAACACTACATTTGTATCTTTGGGGTAAATACCCAGTAGTGCAATTGCTGGGTTGTAGGGTAGCTCTATTTTCAACTTTTTGTGGAGCCTCCATTTTGTTTTCTGAGCGGCTGCACTAGTTTGCGTTCCCACCAACAGTGTAAGAGGGTTCCCCTTTCTCGGCATCCTCACCAACATTTGTTTCCTGAGTTGTTCATTTTAGCCATTCTGACTGGTGAGAGGTGTATCTCATTGTGGTTTTGATTTGTATTTTTTTCGGTTGGCCATTTGGGTATCTTCTTTGGACAAATGTCAGTTCACGTCATCTGCCCATTTCTTGACTGGATTATTTGTTCTTTGGGTGTTGAGTTTGATCAGTTCTTTAGATTTTGGATACTAGCCCTTTATCTGATATGTCATTTGCAAATATCTTCTCCCATTCTGTTGGTTGCCTTTTGGTTTTATTGACTGTTTCCTTTGCTGTGGAGAAGCTTTTTATCTTGATGAAGTCCCAGTAGTTCATTTTTGTCTTTGTTTCCCTTGCCTTTGGAGATGTATCCAGCAAGAAGTTGCTGCAGCCGAGGTTCTCTAGGATTTTTGTTCTCTAGGATTGCTGCTGCCTGTGTTCTCTAGGATTTTGATGGATTCCTATCTCACATTTAAGTCTTTCATCCATTTTGAGTCTATCTTTGTGTATGGTGTAAGAAAATGGTCTTATGTTCTTCTGCATGTGGCTGTCCAATTTTCCCAACACCATTTGTTGAAGAGACTGTCTTTTTTCCATTGGACATTCTTTCCTGCTTTGTTGAAGATTAGTTGACCATAGAGTTGAGGGCCCATTTCTGGGCTCTCTATTCTGTTCCATTGATCTATGTGTCTGTTTTTGTGCCCGTACCATACTGTCTTGATGATTAGAGCTTTGTAGTAGAGCTTGAAGTAAGGCATTGTGATGCCACCAGCTTTGGTTTTCTTTTTCAACATTCCTTTTGCTATTCAGGGTCTTTTCTGGTTCCATACAAATTTTAGGATTATTTGTTCCAGTTCTGTGAAAAAAGGGGATGGTATTTTGATAGGGATTGCATTGAATGTGTAGATTGCTTTAGGTAGCATAGACATTTTAACAATAATTTCTCTTCCAATCTGTTAGCATGGAATGTTTTTCCATTTCTTTGTGTCTTCCTCAATTTCTTTCATGAGTGTTCTATAGTTTTCTGAGTACAGATTCTTTGCCTCTTTGGTTAGGTTTATCCCTGGGTATCTTATGGTTTTGGGTGCAATTTTAAATGGGATCGACTCCTTAATTTTCTCTTTCTTCTGTCTCATTGCTAGTGTATAGAATTGCAACTGACTTCTGTGCATTGATTTTATATCCTGCCACTTTGCTGAATTCCAGTATGAGTTCTAACAATTTTGGGTTGGAGTCTTTTGTGTTTTCCACATAGAGTATCATGTCATCTGTGAAGAGTGAGAGTTTGACTTCTTTACCGATTCAGATGCCCTTTATTTCTTTTCGTTGTCTGATTGCTGAGGCTAGGACTTCTAGTACTATGTTGAACAGCAGTGGTGATAGTGGACATCCCTATTGTGTTCCTGACCTTAGGGGAAAAGCTCGCAGTTTTTCCCCATTGAGAATGATATTTGCTGTGGGCTTTTCGTAGATGTCTTTTATGATATTGAGTTATGTTCCCTCTATCCCTACACTGTGCAGAGTTTTAATAAAGAAAGGATGCTGTACTTTGTCAAATGCTTTTTCTGCATCTATTGAGAGGATCATATGGTTCTTGTCCTTTCTTTTATTAATGTAGTGTATTGCATTGACTGGTTTGCGGATGTTGAACCACGCTTGCAGCCCAGGAATAAATCCCACCTGGTCGTGGTGAATAGTTCTTTTAATCTACTGTTGGATTCTATCGGCAAGTATCTTGGTGAGAATTTTTGCATCCATGGTCATCAGGGATATTGGTCTGTATTTCTCCTTTTTGGTGGGGTAGGTCTTTGTCTGGTTTTGGGATCAAGGTTATACTGGCCTCATAGAAATTGTTGGGAAGTTTTCCTTCCATTTCTATTTTTTGAAACTGCTTCCAAAGAATAGGTATTAATTCTTCTTTAAATGTATGGTAGAATTCCCCTGGGAAACCATCCAGCCCTGGGCTCTTGTTTGTTGGGAGATTTTTGATTACTGCTTCAATTTCCTTGCTGGTTATGGATCTGTTCAGGTTTTCTGTGTCTTCCTGTTTCAGTTTTGGTAGTTTGTATGTCTCTAGGAATGCATCCATTTCTTCCAGATTGCCTAATTTGTTGGCGTATAGTTACTCATCATATGTTCTTATAATTGTATTTCTTTGGTGTTGGTTGTGATCTCCTCTTTCATTCATGATTTTATTTATTTGGGTCTTTCTCTTTTCTTTTTGTTAAGTGTAGCCAAGTTTTTATCAATCTTACTAATTCTTTCAAAGAACCAGATCCTAGTTTTGTTGATCTGTTGTACTGTTCTTTTGGTTTCCTTTTTTTTTTTTAAAGATTTTATTTATTTGACACAGAGAGACACAGCAAGAGAGGGAACACAAGCAGGGGGAGTGGGAGAGGGAGACGCAGGCTTCCCACCAAGCAGGGAGCCTGACTTGGGGCTCAATCCCAGGACCCTGGGACCATGACTTGAGCTGAAGGCAGACGCTTAATGACTGAGCCACCCAGGCACTCCTGTTCTTTTGGTTTCTATTTCACTGATTTCTGCTCTAATCTTTACTATTTCTCTTCTCTTGCTGGGTTTGGCTTTATTTGCTGTTCTTTCTCCAGCTTCTTTAGGTTTAAGGTTAGGTTGTGTATTTAAGACCTTTCTTGTTTCTTGAGAAAGGCTTGTATTGCTATATACTTCCCTCTTAGGACCGCCTTTGCTGCATCCCAAAGATTTTGAATGGTTGTGTTTTCATTTTCATTTGTTTCCATGAACTTTTAAATTCTTTGGTTGACCCATTCATTCTTTAGTAGGATGCTTTTTAGCCTCCTGTGTATTTGAGTTCTTTCCTAATTTCCTCTTGTGATTGAGTTCCAGTTTCAAAGCATTTGGTCCAAAAATATGTAGAGAATAATCCCAGTCTTTTGGTACTGGTTGAGACCTGATTTGTGACTCAGTATGTGATCTATTCTGGAGAATGTTCCATGTGCACTTTAGAAGAATGTGTATTCTGTTCCTTTAGGGTGGAATATTTTGAATATATCTGTGAAGACCATCTGGTCCAGTGTGTCATTCAAAGCCCTTATTTCCTTATTGACTTCTTTTGCTTAGATGATCTGTCCATTGCAGTGAGGGGGGTGTTCAAGTCCCCTAATATTATTGTATTATTATTGATGTGTTTCTTTAATTTTATTATTAATTAGCTTATATAATTGGCTGCTCCCATGTTAAGGGCATAAATATTTACAATTGTTAGATCTTCTTGTTGGATAGACCCTTTAATTATGACATAGTGTCCTTCCTCATCTCTTATTACTGTCTTTGGTTTAAAATCTAATTTTTCTGATAGAAGGATTGCCATCCCAGCTTTCCTTTGATGTCCATTAGCATGATAAATGGTTTTCCACCCCCTCACTTTCAATCTGGAGGTGTCTTTGGGTCTAAAATGCAGACAGCATATTGATGGGTCTTGCTTTTTTATCCTATCTGATACCCTGTGTCTTTTGATTGGGGCATTTAGCCCATTTACTTTCAGAGTAACTATTGAAAGATATGAATTTAGTGCCATTGTATTACCTGTAAAGTCACTGTTTCTGTAGATTATCTCTGTTCCTTTCTGGTCTATGTTACCTTTGGACTCTCTTTTTGCTTAAAAGATCCCTTTTAATATTTCTTGCAGGGCTGGTTTGGTGATCACAAATTCTTTTAGTTTCTGTTTGTCCTGGAAGATTTTTATCTTTCCTTCTATTTTGAATGACATCCTAGCGGGTAAGGTATTCTTGGCTGCATAGTTTTCTCATTTAGCACCCTGAATATATCATGCCCATCGTTTCTGGCCTGCCAGGTTTCTGTGGATAGGTCTGCTGCCAATCTAATGTTTCTACCCTTGTATGTTACAGAGATCTTATCCCATGCTGCTTTCAGGATTTTCTCTTTGTCTCTGAGATTTGCAAGTTTTACTATTAGATGTCAGGGTGTTGCCCTATTTTTATTGATTTTTGAGTGGGGCTCTCTGTGCCTCCTGGATTTTGATGCCTGTTCCCTTCCCCAGATAAGGGAAGTTCTCTGCTTTAATTTGCTCCAATATACCTTCTGCCCCTCTCTCTTTCCTCTTCTTCTGGGATCCCAATTATTCTAAAACTGTTTCACTTAATGGCATCACTTATCTCTTGAATTCTCCCTTCGTGATCCAGTAGTTGTTTTCTCTTTTTCTCAGCTTCTTTATTCTCCATCACTTGGTCTTCTATATCACTAATTCCCTCTTCTGCCTCATTTATCCTAGCAGTTAGAGCCTCCATTTTTGATTGCATCTCATTAATATAGCCTTTTTGATTTTGACTTGGTTAGATTTTAGTTCTTTTATTTCTCCAGAAAGGGATTCTCTAGTGTCTTCTATGCTTTTTTTCAAGCCCACCTAGTATCTTTATAATCGTTTTTCTGAACTCTAGTTTTGACATCTTACTTATGTCCATACTGATTAGGTCCATGGCAGTCAGTAGTGCCTCTTGTTCTCTTTTTTGAGGTGAGTTTTCCTGTTTTGTCATTCTGTCTAGAGAAGAATAGATGAACGAGAGAACAAAATACTAAAATGGCAACAACAACAACCCCATAGAAATACACACTAAACAAATCAGAAGAGACCCAAGACTAGGGAAAAAAAAAAAAAACCAATTAAAAAAAAGAATATACTCAGACAGGTGAGCAGAATAAAGCAGTACACTGGATTCTGTGTGTATTTTGGCCTGTTTTTTACAAAACTAGTTCCCAAAATTGTAACAAAGAAAAACTTATATATGTAGAAAAATAAAATTTGTATTTAATTTTATTTTTGTACATATATAGGGTGGATGAAAGGATAGAATGTAACTGTAAAAATGGAAATTAAAAGACAAGAAAAAACAAAAAGAAAAAAAACAACAAAAAAGGAAGCGATATAAACAAATAGGTGAACAGAACAGAGTAATACACTATCTCCTGAGTGTATTTTGGTCAGTTTGTTAGAAGAAACTACATCTCAAAATTGTAAAAAAGGAAAAACTTACATATACAATGATAAAATTAAATACATTGAAAGGCTAGAATGTAACTGTAAAGATGAAAATTTAAGGGCGCCTGGGTGGCTCAGTCGTTAAGCATCTGCCTTCGGCTCGGGTCGTGATCCCAGGGTCCTGGGATCGAGCCCCGCATTGGGCTTCCTGCTCTGCAGGAAGCCTGCTTCTCCCTCTCCCACTCCCCCTGCTTGTGTTTTGTCTCTCACTGTCTCTCTCTGTCAAATAAATAAAATCTTTAAAAAAAGATGAAAATTTAAAAAGATTTTTAAAAAGTTGATAAAATAATAAATTGGTTAAAAAGGAAAGAAAAAAATTAAAAAAAAATAAAGATGAATGACTAAAGAATCATGGGGAAAAAAGCCATGAATTCTATGTGCAGTATTCCTCTAGCTCTGGAGTTCTGCCGTTCTCATTGATGGCTAAACTTGGTCTTGGCTGGCTGTTCTTGCCGATCTTCTGGGGGAGGGGCCTGTTGCCTGGTTCCCAAATGTCTTTGCCGGAGGTGGAATTGCCCTGCCCTTGCCCGGTCCAGGCTAAGTAATCTGCTCGGGTTTGCTCTCGGGAGCTTTTGTCCCCTGCAAGCTTTCCGTCTGGTTTGGAGGATGAGAGTGAAAATGGCGGCCTCCCAATCTCTGCCCCGAGGAGCCGAGAACTTGGGGCCCCACTCCTCAGTGCGCCCCCCAGAGAAAAGCAGTCAGTCACTCTCGTCTCCCTGGTCTCCGGCCGCACTCCGTGCTCACCCGGCCTGTGACCGAGTGTTTCTATCTCTGGCGCACGACCCCCTGTGGAGTCTCCAAACGCAGCAGATCCCTGCGGTGCGCTCCCGTGCCGCTCCTCCCGGGGGAGGAGGGGTGTCTCCCCGGATCTGCCACTTCTTGGGTCCCTGCTGGAAGAGCAGTGGCCCGACTGTGCCGGGGATCACGGTTTATGGCAACCCTGAGCTGAGAGCCTGCGCCTCGGCTCTGTCTCTGCAGCCGGCTTCCCGCTCTGATACCTGGGAGCTCAGCCGCACTCAGGCACCCTTGGTCTTTCTGTGACCCCGAGGGTCCTGAGACCACACTGTCCCAGCGAGGGTTTCACCCCCCGCTTAGCCACTGGAGCGACGTCCCTCAGCAGAGCAGACTTCTAAAAGTTCCAATTTTGTGCTCTGCTGTTCTATCACTTGCCGGTAGCGGCTGATGGAGGCCCCCTCCCCCGCTGTCTATCTTCCCATTTGTCACCTTGTATTCACTTCTCTGCATTTCCTACCTTGCAGGAAGTGGTAGCTTTTCTATTTGTAGAGTTGCAGCTATTCTTTACTTAGATCTCTGGTTGAGTCGTAGGTGTTCAGAATGATTTGATAGCTATCTAGCTGAACAGATGAAATTAAGGTTTCTTGTTTCACTGCCATCTTGGACACCCCCCCCCCCCCAATAATCTCCATTCTTAAAACACCCAAGTTAAATCCCATTTTAGATAGGATTCTCTAGTTGGGCTGCAAAGTGCTTCTTGGAGCCAGAGCTTAACAATGCAGTCATTATCTTAGTTTCTGGGAGCAGGTTAGAGGTTGGGAGTTGTGTGAAATCTTTTCATCTAATAGAGTATTTGGTACATCAGATGTAGTACACTAAATAGTAGGGATGTTTTGGGACTTCCAAAACTCCTGATTTATTTCTAGGGCATATCTTAATCACTACTGTGATTTTGGCTGATTATAAATAGCCTCTTTTCCTGCTTACAATTCTAAATTAAAAATAGGTCAATCATCAACTGGCTAAAATCCAGTTTGCCTTTAGCTTTCACTAGCTAATTTATAAGTATGCCAAAAGCTTCACAATGTACCCATTCTTCCCAGGGCTTCCTATACAACCAAGCACTAACCTGATGGATCTCACAAGTTGGACCTGAATGTGCTTCCTTCAGTCAGAATTGCTCATTGCAAGTGTTGTAACTTGGCTATAGCCTTCTCTGTTTATGTATCAAGTGATTTAATATAAAATATCGAATTTCAAATCATCACCCTTCAAAAATTCAGTCTATGATAATATAGGTCCAGTTGAGTGAATAAACTGAGATATTGTAAGCTATTAATGCAAAGGACATATTTCATGAATGGTTTCCCTTAAAAGAAGCCTTTTTTCTGATGAAAATACATTTGCATCTGTCTAGTTAGGTAAATGGATGAAGCATTTTCAGGACTGTATTTATGATCTTGAAAGCAAATTATAAAATAAGCTCTAGATAACAGCTATGTAAACAGCACAGTTTCTGGACATGAGAAACGAGATTGCTGGAGAAGAAAGAAACCATGATGTCTTTGACCTTCAAAGTAGAGGAATAAGTTATGGAAAAGTGCATCTTTAACTATAGATTTTCAATTTCTTCCTAAGTAAGTTCAGAATATCTTACAATATATAGTTTTTTGGTTCTACATTCTAGTGTTACTTGTGAAAATTGCCTTTACAAAGTTAAAAAAAATTAACTGAGTAACATACCAGTTGTGTGCTTTAATACAATAGTCCCCCCTTATCTATGGTTTCGCTTTCTGCAGTTTGAGTTCCTCATGGTCAACTGTGGTCTGGAAGCAGCTGACCTGCCTCCTGCCGTATCTTCAGAAGGTCAGTAGTAGCCTAATGCTGCATCACTGGGCCTCTGTCAGTCACCTCACTTCATCGCCTTATATAGGTATTTTATCATATCACATCATCACAAGAAGGCTGATTACAGTGCAAGAGGAGACCCCATTCACATAACTCATTACAGTGTATTGTTATCTTTGTTTTATTAATTGTTGTTCATCTCTTGCTGTGCTTAATTGATAAGTTAAACTTTATCATAGGTATATATGTATAGGAAAAAAACAATATGCTATATAGGGTTCAGTACTCTCCATGATTTCAGCCATCCACTGGGGTTGTTGGAACTTATCCCCTGCAGATAAGGGAGGACTACTGTAATGGCTTATGTTAATATCCTATCATGTCTAGTTAAAGAGGCTAGGTCTTGGCAACAACCTCTGTTAAAATATCCTTTTGCTCACTCACATTAATAGGAAGTTTTTTCTAAGCTTTATTCATACCCTGTCCATTTATCAGTCAATTTTCTCTGGTGGTATATCTATGTATAGTTATTTTGAACATCTGATCATAGTTAAGTGTGTTGATACAACAGGATTTAAAATAACTACTGGTGATTTAGGGGAATTAGGAGGAGAGGGAGTTTTCAAGCATTGCTTGGGGCAAGGGAATTATGGTGTGTGGCAAAATGAGCTTGGTGGTGAGAACATTATTGGTGGAATGAATGGGGTTTGCTATTTCTGAATAAGATGTCAACTTTTAGGGCAAGGTTAGAGACTAAGTTTTTGTTATTATAATTAAATACCAATTTCAGATGTAGAGTAATCACTATGAGAAGAACCCATCAGGAGAGCTGAGATTGAGCAAGATAATAGCAAATAGAATGTGACCATACTAACTGTGACATTTCTGGGACATTATGAGAGGCCAGTCTGTGAAGTGAGGTGTTAAGGGTCAGAAAGGAGGGCCTCCTTAGAAGGAGATGCCCCTGAAGGGTATCTTTCTGGCTGTCAAGGCCCTCCAAATTGAAGGCATCGTTACCTCTGCCAATTCTCAGACTCCACTCATTTGCAAGATTCAAGGGCTCACCAGTACCGCGGAGCTCATTATATACTCCCTCAGAAATAAAAATCATTACTTAGCTAGAATCAGAATTGAGTATGAAAATCTATCAAAGACGTAGCCTGGAAATGTAGTGGTGATGGTGAATGGGAGGCCAGGTAGAGGGTGACAGGACTAGATTTCTCTTAATGTCAATGTCCTTTCAACCTACGGGAGAAGAATGTTTCATCCTGCAAGTTCTTGATTGCCTACTCTCATCTAGTGCCTGTGACATCCTATATCTACTGCTAAGGACCAATCTGTACCCTCTAATCCCAGGTCCTGACACAGCCGTCTGCTGCTTTGTATGGTCTGAGATCCTGTGCCCTGAGCTGCCTAAGACCTTAAAGTCAGACAATTTTAAGATCTTTGTAGGTAATGGATTTTACCCTGCACAAGACCAAATATATGAAAATGTAACCCCATTTCACATTAAATGTAATTTTTATATTTAAAAATATAAATTTGAACAGTTTTTTGTAATTGATTTTAAGAATTAATTACAATTACAACCAATCTCTGTTGGTCACTTAGTTTACAATTGGCTATGTTTTCTCATCAATAATCACACATTCTCTGGAATTTGTTGGAATTGAGAAAAGCTAATCTACACATTTTTTTTTAATTTTATTTATTTGTCAGAGAGAGAGAGTGAGCACAAGCAGGAGGAGTGGTAGGCAGAGGGAGAAGCAGGCTCCCTGCTGAGCAAGGAACCCAACTCAGGACTCGATCCCAGGACCCTGGGGTCATGACCTGAGCCAAAGGCAGATACTTAACCACCTGAGCATCCCTACACATTATTTTCAAAATTAAGGACATTTTTGTGAATATGAAAGGAACTAACGTTGATAAGTTTTATATTTTATAGCTATTTAATTAAATATTTTAGTTTTGCAATTTTCATTATTTTTAGAGCCACCATATTTTTTTAACTGGTCTCAAACTTTTTTTGGGACCCCTGAAAAGTTCATAGGTCTTCATGTTTAGAATGACCTGCTTATAATTTTATAATACAAACACATGCTATTATTGGAAATATTATTTATCAATATCATTTGCTTAGGGAAGCCTTCCTTGACCTTGAATATATTAGGTTTGTCTGTTATATGCTCTCCTAGCAAATTTTGCTTTCTGTAAGAGTATTCTTTCCATCAACTACAATTATATAATTATTTCTATTATTATTCATCTATCTTTCTTCTCTGCTAACCTATTGATTCCATAAGGGCAAGACTGCCTGTTTGTTCTCTAGTCCCTAGCATGGTGTCTGACCGAGAGTCAATAAATATTTGTTAAATGAATAATAAGTCAAGCAAAGAAAGTCAATTATCATATGGTTTCACTTATTTGTGGAACATAAGGAATAACATGGAGGACATTAGGAGAAGGAAGGGAAAAATGAGGCGGGGGGGCGGAATTGGAGGGAGAGATGAACCATGAGAGACTATGGACTCTGAGAAACAAACAGGGTTTTAGAGGGGAGGGGGGAGGGGGGATTGGTTAGCCCGGTGATGGGTATTAAGGAGGGCACGTACTGCATGGAGCACTGGGTGTTATACGAAAACAATGGATTGTGGATCACCACATCAAAAACCAATGATGTCGGGACACCTGGGTGGCTCAGTCCGTTAAGCGGCTGCCTTCGGCCCGGGTCATGATCCCAGAGTCCTGGGATCGAGTCCCACATCGGGCTCCTTGCTCAGCAGGGAGCCTGCTTCTCCCTCTGTCTCCCTCTGCTTGTGCTCTCTCTGTCAAATAAATAAAATCTTTAAAAAAAAAAACAAAAACAAAAACCAATGATGTATTATATGGTGACTAACATAACATAATAAAATTAAAAAAAAAAAAAAATGAATGAGTGGATGAGCCAGCGAATGTGCACCCTCTCACAGGGGTCTGTTTCAGGAGGAGGGCTTCATCCCTATCAAGGGCCTGAGCATTGAAAACTAAAAAGCATTCTTAAAATATATTCTCCTGCATCTTCTACTAAAGATACCTGCCTTTAACAGCATCTGTGTCTCTAGTGATACCAGCATGCTTGTCCGCAGACATGATTTGCTCTCGGCTGCTGAGCGTCTGGTCCTGGGTCTCTGGCTCCTTTGGAGATCCTGTGAACTACTTAGTATATGTGGTAAAGTCATGATGAAACTTTTTATTAACTACATAGAAATATATTTAAATGTTTGTGGATATTCACATTTTAAAGATGCCCTGTATTTATTCTGGAGTTTCCCAGGAGTAATCTTGTTCAACACACTAAAAGGAACTTTTTCAAAAACTTAAAATTAGGCATAAAGAAAAATTGGTTTCAATTTATTGAGCACCTATCTTGGTGTCAGGAACTATGGTAAGTATATTCCCACATGATCCCACTTAATCTTCATACAACTTAATTTGTTTGTTGCTATCCCCATTTTACATACAAGTAAACTGAGGTTCAAAGTACTTGTTCAGCGTCCACAGGTGCAAGTAGCAGGGCCAGGATCTGAGCTCAGTCCCGGCTCCAAAGCTCAGCCTTCTCCGTTTTGCTGTGCTACCTCACATGTTTCTGAGCATTGCTGCTACCATCTTTGCAATACTGCTTTACTCCTTGTATGAGTAGGATTGCCTTAGGCAGCGTGTATTGAAATGGAGTGGCTTATCCATATAAGATTTTTCTTTTTTTTTGTAACAAGACCAGACGTCAGCAATCCTAGCTTAGTGCAGCAGCTCCCACTCTTTCATCTGTGTCCCAGGCCCCTTCTGTCTTGTTATCCCACCCTCCCTGGGGCCTGCATCCTCAAGGCTGTCTCAGTGATTACTCCACGAGAAGGCCGCTCCTCTCTACTACACACTGGCCCACACTGGGTATTATCAATCTTTTTAAAACTCTGCCAACTCAGAAGAAAAATGATATCTTTTCTTTTTTTTTTTTTTTTTTTGGTGTTTTGCAGTTTTTTATTAATGAGTTGAAATCATCTTGTTTTTTGGTTATGTATGTTTTTTTAAACCACCTATTTGTGTTGTTTGCAGTTTTTTCTACTTGGCCATATATCTGTCTTTTTTTGTTTTTTTTTTTAAAGATTTTTAAAAATTTATTTGACAGAGAGAGAGACAGCCAGAGAGGGAACGCAAGCAGGGTAAGTGGGAGAGGGAGAAGCAGGCTTCCCGCTGAGCAGGGAGCCAGATGCGGGGCTCGATCCCAGGACCCTGGGATCACGACCTGAGCCGAAGGCAGACGCTTAATGACTGAACCACCCAGGCACCCCCGTATATCTGTTTTTTATTAACATCTCTTTGTATATTTAGAATATTAGCCCTTTGTCATTTGATCATTTCTTGGTTCCAATTTTTTGTTTACCTTTTGATGTTATTAATGGAGTGTTTTTCTGGTGGAAGTTGTAAATATTTAGTCTTGGCATTTACATAGTTTTTTTCCTTTATAGCTTCTGGGTTTTGAATTATGCTTTCAATATTTGGTCATATATTATTTCGGTATTTTTATAGTTTTGTTTTTTACATTTAAATCTTTTATTCATCTGGTAGATATTTTGGAATAAGGAATGACTCTCATTCATTTTAACTTGGGTCTGTGGCAGTAGCTATTTATGAGACGTACATAGATTGTCAGACTGCGCCTCTATCATAAAGCTGGACATTTTAATCTTACTTAATACTTTTGGAGGGGATTAAAAAATAAAAATTTTGAGACACATGGTTTCCCAGGAGAGCAAATTCAAAAGAATATGTGGTTAAGGAACTAATATTTTCAGAAGAAATATTGAAATATTAAAACCCACTTTTTGTATGTGTAGTGTAAACATTAGACTATGCCTCTAGTCTGGGAAAGAAGAAGGAAATGTAAATAAAATATCCAAATTTGGTGTGTTTCTGCTTTATATTAATTACTGAAATTAAAAGACATGCTTTAAGAAATAGAAAATCACTGTACTAACACATCTATTACAGTGATGTGAGTGGTTCTCTTTTTTGAAACTTTAACATGGGCTCACCCATGTGAGATGCCAGTTCACATTTGAAAACAACTTCATCCCTAAAGATTAGCATGCCCATTAAATTACATGTATTTAGTAGTTTTTTGCATAACTAACAAAAATTCTTACATTGGAAAGCCTGGACTTCAGGATTTCCCACATGTCTTTTTGGGTGTTTTTGTTTTGTTTTGTTTTGTTTTAAAAAGAAAAAAGGAGAGCAGGGAGAGCTGCAGGTGGAGCAGGCAGAGGGAGAAGCAGGCTCCCCGCTGAGCAAAGAGCTTGATGTGGGACTTGATCTCAGGACCCTGGGATCATGACCTGAGCCAAAGGCAGATGCTTAATGACTGAGCCACCCAGGCGTCCCTATTTGGGTGGTTCTTGGCCAGCCCAACCCACGGAGCCAGCTCTACTAGCTCAGGGAAGCAGTGATTAACTGGATGAACACTTGATTGAAACTCGTTGGTCCATTCAAACTTGCTTTCCATCCAGGCAAGTCTTCTAATTCCTCTGTTTTATTTAGTAATCCCATTTTTAAAAAAGATTTATTTATTTATTTGACAGAGACACAGCGAGAGAGGGAACACAAGCAGGGGGAGTGGGAGAGGGAGAAGCAGGCTTCCCACAGAGCAGGGAGCCCGATGCGGGGCTCGATCCCAGGACCCTGGGATCATGACCTGAGCCGAAGGCAGACGCTTAATGACTGAGCCACCCAGGCGCCCCTAGTAATCCCATTTTTGATGAGAAAATAAGAATAACTTGATATACATTTCTTATTGGTTTGCTTCATTAACATTTTATGCCTTAGTACATGCTTTGGAGCGTCTTTTTCAGCAACTGAGATAATGTGAAGAAAGTAAAAAAAACACCAACTCTCTCTGTATTACTAGAGCTTTAACATTGATACAATATTATAATCTAATCAGCAGGCCATAGTCCCAGTTATGTTATATAACTTTCTGTTGACACACCAGCCACCCCTCCTGTCCATCTAGGATGCAGTCCAAGGTCATGTATTGCAATTAGTTGTCAACAGTTCCTATTGTCTTTCATGTCCTTTGTCTTTCATGACCGGGACATTTTTAAAGCTATGTAGGCCAGTTGTTTTATAGTATGTTTGGGTTCATCTAACATTTCCTAATGATTTCATTCATGCTCTGCATTTTTTGCCAGGAGTGCCACAAGTGATATTGTGTCCTTCTCAGCATTTATCAGGAATCACAGGATGTTGGTTTGCTCCATTATTGGTGATTTTAACTTTTGATCATTTGCTTAAGGTCCAATCAAAGTCTGACTTGACACCATAAATAAACATGTGTGCTATGTTTGGGGAATCTTGAGCCTGATGAGTGCCGCCTGCCCAGGATCCTATAATACTCATATTCTGCATTCTGTAGAACCCAGAAGACTTATTCCCAAGTTGAGCACAGGCTCACCCATTGAGATGCCGATTCATAAGCAAGTCAGGAGAGGAAGAAAGTTGAACAAAGGGCAGTCATTTTGCTGAAAAGGATGGCAGCAGAAGCACTTGGGTTTGGGGGCTGCAAGGTCCTAAAATAGTTGCAGCTGTGAACTAGTTGGATTCCTGGCAGTGGCCCTTGGTGTCTCAACAGGCTTGTTCTCTTGTGTAAGTTTGCACTTTGTCCTGGAAGCTTAGCATTGAGCTTGGTTTTCTAGTCCTCCTGAAAACTCTGTAAATTCTCCAATCAGTATTTCTTCTATTAAGACACAATTCACACATAGTAAAATGTACCTGTCTTAAGTATATAGTTCAGTGGGTTTTGACAATTGCATACACTTGTGTTATTTCAACCCTTTATTTGGGTTTCAACCAAATAAAGATATAGAACGTTTCTGTCACCCCAGAAAGTTCCCTATGTGCTCCTTTATAGTTGCTATATACTGAATGTCTGTGTCCCCCGCCAAGTTCAATGTTGAAATCCTCAGTCCCAGTGTGATGGTGTTGAGAGGTAGGTAGGCCTTTGGTAGGTGATTAAGTCATGAGGGTGGAGCCCTTATGAATGGGTTTTATGCCCATACAAAAGAGAGCCCTTAGAGCTCCCTTGCCCCTTCCACCATGTGAAGTTATGGCAAGAAGATGGCTATCTACTGTTGTTCAACATAATACAGGATGTCCTAGCCTCAGCAATCAGACAACAAAAAGAAAGGGCATCCAAATCGGCAAAGAAGTAGTCAAACTTTCACTCTTCACAGATGACATGATACTCTATGTTGAAAACCCAAATGACTCCACCCAAAATTTGCTAGAACTCATACAGGAATTCAGCAAAGTGGCAGGATATAAAATCAATGCACAAAAGTCAGTTGCATTTCTATATACTAACAATGAGACAGAAGAAAGAGAAATTAGGGAGTCGATCCCATTTACAATTGTACCCAAAACAGTAAGATACCTAGGAATAAACCTAACCAAAGAGGTAAAGGATCTCTACTATGAAAGCTATAGAACTCTTATGAAAGAAACTGAGGAAGACACAAAGAAATGGAAAAACATTCCATGCTCATGGATTGGAAGAACAAATTTGTTAAAATGTCTATGCTACCTAGAGCCATCTACACATTCAATGCAATCCCTATCAAAATACCATCAACTTTTTTTTCACAGAACTGGAACAAACAATCCTAAAATTTGTATGGAACCAGAAAAGACCCGGAATAGCAAAAGGAATGTTGAAAAAGAAAACCAAAGCTGGTGGCATCACAATGCCTTACTTCAAGCTCTACTACAAAGCTCTAATCATCAAGACAGTATGGTACTGGCACAAAAACAGACACATAGATCAATGGAACAGAACAGAGAAACCAGAAATCGACCCTCAACTCTATGGTCAACTAATCTTCCACAAAGCAGGAAAGAATATCCAATGGAAAAAAGAGTCTCTTCAACAAATGGTGTTGGGAAAATTGGACAGCCACATGCAGAAGAATGAAACTGGACCATTTTCTTACACCACACACAAAAATAGACTCAAAATGGATGAAAAACCTAAATGTGAGACAGAAATCCATCAAAATCCTAGAGAAGAACACAGGCAGCAACCTTTTTGACCTTGACCACAACAACTTCTTGCTAGACACGTCTCCAAAGGCAAGGGAAACAAAGGCAAAAATGAACTATTGGGGCTTCATCAAAACAAAAAGCTTTTGCACAGCAAAGGAAACAGTCAACAAAACCAAAAGGCAACCGACAGAATGGGAGAAGATATTTGCAAATGACATATCAAATAAAGGGCTAGCATACAAAATCTATAAAGAACTTATCAAACTCAACACCCAAAGAACAACTAATCCAATCAAGAAATGGGCAGAAGACATAAACAGACATTTCTCCAAAGAAGACATCCAAATGGCCAACAGACACATGAAAAAGTGCTCAACATCCCTCAGCATCAGGGAAATACAAATCAAAACCACAATGAGATACCAACTCACACCAGTCAGAATGGCTAAAATGAACAACCCAGGAAACAACAGATGTTGGTGAGGATGCGGAGAAAGGGGAACCCTCCTACAGTGTTGGTGGGAATGCAAGGTGGTGCAGCCACACTGGAAAACAGTATGGAGGTTCCTCAAAAAGTTGAAAATAAAGCTACCCTATAACCCAGCAATTGCACTGCTAGGGATTCATCCAAAGGATACAAACATAGTCATTCAAAGGGGCATGTGCACCCCAATGTTTATAGCAGCAATGTCCACAATGGCCAAACTATGGAAAGAGCCCAGATGTCCATTGACAGATGAATGGATAAGGAAGATGTGGTATATGTATACATTACTCAGCCATCAAAAAGAATGAAATCTTGCCATTTGCAACAACATGGATGGAACTAGAGGGTATTATGCTAAGTGAAATAAGTGAGTCAGAGAAAGACAAATATCATATGATTTCACTTATGTGGAATTTAAGAAACAAAACAGGTGAACATAGGGGAAGGGAAGGAGAAATAAGACAAAATCAGAGAGGGAGACAAACCATAAGAGACTCTTTTTTTTTTTTTTTTTTAAGATTTTATTTATTTATTTGACAGAGAGAGACACAGCGAGAGAGGGAACACAAGCAGGGGGAGTGGGAGAGGGAGAAGCAGGCTCCCCGCTGAGCAGGGAGCCCGATGCGGGGCTCGATCCCAGGACCCTGGGATCATGACCTGAGCCGAAGGCAGATGCTTAACGACTGAGCCACCCAGGCGCCCCAAGAGACTCTTAATTATAGGAAACAAACAGGGTTGCTGGAAGGGAGGTGGGGGGATGGGGTAATTGGGTGATGGGCATTAAGGAGGGCACTTGATGTAATGAGCACTGGGTGTTATATGCAACTGATGAATCACTAAATTCTACCTCTGAAACTAATAATACACTACTTGTTAGTTGAATTTAAGTTAAAAAAAAAAAAAAAAGATGACAGCCATCTATGAACAAGGAAGCAGGCTTTCACCAGACACTGAATCTGCTGACAACTTGATCTTGGAGTTTGAGCCTCCAGAACTGTGAGAAGTAAATTTCTATTGTTTACAAGCCACTCAGTCTGTGGTATTCTGTTACAGCAGCCTGAATGGACCAAGTCAGCAGTCACCCCCCACCCCAACCCCACAAGCAGCCACTACTCTGATTTTCATCACTAAAGATTAGTTTCACTTTCTTGAATCTCTTAGTTTGTCTCTGACCAGATTTGGGAATTTTCAGCCACCCCATTCCCTTTCTCCAATCCTCCCCCCAGAACTCTAATGATGGGAATATTACATCATTTGTTGTTTTGTTACAGTCCAAAGCCCTGAAGGGGCTGGTTTGTTTTTTTTTTTTTTTTTTTTTGGTCTATTTCTCTCTGTTGTTCATTTTTTGGGAAGATTTTATTTTATTTTATTTTGACAGAGAGAGACACAGCGAGAGAGGGAACACGAGCAGGGGGAGTGGGAGAGGGAGAAGCAGGCTTCCCACGGAGCAGGGAGCCCGATGTGGGGCTCGATCCCAGGACCCTGGGATCATGACCTGAGCTGAAGGCAGACGCTTAATGACTGAGCCACCGAGGGGCCCCTCTTTCTGTTGTTCAGATTGGGTAATTTCTATTGCTCTTTCAGTTCATAGATACTCTTTTTTTTTTGTCCTCTCCATTCTGCTGTTGAGCCTATCCACTGAGCTTTTTATTTTGGTACTGCATTTCTCAGTTCTAAAATTTCCATTTGGTTCTTCTTTATATCTTCTATTTCTTTGCTGATGTTTTCTATTTTTTTTTTCATTTGTTTTAAGCACATTCGTAATTGTTTGTTGAAGTATTTTCATCATAGGTGCTCCAAACACTTTTAAAGTTAATTCTGATGTCTCTATATTGTTGGCATCTATTTTTTGTCTTTTTTCATTTAGCTTGGGATCTTTCTAGTTCGTGGTTTGATGAATAACTGTCTACTGAAACTGGATATTTTCATATTATGAGATCCTGGATTATATATATATATCTGTGTTTAGGTGGCTTTTTCTGACATGACTCTGGTGCAGGAAAGGGGGTACTGCCTGCTCAGTGCTGAGTGGAGCTAGAAGACCAAGTTCCCCACTCAACCTCTGTTGACACCTGAGAGGGGTGGGTGTTCTTCTCCACTGATGGGCGGGGGTGGGAGTTCCAGTTGCCTACATGGTCTCTACTGACACCGCTATGGAAGTGGCCTCATTACCACTGGACAATAGTTGAAGTCCTGACTCTGCCCTAAGCCTCCTCGGACACCACCACAATGGGGAGGGAGAGAGACGCCTCATTACTACTGGATGGGGGTGAAGTCTAAGCTTCCTACATGATCCCCACTAACACTTTGGGGTGAGGGTTGGGGGGCTCTTACTGACCAGTGGCATTGAAATTATGGTTCCCGGCTTGTCTTTCTCTGACATAAGTCTAGCCAGGGTATTGGGGCCCCGTCATATAGACCTGTAAGGGTAGAAATCGATGCTTCCCACTCAGTCTGTACTGGTTTGGTAAGCGTGAGGTTGTAGGTTTTTCTGTGGTGTTTGGCTGGAGCAGAGTGGCTATTGTCTAAATATTTGCCATCTTGCTAGGCTTTTGTCAGGGTTTTTTGATCTGCAACATTGGCATTTCTAGATTGCTGGCTTCTTCAGGTCTCAAGTCTGAGATATGTGAAGAAAAATAAAACCAAAGAACTTGACACTGGTCATCTTATGTTTGTTTTATATATAATGTTCAGGGTTTTTAGATATACATACTTCATGGGAGGAATCTATTCCATCTTTCTGGAAGCAGAAGTCTCTATATTTTTTTCACTAAGTGTTTAAGCCTTTTGCCCATTTATAATTGGGTGCTGGGTCTTTTTGTTATTGATTTATAAGAGCCATTTATATATTCTTGATATGAATCTTTTGTCAGGTATGTACTTTGCAAACATATTCTCCCAGTCTGTTGCTTGCTGTTTCATTTCTTTTTTTAAAAAAGATTTTATTTATTTATTTGACAGAGAGAGAGAGAGAGAGCATAAGCAGGGGGATTGGCAGGCAGAGGGAGAGCGAGAAGCAGGCTCCCCACTGTGTAGGGAGCCTGACATGGGGCTGGATCCCAGGACCCTGAGGTCATGACCTGAGCTGAAGGCAGACGCTTAACCGACTGAGCCACACAGGCACTCTGCTTTTTCATTTCTGAAACTGTGAGTTTAATGAACAGAAGTTTTAAATTTTGATGAAGTCCAATTCTAGATATCTTTTGAAATAAACTCCCTTAATGCTAAATGAGCCAAGGTCAACTTCTGTTGCATCCAACTAAGAATGCTGGTTGATACAAGCCTACAAAGAATCACCTTGATACTTATACATACAATGATATTAATGCCTAAAACATTTTCAGAATCCATTTTTGGAATTGTCTCCACAAAAAGTTTATGACCATAGCAGAAACCAGGCTCATTATTTTAGAGTTTTAACTAATTTTCCACCTCAAACACATCTTAGAACTTAATCACCTGTCAGAACTGGCTCTGTAAACTTTAGGTAATTGCAAAAATAAATTTCACTTTCAAGGTATGATAAATCACCACAACAAGTATTATTTAAATGAATGTACTCTAAATTCTGATAGTTTGCATTTAGCTAGCTTTCCTACATACCCACCAGTAAATTGATTTAACATGTTTAGTGACAGATGCTCTCCATTGTTAACACCTATTCCATTTGAATTCTCAGTTGATTAGTCTTTCCATGCAGGGATACTCTGGGGCCCTGAGGATCTGAGAGAAGGGAATCTTTTTTAGCCTGGTGCTGAAAGAGCCATGGTCCTTCTCGCCCAGAAGGAATGGTGGTGAGGAATCAAGGTAGTGAGGAAAGGCTAGGAAAATGAGACAGCCTCTCAGCTCTTCCAGAATGAAAGAAATGAAAACGCATCTGGTACATTTATATTCAAATATATAAACACCTGGTCTGATAAATAATTTGGCCATAGTTGTGATTTGGATTGACAATAGCTCTGCCTCCTGCTTTTATGGGTGTCTGAAGATTCTTGAAAGCCCATTTATCTTTTTCATTTATTTTATGCTGAAGGAAGTTGTGACATTGATAGAGCTGCTCATCAGCTCAGAGGTGATTTCTCTGGGGAGTAGGTGTTAAATGTTGCCTGTGGAAGATAACAGGGTGACATTCAGTCCAAACGGGAAGGAACTAACAGGTGGTCATTAAGACCTAAGACAGAAGTCCTGGAGATACTGCTCCAAGGAGAATGGCAGAACTTGACACCAACATCTATGATCTTAATACTTTTTCATTATAATTTAACTTTTTCATTATAATTTATAGGTATTAGTAATTCATATGGCAGGGCCTCTAGAATTACATAGTGTTATGAAAAGAACCAAATATACAGTTGACAGATAATGATTAGTCACATTTACTCCTTAGGCATATAGAGTCCAAGTTTTGTTACCTTTTTTTTTTTTTAAAGAGTAGACTCAGAGCTACTTATATATATTTAAGATGCTCTAGAACCCCTTGGTCATTATTTATTCACTGTAATACAGATATGCCATGTAACTTAAGGGTAGTTGTTGGAGTAAATGCTTATAAAATAGGTTTTGGAGTATATAACTGATAAGTTTTTATAATAAGTTTTTTTTAATTTATTTTATTATTTTTTTAAGATTTTATTTATTTATTTGAGAGAGAGAGAATGAGAGAGAGCACATGAGAGGGGTTAGGGTCAGAGGGAGAAGCAGACTCCCTGCTGAGCAGGGAGCCTGATGCGGGACTCGATCCAGGGACTCCAGGATCATGACCTGAGCCGAAGGCAGTCGCTTAACCAACTGAGCCACCCAGGCGCCCATAATTTTTTTTTTAACAAGAAGAAATAACACTTAGATTAAAAGCAAACTGTAAAAAAAAGATGCTTAACACAAATTTAAAAAATTAAGTGCTTGATATATTCCTGAGTTTTCCTTTAAATTAGAAATAGAAATTTCTATCTCAGTTTTTAATACTTCAAATCCCTTTGTATACTGACAAAATGACACAGGAGTCTCTTGTAGATCTTGGCATTGGGATCACTGACCTTTCTGAGAACATTCCCTGTGTTTCATAACTTGTGGCATTTTGTGGGCTCCAGAAGTAATGCTTGTTTCTACCCAAAACTCACCAACCCTTGAATATGGGACTCAGGTTCATCTGAAAATCAAAACAAAAAAACATTTCTGCAGATATTGCTGATAGCTATTTCCATGGAATAATACTAAACAAAATATTCTTCAGTTCCTTTATACTTATAAAGGTAATGCTTCTGCATGGTAGAAGTGGAATAATTCCATGTTGATCTTATCAACAATTCATGGAGATTGTCCTGGTTTAGGACAATTTAGGACACTATATATTTGATAACATGTAATACATTATCTGTCATATGTACAAAACATATTATGAGCATTTGTGTTAAAAAAAAAACAATAGCCCAATAACAAATGACATTTTATTATTCAAATGATAATGTCAACACCAATGCTAATAAAAACCGATAATAGGCTGAATTCATCAATAGCAAAGTCAGTTGTATTTCACTTGAAGATTCCCAAATTTCAAAGTAAGCCTTTCATAGATAGATGAAAATCCTCTATTATGTAGAATTTTAATCTTTACCTATTAAAGGCTGGGCAAGGCAGAGCCATCCCTATTAGCAGAGCAAGAAAAGCAGAGATGGAACAGATAGGTCTCCATACACATGGAGCTATGAGTACCTTTCTTTTCTCGCAATTTAAGGTGAAGAAAATTCTTTCATTCTACTAAGGTTTTTAAATGTTGAGATTGTGGGTTCTTTTCATGTTGAATTTTGAGGGATGCTGCTTTGCTCTATTTTTGGGCTATTAGAAGCAATAAAGTTTAAGCTCAATGAAATCAGTACGGGGTTGGTAACATGGTGACCCTTTCTTTAAAAGCAAAGACATACAAAAAGGATGTTTTTGAAGAATATTTTAACAAACAGGAGTTGGCTTTGTATATACATGTCATCGTTAAAAAGACAAAATTTGAATTAATTGTTATATTCAGGAAATAGGTATTTCATTAATTTGCCCTTTACATGTATATGAAAGAGGGGGATTTAAAGAGAGATAGAGATTGCTTTTTACCTTAACTAAGATTCTGACTTCCTGAGAACTTCCTAATTAGGCAAAATATTGGTTGATATATTTAGTCTTCTCATCAGGAACTGAAAGAAAAGTACATCCTGTACATTCATGAGAAACTGAAGTAGATTATTGGTTAATAACCTAATGAAACATCTGTTTAAACAGATGTTTTAGTTGAGAGAAGTGTAAACATGATTCTAAATTTACAAATATGTTGGTTATTCTTCCTTGTCTGGGAGGTTGAGCCCAAGTTTATGCAGATTAGAGGAAAGCCAGAGTCTGGAAAAATTCAAAATATTACGTAAATGCAGATAAAGTAATACAATAAAGTCAGTTGGCAATTATTTTAATAATTATTTACAGGGCCTTCTGTTGCTTGACTTCATTGCTCACATACAAGTGACTTGAGTCACTCCGTCTTCCTGGTCAAACTGTCCGTCGTCTAGTTCCCGCAGGACACTGTCACTGCTGCTGAGCCCAGAGAAGCTGCTGTACTGTGGTGGCCTCCTCTCCTTCGTCCAGCATTCTCTCGAAGGAGAGAGGAGGCGCTCCTCAGCCAGGTTTCTGCTCTCTGCTGGCGGCGATGTGGCCGTGTCCAGTCCAATGCTCCTGCTGGTGACTTTGTTCCTGTCCTCAGCTTTTATATGCCGGCTTGCTTTCCTCTGAAACACAAGAGATTGGCAACCAGGAGTTAAAAAGATGGGTGCTTTCCTGTCCTTCTGATCTAGCACAGACTGTACTCAGCCCGAAATGTCCTTTCCCTGCTTCTCTTCAAAATCCTAAAAGCCTTCAAGGACCAGCTCAGAGCCACTCTTCACATTCCCTTCTCCCCCCGCCCCTCCCGGTAAGAATGAGCTCCTCTCTGTTTCACAACTCTTAGTAGCTTCTTGGCACATCCTTTTCCTCATTGACAGGTTGGTTGTGTACATGTCTGGGCCCTCAGTGATATCTCTGGGGAGAGAAACCTGTTAAGATCATGCTTTGGGGAACAAAGTAGAGTAGAAATATATTAAAGGTTCCATTTTTCTTCTTGGTGTTAGTTGGGATCCAGACAGCAGAAAACGTGCTTCACTGGCCACCTCACACCCATTTCACGTAGAAATAGACTGCACAGAGGAGTCACAATTCTGACTGCGTTTATATTGAGGGAATGGCTGGAGGGTCCTCCTGGGTCAGGCAGGCCACTCTCCTTGTCCTGCTACAAACCGCTTCTGCCTGACCCAGTGGGAATGCTCAGCAACTGGAGCAGCTTGTTCTGCAGACTGTTTGATAAACTGTGGGTGTTTTTGCTGTGAAATATTTACTGAGGGCTGACAATGTCCTTGGTGCAGCTCAGAGTGAAGAGGACATGGTCTTTGCCAAGGTCACAAGTCAAAATAAGGCATATAAGTCAATGCAAGGAAATCTCAGGGAGAAAATTGTAGCAACTCAACAGGTGGATGTTCGGATTCCTGATAAGATTTCCCTACAAGGGCATCTTTAATACTGATAATGTGACATATTAGAATATGCTCACATACTCTTAGGTACAAAAATCTGAACAAGGATAAACAAAGATAAAGATAAAATTTAAAAAGATAAAAAAGCACAGTAATTTCCCAATTTACAGAGAGTTTATTTCTTGGAAGTTCACTTATATTGGTAGTTAGGAACTAGGATTATATTTTCCTAAATGCAAGAGCTACAATTATAAAACTTAGAAAAAAAAGTGTAGAAGTCAGATGCCCAGGCTGGTCTGATAAAAGTTTGTTAACCCATAGGTTTGTTGAACTGTAGCGTATAAAATACAAAAGTATTTTCTACTGGTTCTCATGGCAAATATACAAAGCAAACAAAAACTTTATTAAATTAGATTTAATATGCTACCATGGAATCTAACCACCGTTTACGACGTTGCTTGTATAGGAAGAAGCAGCCCTCAGCATGTTGCATAGAAAGGCATGTGTTGGCAGTTCTTTCTTTTTGGCTGAGTTACTGGAGTCCTTGGGCAAGTTTAAGTGAACAAGTGGGTCCTGCCTCAATAAGAGCCTTCGTGGTCCCAAATCAGACATAGCTATGGTGGTGACAATTCCATTGGCCCCTTTGTATTCACCAAATGCAAATATCAGATCTCAAATCCGTTTCTTTTTTTTTTTAAAAGATTTTATTTATTCACTTGAGAAGACACAGATACAGAGAGGGAGAGAGAGAGCATAAGCAGGGAGAGAGGCAGAGGGAGAGGGAGAAGAAGGCTCCCCGCTGAGCTGGGAGCTAGCCATGGGACTTGATCCCAGGACCTGGAGATCATGACATGAGCTGAAGGCAGACGCTCAACCATCTGAGCCACCCAGGCGCCCCTCAAATCCTTTTCTTTTTGATTCTCATTCACCAGAAGTATTGAATTTAATACAAGCAGTGGAACCTGACAGCTTTATTCTTCGGGTGCTGGATTTGAGAATGGCATATTCTCCCTGGCACTGGGACCCTGGTCAGTGAGGATATGGCCCTGTGGCTGCAGGAAGGGCTGGTGAGTACTGCCAGGCTGGGCTCCTTTCTTAAGCCTGACTGCTGGCTCCCTTTCCCACATGCATAAAGAATGCATTTACTCTTGGATGACCTCTCAATGTTGACTTAGAGAAATAGGAAGGCAAGGATGCCTGGGAGCACTTGGCTGCCTGGATCTTTCCTTCCTCACCAGCAACAGGGCCAAACGTAAATATTGTAATAAATTCCTTATTGTATGCCAGCCAATAGAGAGAGGCCAACTCTCATATACTCAATGAGAATTTTCTTAATAAAATATGGGTGTTAGTCAGAATGATATGATATTCATAGTAATTTACTTTTAGATAAGTTTTAATAAGTGAGCAGCCACCAAATGTAAATTTCAAATATTAGAAGATGACAGAATACCTAGCATGGTAGGTAAGTCTAAAAAAGATTTCAGAAAAAACACTTTTATTTTCTTTTTTACCATATGACTCGTAATACATCTTCAGCAATGCCATTGCCTCCCCCACTCTACTCTCCACTTTAATTAATAGCTTTTCCAACAGTTCAAATTGCAATGTTCTCATAACTTAGAATGTAGGAGTCTGAAGCCCGACCAGTCCTGAGAGATCATCTACTATAAACCCTCATCCGACAGAGGTAGGACCCAGGCCCAGAAGGAAGACAGGATTTGTGCAAGGTCAGGGAACAGCTGGTCTCAAACTGGATCCCAAGTATCTTATCTCATTCTTTGCACACTATATTACCCACAGCTGCAAAAATATGAGTAGACTTAAGGTCAAAGATTTGTGTGTTTCCCAAATACAATTTTCCTTCAGTTACAAAAATAATACATTTTCAGTGTAGAAAATCTGGCAAAGATAAAAAGCAAAACCCACCCACAATCCTATCTTGTAGAGATACCGCTGTTAAAATTTGGCATATTTTACTGTGTTTCTTTCCCTAAATATGTATTTGCATATGCACACATAGATGTGTACAACTCACTTTTCTATTTTGAATATTTCTCTATGTCAATAGGGAGAAATTTTCCATGATACATGACCCAGTTATTCATATAGCTTCTCAATTTTTTCTGATATTTTCACTATAAAATTGGAGGAAATTATACCAAGGTCTGAATGCAGATCTAATGCCATTGTTGATAAAATCTATTAACTTTTGAGAATCATTCTCAATGGGTGACCCATTTCAAATACATGAGACTCAGTGACAAGTCAGTTGAATTTTTAGGGTATCCTACCATTCTGGCTTCCATTTTTCACTGTCAGTGTCTTAAAAACAAAAAGGAAAGAATGAAGCCAGAATTACACCAGCAATCATAAGACATGGTGTTGTCATGGAAAGTGTTATGATGGACAGAGTAGAAGAAGAGCTAAAAAAATATAGTTTATAAAGCAGTAAAAACGTGGAATGCCACATTCAGGACTTGTCTTCCTTGTGTGTCTCAGGTTTGCAGGAGGATCAGGAAGCTACTGCAAGCAGAAGTGTAGCTCTAATACCACTTGGAAGAGTTAGTTAGAGATTATGAAACATGTGGAGAGACACCACCCCTGCTTACTCACAGAACTTGTTCCTGGGTCATCCCAGCTTGGGGTTGTCAAAATCATTCAAGTCTGGGAAGGAAAAGGGTGTAGTGGACAACCACCTTTCTAGCCAGCTTTCCTATCCACCACCTTCTTCCCTGAGGCTGTGTGGGCACATGGCCCAATCAGATCCAATCAAGGTCCTTCCCTGGGATTGCTAGATGGACTGTAGGATAAAGAAGCTCTTTCTTTTTTTAGAGAGGAGGGTGGGGCAGGGCAGAGGGAGAGGGAGAGAATCTTTTTTTTTTCCTTAAGATTTTATTTATTTATTTGAGCACAAGCAGGGTGGAGAGGCCGAGGGAGAAGCAGACTCCCTGTTGAGCAGGGAGCCCGACATGGGACTCGATCCCAGGACCCTGAGATCATGACCTGAGCTGAAGGCAGTCGCTTAACGACTGAGCCACCCAGGTGCCCCGAAAGAGAGAATCTTAAGCAAGCTCCACGCCCAGCACTGAGCCCAGTGCGGAACTCAATCTCAGAACCCTGAAATCATGACCTGAGCAGAAATCAGGAGTTGGATGCTTAACTGACTGAGCCAGCCACCCAGGCACCCTAAGAAGCTCTTTTAAAAAATTTTTTTAAAAAAGATTTTATTTATTTATTTGACAGAGAGAGAGAGATAGCGAGAGCAGGAACACAAGCAGGGGGGAGTGGGAGAGGGAGAAGCAGGCCCTCCGTGGAGTGGGGAGCCTGATGCAGGGCTTGATCCCAGGACCCTGGGATCATGACCTGAGCCGAAGGCAGACGCTTAACGACTGAGCCACCCAGGCGCCCCCCTAAGAAGCTCTTTTTGATGAGGTGGCCACACCCACCTTATTAGAAGCCCTCTGCACATATGCACATAGAAGCTGAAACAAACAGATGAAAGAGAACATCCTGGAACCTCCGGTGTCAGTACCTGAGGGTTCTTGTAGCTCTTTTTTGATGTTACAAGCTATGCCAGTATCCTTGCCACCTAGAAGCCAATAAATTCCCTTACATACATAGGCTGTCTGAGCAGGGTTTCTGTCCCTTACACTTCCAGGGAGGGACATCAGTAGGTAATAGCATGGGTGGCCTAGAAGAGAGCTGATCGCCAGCCTGAACCTTGCCCTGCGGCAGCAGGGACCACTCTTCTCCTTCTGCTCACACCAGGAAAAAGCCCATTTGCTTTGAGTGGAAAGCATTCTCTAGATGAAGAACCTCATTAAATATAAAAGCAAAATGCTTTTATCTTGATTTTTACTTAATGCTCTTTGAGATACTCGACATCCTCTGCTTACACTAGCACCTGATTGGATTTCACATGGACTTTAGTCGAGGATACTAACAGTTAATGAGTAAAGAATGACCCTTATGATTTTCAAATAATTTCAAATCAACTTCAAATGACTGAAAAAGTAAGAACAAAGTTTAATAATTGTCTCACTGTAAGGTAAAGAAAGAAGTTAATGTGTACATTAAATATTTCTTAGTGTTCGTATGATTTTATTATAGCTACTTTGGAAAAGATCTAATTTAGAATATTTTTCTGGCTGCTGCCTCTTCACTTCTTGGTTTGTGTTAGAGAAATGATTCAACAGATGTGCCCAAGAAGCCTTTACCTCCTGAAATCATTCATTTTGAGATATATTTTAAGGACAAGAATATTATTTGAATGTAAAACTGCTCTAAAGAAGAAAAATAAATTAAAATTGGAACCATTAACATTAAACTCCTGTCTCCCTATTGTCTCCATCTTTCCTTCAATAACAGAACTCCTCTCTGCCAATGCCTTGCAACCTGTAGCTGGCGTGTGCTGTTTCACCGTGGCACCAGCACGTGGTTGCCCAGGTGGCATATCCCAGCCTCCCTTGCAGACACTTGTGGTGGCATAAATAAGTTCAAGTCAATGGGATGAGAGAAGAAATATGTGACTTAGGGGTCAGTGCCTTCGGAGCATGCCTGGAATTCCTCTTTCCTGCTTCTCGCTGGCTGGACATGGCAACAGCTGTGACAGCAGTCCTGGGCCCAGAGGCAGAAGCCAAAGGTTGAGGGCAGCAGAGCTAACCGGTCATGAAGCAGAGCCTTGCCCCACCCTAGAGGGCCCTGCCCATCTTTAGACTATTACGAGAGAGAGACCCTTCTGTTGTTTTTAAATCATTCCTTATGGGCCTTTTTGGTATAGCATTTTAGTAATTAATTAGTTACTAATTAATTAATAACTAATGAAAAAGTTGTTGATGACTAATGCTTTTTAGCTTAATTTTCCCCAACTTTCTAATTATGAAAAATTTCAAGTAGACAGAAAGTTTAAAGGATAGTACAACAAACACCATATACTCATTACCTAATTCTAAACTTGTTAATATTTTGCCATATTTCATATATATATGTATGTATATATATATATACATACATATTATGTTTTTTGGATAATCAAAAACTAATATACTACATTCCTGCATACTAGCTGAAGGTAATTTTTAGCTGGAGAAAATGGAGGGTCATTAGGAATTTCTAGATTCTTCTTCAATTTCTCCATAGAGTTATTGTAGTGTTTAATCATCTAGTATTGAAAGAAAAATGTTCCTATTGAAAACAAAAGCAACATTTCATATGACCAGGCATTGTGCTAAGCCCTCTACATGTATTCTAACTGAATCCTCCTCACAACCCTGTGGTAAGTACTAACATTGTCCATATTTTATAGATGAGGATATGGAGGCTTGGAGAGTGTGGCAGACACTGTGTGCACGTGCGTGTGGGGGTCCGTGCACATGTGAGCACTTGTGTGCGCGTGCACACACATGCACCCCATCCCCTGGAATCCTTTTCATGTTCTGTTTTCTACTCCTAGAAACATCACTGAATGGAAACTCTACTCTGAGTTAGTTGAAACTAAATACCTTTTTTAAAAAGATTTTATTTACTTATTTTGACAGAGAGAGAGAGACACAGCGAGAGAGGGAACACAAGCAGGGGGAGTGGGAGAGGGAGAAGCAGGTTTCCCGCCGAGCAGGGAGCCCGATGCGGGGCTCGATCCGAGGACCCTGGGATCATGACCTGAGCCGAAGGCAGACACTTAACGACTGAGCCACCCAGCCTCCCTAAAACTAAATACTTTTAAATGACCTTTGTTTCTTTTAAATAATTATCAAAGTGAAATGGGCTGAAGAATTTAACTGAAATAGAGACTTTTAGGTAATAAAAAATTTTGATTAGTTTTGAGTCTTCAAAAGAAACAAAAAGGATCTTGGGATTCTTTTTTGGATTCCAAATATCTTAAAGAAAAGATCTTGGAAGAAAAAGTTGAGAACATTTAGTGGATGGAGACAAAATTCTGGTTGGAATCTCTTATCCTACTGAATGTCACATCCTTGAATTCATTTAGAGGCCTCCCTCCAAAGGAAAGAAAAATAAGAATAGATAAAAAGGAACAAGATAGAAAGGACACTGCTTTAATCCTGCATAGCCTTACTTCATGAGAATTTCATTATGCAAGGACAGTCCTTTTTCTTTTTCTTTTAAGCAAGATTTACTGTTTTTTTAAATTCAATTAATTTACATATAATGTATTATTAGTTTCAGAGGTAGAGTTCAGTGATTCATCAGTCTTATATAATAACCAGTGTTCATTACATCACGTGCCCTCCTTAATGCCCATCACCCAGTTACTCCATTCCTCCACCCCCCTTCTCTCCAGCAACCCTCAGCTTGTTTCCTATGATTAAGAGTCTCTAATGGTTTGTCTCCCTCTCTGATTTCGACTTGTTTTATTTTTCCCTTCCTTCCCCTATGATCCTCTGTTTTGTTTCTTAAATTCCACATATCAGTGAAATCATCTAATATTTGTCTTTCTCTGATTGGCTTATTTCGCTTAGCATAATACCCTCTAGCTCCATTCACATCATTGTAAATGGTAAGATTTCATTTTTTTGATGACTGAGTAGTATCCATTGTATATATACAACATATCTTCTTTATCTAGTCATCTGTCAATGGACATCTGGGCTCTTTCTACAGTTTGGCTACTGTGGGCATTGCTGCTATAAACATTGGGGTGCAGGTGCCCCTTCAGAACACTACATTTGTATCTTTGGGGTAAATACCCAGTAGTGCAATTGCTGGGTTGTAGGGCAGCTCTATTTTCAACTTTTTGAGGAAAGTCCATACTGTTTTCTGAGCGGCTGCACCAGTTTGCGTTCCCACCAGCAGGGTAAGAGGGTTCCCCTTTCTCGACATCCTCACCAACATTTGTTTCCTGAGTTGTTCATTTTAGCCATTCTGACTCGTGAGAGGTGTATCTCGTTGTGGTTTTGATTTGTATTTTTTTTCAGTTGGCCATTTGGGTATCTTCTTTGGACAAATGTCTGTTCACGTCATCTGCCCATTTCTTGACTGGATTATTTGTTCTTTGGGTGTTGAGTTTGATAAGTTCTTTAGATTTTGGATACTAGCCCTTTATCTGATATGTCATTTGCAAATATCTTCTCCCATTCTGTTGGTTGCCTTTTGGTTTTATTGACTGTTTCCTTTGCTGTGGAGAAGCTTTTTATCTTGATGAAGTCCCAATAGTTCATTTTTGCCTTTGTTTCCCTTGCCTTTGGAGATGTATCTAGCAAGAAGTTGCTGCAGCCGAGGTCATACACGTTGCTGCCTGTGTTCTCCTCTGGGATTTTGATGGATTCCTATCTCACATTTAAGTCTTTCATCCATTTTGAGTCTTTGTGTGTGGTGTAAGGAAATGGTCCAGTTTCATTCTTCTGCATGTGGCTGTCCAATTTTCCCAACACCATTTGTTGAAGAGATTGTCTTTTTTCCATTGGGTATTTTTTCCTGCTTTGTGGAAGATTAGTTGACCATAGAGTTGAGGGTCCATTTCTGGCTTCTCTGTTCTGTTCCATTAATCTGTGTGTCTGTTTTTGTGCCAGTACCATACTGTCTTGATGATTACAGCTTTGTAATAGAGCTTGAAGTCTAGAATTGTGATGCTACCAGATTTGGTTTTCTTTTTCAACATTCCTTTGGCTATTCAGGGTCTTTTCTGGTTCCATACAAATTTTAGGATTGTTGTTCCAGTTCTGTGGAAAATGTTGATGGTATTTTGATAGGCATTGCTTTGAATGTATAGATTGCTCTAAGTAGCACAGACATTTTAACAATAATTTCTCTTCCAATCTGTTAGCATGGAATGTTTTTCCAGTTCTTTGTGTCTTCCTCAATTTCTTTCATGAGTGTTCTATAGTTTCCCTTCTTTCTTTCTTTAAAAATTTAATTTTTTATTTGTCAGAGAGAGAGAGCACAAGCAAGGGGAGTGGCAGGCAGGTGGAGAAGCAGGCTCCTCACTGAGCAAAGAGCCCGATGTGGGACTCGATTCCAGGACCCTGGGATCATGACCTGAGTCAAAGGCAGATGCTTAATCGACTGAGTCACCCAGGCGTCCCTCTATAGTTTTCTTAATGCATATCCTTTGCCTCTTTGGTTAGGTTTATTCTTAGGTATCTTATGGTTTTGGGTGCAATTGTAAATGGGATCAACTTCTTAATTTCTCTTTCTTCTGTCTCATTGTTAATATATAGAAATGCAATCAATTTTGTGCATTGATTTTATATCCTTCCACTTTGCTGAATTCCTGTATGAGTTCTAGCCATTTTGGGTGGAGTCTTTTGGGTTTTCCACATCTGTGAAGAGAGAGAGTTGACTTCTTCTTTACCAATTTGGATGCCCTTTATTTCTTTTTGTTGTCTGTTTGCTGAGGCCAGGACTTCTAGTTCTATGTTGAACAGCAGTGGTGATAGTGGACATCCCTGTTGCGTTCCGGACCTTAGGGGAAAAGCTCTCATTTTTTCCCCATTGAGAATGATATTCACTGTGGGCTTTTCATAGATGGCTTTTATGATACTGAGGTATGTTCCTTTTATCCCTACACTGTGCAGAGTTTTAATAAAGAAAGGATGCTGTACTTTGTCAAATGCTTTTTTTGCATCTATTGAGAGGATCATATGGTTCTTGTCCTTTCTTTTATTTATGTAGTGTATCACATTGATTGATTTGTGGATGTTGAACCACCCTTGCAGCCCAGGAATAAATCCCACTTGGTCATGATGAATAGTTCTTTTAATGTACTGTTGGATCCTATTGGCAAGTATCTTGGTGAGTATTTTTGCATCCATGTTCATCAGGGATATTGGTCTGTAATTCTTTTTGGTGAGGTCTTTGTCTGGTTTTGGGATCAAAGTCATGCTGGCCTCATAGAAAGAGTTGGGAAGGGGCGCCTGGGTGGCTCAGTCGTTAAGCGTCTGCCTTCGGCTCAGGTCATGATCCCAGGGTCCTGGGATCGAGCCCCGCATCGGGCTCCCTGCTCTGCGGGAAGCCAGCTTCTCCCTCTCCCACTCCCCCTGCTTGCGTTCCCTCTCTTGCTGTGTCTCTCTCTGTCAAATAAATAAATAAAATCTTTAAAAAAAAAAAAAAAGAAAGAGTTGGGAAGTTTTCCTTCCTTTTCCATTTTTTGAAACCACTTCAGAAGAATAGGTATTAATTCTTCTTTAAATGTATGGTAGAATTCCCCTGGGAAGCCATCTGGCCCTGGGCTGCTGTTTTTTGTTGGGAGATTTTTGATTACTGCTTCAGTTTCCTTGCTGGTTATGGGTCTGTTCAGGTTTCTATGTCTTCCTGTTTCAGTTTTGGTAGTTTATATGTCTCTATGAATGCATCCATTTCTTCCAGATTGCCTAATTTGTTGGCATATAGTTGCTCATCATATGTTCTTAAATTGTTTGTATTTCTTCGGTGCTGGTTGTGGTCTCTCCTCTTTCATTCATGATTTTATTTATTTGGGTCCTTTCTCTCTCTCTCTCTCTCTCTTTTTTTTGATAAGTCTGGCCAAGGGTTTATCGATATTGTTAATTCTTTCAAAGAACCAGCTCCCAGTTTCATTGATCTGTTCCACTGTTCTTTTAGTTTCTACCAAGGACAGACTTTAATGAAGGACAAAGACATAAAAAAATGTAGTCTATGTGATTTATAAAGCAATCTTCTAATTTTTAGATTATTATATACTAAACGTGTATAGTTCTATGAATTTCCACAGCCATGTATAGTTTTGTGTAACCACAATAGGACACAGAACAGTTCCATTATCTCCCCTAAAACCTCCCGTGAGATCCCGTTATCACTTCCCTTCCCCAACCACTGACCTGTTCTCCACACTGTAGTTTTATCTTTTTGAGAATGTCGTATAAATGGAATCTCTGTAATATTTTTACTTTTTTATTATTATTTTTAAATTGCAGTATAAGTAATGTACAGTGCTATATTAGTCTCTGGTGTACAAATAGTGTTTGAACAATTCTATACGTTACTCACTACTTATCACAGTAAGTGTATTCTTAATCCCCTTCACCTATTTTATCCGTCTCCCCACCCACCTCCCCTCTGGTAACCACCAGTTTGTTCTCTATATTTAAGAGTCTGGGTTTTTTGTTTGTTTGTTTGTTTGTTTTTTTGGTCTTTTTCTTTGTTCATCTGTTTTGTTTCTTAAATTCCACGTATGAGTGAAATCATATGGTATTTGTCTTTTCTCTGTCTGACTGATTTCACTTACCATTATACTCTCTAGCTCCATCCATGTTGTTGCTAACAGCAAGACTTCATTCTTTTTTTATGGCTGAGTAATATTCCATTAATGGTGTGTGTGTGTGTGTGTGTGTGTGTGTGTGTGTGTGTACCACACCTTCTTTATCCATTCATGTGTTGATGGACACTTGGACTGTTTCCATATCTTGGCTATTGTAAATAATGCTGAAATAGACATAGGGGTGCATATCTCTTTTCAAATTAGTGTTTTCATATTCTTTGGGTAAATGCCCAGAAGTGCAATTACTGGATCATATGGTAATTCTATTTTTAATTTTTTGAGGAGACTCCATACAGTTTTTCACAGTGGCTGTACCAATTAACATTCCCACCAACAGTGCACAAGGATTTCCTTTTCATCACATCCTTGCCAATACTAGTTATTTATCTTTTTTATATTAACCATTGTGACTGGTGTGGGGTGATCTCTCCCTGTGGCTTTGATTTGCATTGTCTGATGACGAGTGGTGTTGAGCATCTTTTCATGTGTGTGTTGGCCATCTGGATGGCTGTTGCAATATTAGGCACACTCACAAAAACTTTTCCTCTACCCTCTTGTTTCAGTACCTGAGGCCTGCAAATTAAACTAACAAAAGACAGATTAACAGGAGAAAAGGTTTATTTTGGATGTCCATGGGGGCTTCACAGAGAAAAAGTGAAAACCTAAAGAGGCTGTTAGACCTGGGAGCTTATACATGATTTCAGTAAAGTGACTAGACAAAGGAACAGGGCTTTGGGCTTCTGTGGGCGGCGAATTGTGGAAAGGTACGTATGTGGCAAACCTAATGGAAGATAAGGGTTATTTTAGTAAGGTTTGTTTATGTAGACTCAAGTCAGTGCCGTCTCTAGCAATAAGTCATCTCTGGTGATTAGTAGGAGTCTTCTCCTCCTAGTACAGGAGAGGGGGACAATTTTACAAATGGAAATTTATGTTATCTTTTTTTTAAAAGATTTTATTTTTTAAGTAATGTCTACACCCAACATGAGGCTTGAACTCACAACCCTGAGATCAAGAGTCAGAGTGAGTTCAAGATCAGGAGTCTACCGACTGAGCCAGTTAACCTTTAAAAAGGGAAATTTATGCCCTGCTTTTTATCAGAAAGGGAGAGGATAGAAAGTTACTCCTATGTCTGTGTTTCTTAATTGCCTTCAGCTCAAAATAATCCTTTGCCCACGTGGCACATTTTGGGTAACATATTTTGATCCCCTTCAGAACTGTCTCCTCTCACCTGGTTACTGACATATTTCCTTTGTTGTTATATGTTGGCTTAGAGACTATTTCCATATCCACATTTCCTCATCTGTATTCACCATTTAGAATTACAGTGAAAGTTTAAGGATTAAATGCTTCAGTAGAACATTTAGTTAGTAAAGCATCAATTTTACTCACTTCTGGTGTTTGAGCAGCTGAATTCCACATAACTGGTCTCTGAAGGAACACAACTTGCTTTGTAGCCAAATTCCCTTCACTGCAAATTAAAACAATAGTGTTAGTATTGGCAAATTAGTAATTCTCAATTTTACACTTGGCTAGAATATTCCACATGTATCCTTTGTAATATAATCTTCTGAACCAAAAATAATTATGAAATATGATTCTATATGAGTTGTAGCTGGAAAAACAAGAAAAAAATGCCTAAAAACTGAATATAGTCATTACCAAAGAAAAATTTGTTTAAAACATGTAATTTCAATGTGCTAATGTAAGTATTTTTATCTTTTTTTGCCCTCTCCTAGTCTTTATCGAAATGCGAATTTCCACAGTTCTGTAACCACTACATATTTGCATTTCTGTGTTCTATCCTTTTCACTAAACACCCTTTCCTTGTTTGTACACTTGTGATCATATTCTTAATAGCTGCAGTCTCTCAAAGAATTAAGATACTAAAATGTATTAAGCCTTTCCTGTATTATTGGAAAATTAGGTTGTTTCCAGTTTTCCACTAAATTTTAAATAACGTTGCTGTAAAATATGGATAGTCTTCCTTATTCTTATGACTTATTTCCTTGAGATAAAGTCTCAGGAGCAGGATTATTAGGTCAAAAGGGTATGATTTAAGCTTCTTGGTATGCATTGTCAAATTTGCCTCATAAGAAGAAGAGACCAATTTAGGCTGTCACATGTGAGAGATTTTATATACATTTTCAGATGAGGGACTTGAGCCACAGCTAGTTTTATTTTCAGATGCTTCTTTGTAGTCAGCTACTCAGTATTCTCCTTATTTAACTATCATCATGGCAAATTACCCCTTGCCAAAGACTACTTGGGGTTTGTATTTCTCTGAAATGCTTTTCACAGTCTCCAGGGCTTTATGGGGAGGAGTGTCTGTAGCTAATGTTGCTCAGTTACGACTTTTATTATGCAAAAAACCCAAACAAAACCTCACTATTAGCTGCATTTTATGCTGAGCTCTTTTTCTGGAAAACAAATGCAACATTGAAACTCTGGCCTAGCGGTATGTTAACCCCACACCATTTGAAAATCCCAAACTTACTGATACTGTTGAATTTTGAGAAATAGCAAAATTTCCCCCAAAGTGGTAATAAGAGGCTGCTTCTTTTTTATTTTTATTTTTAAAAGAATGCTTCTAGTCTAATCTCATTTTAGTTTAACCTTGTCTTTGATTAGAAGAAAAGACTTGGTATGAAGTATAGTTGACCCTTGAACAACATGGGGGTTAGGGGCATCAACCCCCTCCCCACTGCAGTCAAAAATCCACATATAGGGGGCACCTAACTGGTTTTGTAGGTAGAGCATGTGACTCTTGATCTTGGGGTTGTGAGTTTGAGCCCCAGGTTGGGGGTAGAGGTTACTTAAAGATAAAATCTTAAAAAAAAGAAATCCACATATATTTTGAACTCTCCAAAAACTTAACTACTAATAGCCTGTTGTTGACTGGTAGCCTTGCCAAATATATAAACAGTTAACTAACATATTTTGTATATGTATCATATACTGTATTCTTACAATAAAGTAAGCTAGAGAAAAGAAAATGTTATGAAAAAAATCATAAGGAAGAGAAAATACATTTACAGTTTTATAGTATATTTATCAAGATAAATCTGCTTGTAAGTGGACCCGTACAGTTCAAACTCATGTTGTTCAAGGGTTAACTGTATATTGTTACTTTTGGGAACAATCATCAGGAGACATGGGTTGTAATGTAGGCATACAGGGAAGAGACTAGCAGCGTGCAGAATAGGCTGGTCTGTGTTTGGAAATACAGAATATGCTGGAAAAGGCAGTGGCTTTGGAGCCAAGGAGTTCCTGGTTTAAATCCCTACTCTACCATAAGAGCTGATGATACCACTTTAGCAAAGTTTTTAAATTCTCTGACTTTCATTTCCTGTCAGGGACTTTGCGAAGAATAATTACGTTGATGTGTGTGAAGACCTCCACTGTGCCTGCCCCTAGAAGGTGTACGACAAATGTGATTTCCTTCTACTTTTTCTATTTGTTTAATGAAATGTAGGGTGGAGTTAAGTGGGAGGGAAAAGTCTTAGAATCTAGAATATCTTCTAGAGAGAAAAGTCAAGGGAGAAGGTACCCGAGAATACAGAGGAGGTTTCTGGGTAATGTTCAAAGTGTGTGATTCAGGTAGAGAATCCCATGAGGGAACCAGGCCTAGAACTATGCAAAGATGAGGAGGAATCAGGGCAGAATTATTCTTCTTGAATAGAAAGCAGGAGAATGTCAGGGTAGGGATTGTGAGTGACCTGGAGTGAGTTCTTTCCAACCCATTATATGCTGAGGCAAGTCTGAATGCCCTAGGATGTGATGTTTGACCTAGAGCAGGCTTCTCTGGGATGCCTGGGTGGCTCAGTGGGTTAAGCATCTTTGGCTCAGGTCATGATCCCAGGGTCCTGGTATCGAGTCCCACATCAGGCTTCTTGCTCAGCGGGAGCCTGCTTCTCCCTCTCCCTCTGCCGCTCCCCCTGCTTGTGCTCTCTCTCTGACAAATAAATAAATAAGTAAGTAAAATCTTAAAAAAAAAAAAAATAGAGCAGGCTTCTTGACCTTTCCTAAAGGGGTAAAACAGTAAATGAAGAGATGCCTTCTCAAAGGCTGACTATCTTAGGACAGTCTCCAGAAGCCCAGGTAGGACTGTGGAAGGTCAGCATTTTCCCATCTCTTGGGGAGGTCCTTAGAACAAGCGCCTCAATTTGAAATATGTCTGAGACTGCTATGTCCCTGATTTTCTGAGGGCCATTCTGATTTTTTTTCACATTGTTGTTGTTGTTTTAGTTTATTTATTTAAGTAATCTCTATATCCAATGTGGGGCTTGAATTCACAATCCTGAGATCAAGAGTTGCATGCTTTTCCAACTGAGCCAGCCAGGTGCCCCAGGGCCATTCTGATTTAAAATGTGTCCTGCTATTTTCAGAACATCCATGAGATATGGAACCCTTTTTGGTCTGGAGAATCTAAGCATGGTAGAACTAAGGGGAAGAGGTCTGAAGCCTTACAGAGGGACAACTGTTTGGCAGGGCAAGTGCCTCACGGTCTCCAGTGGCTCCTGAGGTAATTCTATTTACTGAGCTGGGATGGAATATTTGCCTCACAGCACAGATTCTGAAAGTATTTGACTGATGGTGTCATTACAGGCCCGGAGAGTAGTTCAAATGCCCTGGATGCTCAGAGGTCAGGACCTATGTCTCCTATTCCCTGCAGCAATTTTCATCCAAAAAGTTAACTGAGTAACTTTGTATTTTCCTGCAAGGAATTTAAGAATCTTCAACTTCTCTTTTAGACTATTATTAATAGGCAATCATGCTTTGATGTAACAGAAATGAAGGCAGCTTTTGAGAAACGCTAAATTTACACATAAGCTCTGAAAGAGCACAACCTGTGTTGGTCAAGAGTGTAAGCTGCAAGGATAAGCTCGTCAAGGGAATAGTCTGCAAAGATACGAAAACATCCATTAGTTCTTCCTTCCTGAGGGCAGCAGATAATCCCTGGGCCCCTGTTAGCACAAGGGCACAGGCAGCATGAGGGACAGGTCAGCCAGGGCAGGCCTGGGAGGGGCTAAGTTCCCTGCAGGCAATGGTGGGGAGCAGCGTGAAGGGATAAAAGGGCCCAGACTGGGGAAGGGAAGGAGGGTCATTAGTACAGAAGAAGGACCAGGAAAGCATCATGACTCCAGAGGCCAAAGTCCATGTAGGACCTGGGGCACTGATCCAAGCTAAAGGAGATAAGGCAAAGGTCAGATCGGTTGAAGTAGAGTGAAAGGATAAGGCCTCAGTCAGCTCTTGGTTCATACCTAGGATCAGGCAAAAACCAGAGGGCAGGTGTAGACCTAGAAGAAGCAAGAGAGACCACCAGCATTGCTGCTGTCCCTGGGACAAGGGCCTTTTGCTCTCTGTCTTGGTATTACACTCACCTTTTAATGTGGGCAGACACTAGTGTAGGATCTGGGGAGAGTGAGCCAGGGATTGTATTTACAGCATAAGCAGAGGAGTCAGGCCACAGATGGGAGAGAAAATGGGGTTTTGACCAGCTCTACAGCTTCACACTATGAAATGTGTGGACACATCGTTTGTTGGTGACATATTTATTAGAGAGGCAGTCGAGTGTGGGGGAAACAGCATGTATGGCTTTAGAGTCAGACCAACACTGGGTTTGCATCCGAGTGTTGCCACTTACTAGCTATGTGATGCTGAGCTAGTCACCAAGACTTTCTGAGCCTCCTGTTTCTCTTCTGTGAAACAGAGGTGGTGCTAACAATATCAGTGAGGTGGTGGAAGTAAAATTCTTAGCATGGATCCTGAAGCATAGCAGATGGTCAATAAATGTTTCCTTCTCTCTTCCTTACCTTCTTCTATGCCTTTCATATGAAAACAAAAAGAAGACTTTCTATTTGGGTGTTGTTTAAGGGAGCAGGGTTTGCTATGGCATCTACAGACTACCAAGAAAAAGACGGGCTTCCCAACAACAGAAGACCTCATGGACTAAACTAAGAAGGGTAACTTGGATTTGGGTGGTGCTTTTGGTGTACTGAGTCCTTTCCTTGTAAATGAGGACGGTTGTTTCTTATGATAGCCCCCCCCCCCACTTCTAGAAAGATTTTATTTTTAAGTAATCTCTACACCCAACGTGGGGCAACCCAACCTCAAGATCAAGAGTCACACACTCCACTGACTGAGCCAACCAGGCACCCCTCTTATGATAGCTCTTTAAGGTGGGCACAAAGGTACTATTTTCCCCATTTTGTGGATAAGGAAATTGAGACCCAGAGTTTTTAAGAGTTTTGTCTTGAGGCTCCTCTATTTCCCACACCACCATACTATCTAAAGGAACTCAGTAAAGCCCTGATTACAGAGAAGAGTGGCCTAATTTAATTCCATTCTGACTGGAAAACTTTGTAATGAATGGATAAGCATAGACTATTTTGCAAAAGTTCAGATATTTATGTAGCATCTCCCAAATGTATCATTTCAGCTTATAATGTTTAGGAGTTGTAGTGGAGAATAATGAAGAAAATAAAGACAAGTGTTCATTTTTTTCCTGGACCAATTAGACTATTTAAACAGACCACACAGGTCCTAGTGTTCGGATGGCAAAAGCAAAGAGAGATAGGAGCAAGATCTTGGCCCATGGCATTTAAGTGCCACATAAAAGGTGGATCATTGAAACTGTGCCTTAAAGAATTCGCCCCATGAATTCAGTTAAGAGTGAACAGCATTACTAAACAAGCACAAAAACAAAATTAAAAAGCAGTTCTATTACAGGTTGATAATATCTTTAGTGACATTTAAACTTTTAGATTGTTTTTGCAGGAAGTAATGAGGACAACATGAACTTTGCTTGGTCCAATATTTGCTTATGATTTCAAGTATCTTTTTAAAAAAAAAAAGATTTTATTTATTCATCTGACAGAGAGAGAGAGAGCACAAGTAGGGGGAACGGCAGGCAGAGGGAGAGGGAGAAGCAGGCTCCCCGCTGAGCAAGGAGCCTGATGCGGGACTCGATCCCAGGACCCTGGGACCATGACCTGAGCCAAAGGCAGACACTTAACCAACTGAGCCACCCAGGCGCCCCTCAAGCATCTTTGAAACAGACCTGGAACACTTAGAATTTATGGGTAGGTGGGAGCAAGTCTTTCTACATTCTTCAAAATATAAAAAAACCAAGATCATGGTTGATGGTCCTGTGTGAATTGTCAGTTGGTCATGTCTAGCCTTGGAATTCCTGCTTGTGGTATTCTCCCACCGGAATGCCCATGACATCACCTCTGCCTCTTTCCAGGCTGCCCATCTTTTGAGATTCATTTCAAGGTGACCTCTTTCAGAAAGTCTTCAATGATCCCTCAACTGAAGAGCAACACCTCCTTTTTGGGGCTCCCATGGAACCCTCATATGGAGCTTTACCGGGTCTTTTTGCTGGTACACATTTCCCTCCTACCACGTCTGAGCTCCCTGAGGATCTTGTCTCCTCATCTTTGCATCTTCCATGTTAATTAACAGAAAGTCCCCTTTCTAAATGGTGCTCAGCAAATATTTGAAGACTCAAAGACTGTATGAAAAGGTGGTCATTTGGTTTCTGTGATAATGTATTGATGTCCAGAACATGCATAAAAAAAATCATAAAAGTGAGCAAAGTCTTGGAGGTGAAATAAAAGGCTTCTTAGGTATTTTTACATCTATGATGTTCACTGACGTTTATTATGACTCTTTTAAGCTTTAACTATTCCTTTTCCTCCTCACAAAACCTACCCTTCAGGCACAGCAGCTTATAATAACTGTAGCTTAGAGAATTTTATGTTAATTAGAGACATTAAAATGGCCCATGTTATAGCCAAATTTAAAAATAATTCACTTCTCCCCTTCCCTAGCTGCTTCAGGAAAGGGGAAAATTTTCTTAAATGATATACCAAGAAGGGTAAAAGATAGATACATTTGGGGGTGCCTGGGTGGCTTAGTCGTTAAGTGTCTGCTTTCGGCTCAGGTCCTGATCCCAGGGTCCTGGGATCGAGCCCTGCATCAGGCTCCCTGCTCGGTGGGAAGCCTGCTTCTCTTTCTCTCCCACTCACCCTGCTTGTGTTCCCTCTCTCACTGTGTCTCTCTCTGTCAAATAAATAAATAAAATCTTTAAAAAAAAAAAAAGATAGATACATTTGCCTATTTTAAAATTAAAAACTTCTGTTAATCAAAAGACATCACAAAAAGAGTAAAAAGACAAGCCACAAAGAATTAGGGAAGATAATTACAACACATGTAACAAATAAAGGACTGATATCCAGTATATATAAAAAAATTCTTATAAATAGAACTTTAAATGTGGGAAAAAGATTTAAATAGGTGCTTTATAAAAGAAAAATCCAAATGGCCAATAAACATATGAAAATGTGCTCAACCTCAGTAGTAACTGGGTAAATACAAATTAAAAGCACACTGAGATCATACTGTATACACACTAGGATGGCAAAATGTAAAAATTTGACAATATTTTTATTGGAGCAATGGGAACTTCATATTCTGTGGTTAGGAGTGTAAATTGCAACATTCCACTTGGAAAGAGTTTGGCATTTATCTAATAAAGCTAAAGAAATGCCCTATGACCCAGCAATTCCACCTCTAGATCTATACCCTCGAGAAGCTCATGGCTGTGTGCACTAGGATCCCTGCTCATGTTCAGGACAGTGCTGCTTGTCATAGCCAACCACTGGAGGTAACCAAATCACTAGTAAGCAGGATGTATAAAGAAACTGCTACACACAACAACGAGGGTAAATCTCACAAACAATGTTAAGTGAAAGAAACAACACGTTGAGGTATATTTTATATATGTATATCCATATGTATAAAATTCAAGAACAGGCAAAACTAAATTGTATTGTTTAGGTATGCATGCATGAGTGATCAAACTCTTAGGCAAAGCAAGGAAGTGATTATCCTAAAAATTAGGATGTTACCTGTGAGTGAAAGGAGTAGGAAATACATGGGGGTGCTTCTAAGATGCCAGCAACAGGTGGACTGTTTCTTGTCCAGTGGAAATTATACAAGTGATTACAATTACACCCATTTGTGTTTTGTGCACTTCCTACGTGTGTGTTTAAGACAAATTGTTTTAGGAGTACGTGCAATGGTGACATGCGGGAGAATGTAGATTTACACATGATAAATATGCTCTCTCCCCTTTCACATTTATTATTTGGTAAAAATCAGTCTTGAATTCTTGGGTTTTGAATTAGAAGAGGTCTTTAGGAATTAATTGGCCTGTATTCATTTTTCCTTGAATATATGCTGCACTTTCCTGTTTTTTTGGTTAAGATTGCCAGAGAAAGGAAATAATTTGTGGTATTCGTACCTTAACTTTCCACATTCTACGCACATGGCAGACATCACTAATTGGTCCCTGCAGCCTTTTTGCTAAGCCTGGCTCTAGTCTCAGAATCCTTGGATTTTATAGTGTTACAGGCAGCCACTACCAACAGATCAGTGCTGCTACGGGAGATGAAAGCGAGTAATAAATAGTTAGACCTATCTGCCACCAGGAGTATTCTGCTCTCTAAAACTGCTTTTGGAAGATCTGTTCTTTCCTAAAGGTCCCCCTCAGACACCACAGTTTTCACAGACCTGCCCTCCTCCTTCACGGATGTCTTCAAGCATATTCACCTGCCTTATGCTCAACTCTTCATTATTGCTTCCTCAAGAAGACTTTTTTAGATATTTCTCCTCTAATTCCCCACATCCCCCATTAGATTTTTTTTAAAGATTTTATTTATTTATTTATTTATTTATTTATTTATTTATTTAGAGAGACAGAGAGAGAGAGAGAGGAGGAGGAGCAGGGGGAGGAGCAGAGGGAGAGGGAAAAGCAGACTCCCTGCTGAGTGCAAAGTGGGGACTCTGAGATCCTGACCTGAACCAAAGTTAGAGGCTTCCCTGACTGAACCACCCAGGCGCCCCATGCCCCCTTCCCTCCTTTAAATTTTAATACTAAAGAGGGTCACCTGGGTGGCTCAGTTGGTGAAGTGTCGGACTTTGACTCAGGTCATGATCTCAGGGTCCTGGGATCAAGCCCTGAGTCTGGCTCCTTGCTCAGCAGGGACTCTGCTTGTCCCTCTGCCCCTCCCCCTGCTCATACTTTCTCTCTCTCTCTCTCAAAAAAAAAAAAAAAAAAATAGTATCTTTAATACTAGAGATATGCTGTGTTTGTGCTTAGGTACTGTGACCTTTTGTAGGGCCACAAACCACTGTAGTATCTTAAGATTTCTTCACCTCCTCCCACAACCAATTTTCACTACCCTGGGGCAGTATCACTCCTAGTGTGAATACAGGCTGTAGACCTCCACTGCAAGACCTGTCATGATCTGTTCTGCATTAGTTATGTGTGTGTTTTTAAAAGATTGTTTATTTAAATTCAATTTAGTTAACATATAGTGTATTATTAGTTTCAGGGGGAGCTGCATTAGTTATTTGTAACCATGTTGTGTCTCCAACCCAATTATGAAGCCAGAGTCAGTCCCTAGAGTGGATAAAATATTACCTTTTACATACCAGGCACTCAATAGATACTTGAGTTGAACTGAAAGAACATTTTAAAATAAATGTGAAAATGTGATTCAGTTTGAATACAACTGAGCTGGTTTCAAACCAGTGGCTTATCTGCAACTGCTTGGTCGCTTGTGAAATAAACATACTCTTATAAAAGCTTTCATTTATGGTTCCAAAATCCGTTAGACTAGAGGAAACAGAATTGTTACGTTAATTTATATTTTCTGATTAGTTTTGTATCATTTCATTCGTTAATTGCCATGTTTATTTATTTATTTATTTATTTATTTATTTATTTATTCATGAGAGTCAGAGAGAGAGAGAGAGAGAGGCAGAGGGAGAAGCAGGCTCCCCGCCTAGCAGGGAGCCCGATGCGGGACTCGATCCCAGGACCCCGGGACCATGACCCGAGCCGAAGGCAGACGCCCAACCATCTGAGCCACCCAGGCGCCCTGTTAATTGCCATGTTTAATGTTACAGCTCAGAAATGAATAAATTCTTGCTTTTAAAATATGAAATAAAATTCACTTTTTAAAAGCAAAATTATAAATTTTAGCATGCACCTTTATAGCTATGTGCTTAGTCACGAAGTTCCTTTGCCTTATGACCCTGGTTTGTTTCTCAGGGTCATACTCACATTAGTATGCTTGCGTTAAAAACTAAAAAGAGCACTCCCACAATTTAGCTCCTCCCAACCCCTCCGCCTGACAAAATGTTAAAAATTTAAGTTCAGATGAGGAAGGGATAACTGGAAGTATCTACAGTAGTCAAATTGACTATTTTAAAAAACGTGGCCTTATCAAAATGCTGCTCACTGCAAGATTACTATGGGCTTAACTCTGAATTACACCATACTGTTTCTACAGAATTTAAATTAGAAAGGGAAGAGAACTGCATTAAAATGGACCAGACATGAAGCCCTAGCCTTTCCCTCAACTGTGTATAAATATGCAGCTTCTGCTATGGCTGCCACTTGAAGGTTGAGAGGAAATCCCTGGGGCACTTAAGTGCCTCAAATGACTACATAGACTTCTTGTGCTTCTGGGCTGTGGTGACCGCAAGGCTGCGGAGCCTTTTCTGCAGGGGCTGCAGAGAACGCAAGACGGAGCAGGGCCCCCAACATCACAGCGAGAAGATAATTTTCTCTTCTTGTTATTCAGATCTTGTTCTTAAGGACCAGACTTGTTCTGTATTCTCAGAACAGTATAACTTGATTCACTGTACCCGAAAGACCCTGTCTTTAAATTCTGTCTTCTGAGATATGAGGGTGTACACCTTTCTTCTATATTGTGTTCTAAAATGCTTTCTCTCTCCGTAAGGCTATAATTCAGTGTTTCTGAAAGTACATCACAATCACCTTGGGTTCTTGTTAAAATGCTCCTCCCCCACCCCCATCCCTTTCCAGATTATTATTCAGGAAGAGGGGAATGACCCTGCTGGTTTGAGGTAGCCAAACAGAGGGAACTTGGGCTCCTCTTACATTTTATTCTGGTGATTATTTTAAGGTCAGCAATATTAACTGCTAGTTGGGCTAATTTGATCCTCTACCAGATTTGCCCTAAGAGTTTAATGTCAATTTTCACCTTGATTTCTCGAAAAGAAAATAATTGGGCCCATTTGTATAATCACATAGTGATAACGATTAAGAAGGGATTCTGGCAAGTTTTCACAGCTGACAACAATAACCCTGGAATAATGTAGTGCTATCTGATTACCACATTATGATGTTTCCATGGCAATGTCGCTTTAAACGGTGGTATGATATTGCCTACGATAATGAAGCAACAACCTTAGTGTAAGGACACACTGGGAAAATATTTTTATGCAAACTAGTAACAGAATATAATTGAGTAATGAAAGAAATGAAAGGGAAATACCTTATGTATAGACAGTTCAAGTTATGGTTTAGGTGACAGAAGAGTGGGAAAAAGTTGAAATTGCTTAAGACACTATTGTTGTATAAAAGGCAAAAATATTTAAGGAGGAAAATTTTTACTGGAAAGGGTTCTAAGTCATGTGGGGCCCCCAAAAAAAGATCATGACAGATACTGGTTTTTCTGGGTGTGGGTATACTTGTAAGTCTGTATCTTTATAGTGTTATTTATTTCTGTTCCTTTATTTGGCTTGTAATCCTCAGTGCTGATTTAGTATATAGTGAACTACAGTATTTACATTTTCTGAAATATCCTGATTTAGGACAGGTTGAGCAATCACCCTTGCATAATTGGTTTCAACTTCCCCGGGATTTTGGTTCTGCTAAGGGATTAGGTCCCATAAAATAGCTCTAAATTTATGGTCTTGCTTAATCATCATGACAATCCAGTAAAGCTGATATTATTGTGCCATTTTCCAGCTGAGGAAAATGAGACTTAAGGAGTTTAGGTGACTTTCCAGGGTCACATGGCTAGTTCATGGTGAAGCTGTAATTAAAATGAGATCTGTTTTTAGTTCACAGCCTGGATTCTTCTAGTTTTAGAGACAAAAAAACTTTCCGGCTCTATCTTCTCCCTTGACCAAGATGAACTGTATGTAGTATTTTTCTTTATATTTAAAGATGACATGGCTGACAGTGAGTACTACCTTTGTGTGTACTGAAGCAGCTAAGACAAGCATATGATTGTCACAGAGAGAGTGTATTTGGACAAGAATAAGAAGGCAGAGGATTAACAGGTTTTATCAATAATCTTTGTCACCGGATAATAACAATGAACTTTCACCTTCATCCTAGGGCGTCTACCTTGCAGGCACCTACAAGGACCCAAGTTACAAAATGTAAAGGAACAAAATAAATATCAATATTACACAATGTTCCTGGCATATGGAAGAACAGTAGGCATTGTTCTAGTGTGCCTTGTTGCATAAGGGCGATTATTGTTAAAAAGTATTTTTCTACTATTTTCTATCCAGGGTAAATAGCAGATTCTAAATGGGGATCTGTTAAATGGTTACGATATGAAGATTCCATCCAACTTTGACAGTTTGTATATTCTTCTTTTTACTGCTCCTATACAACCTATACTTGCCTAGGTACGTAAGTTTGACCTGCCTCAACCCGAATGCAAGCCTGGTTATGTACTAAATTTAAGCTTAACCAGCCATAGTCTCCTTCAAGACACACTATATATAGTTTCACATCTTTTTATTAATTAATTTTTTTTACTTAAAAAAAATAACAATAGATATGTGTTCCTTGTAAGAAGTCAAATCACAGAAAATGTATAAAGACAAAGTAGTCCTGTCCCCCATCCATAATCCCAAGAGCTGACCATTTACTAGAATTTGCTGTATAGCTTTTTAACCTTCACACACACCGCTCCTTTTGATAGACATTTATATTGTGTCCAATTTTTTTGCTCTTACAAAGTTGTTTAATGAGCAGTCCTGCAAGTGGCCTTTTTGTTATTTTAATTACACATAAAGATGAGCCTTCACAAGGAGGGCCTGAAAGTCCTCCTCTGACCCCATAGTGCCTCAAGGGTCCTAGGGATACAGGAGAAGCTGGGATGGTGGTGACGTAGTGGTGCTACCTCTGCTTCAGAACCAGTGTACAGCCACTCCTCATTCCACCGAGCCGGGCCTTCTACGCACTGGGGACAGCCTGTGACCTTATGCTGTTCGACACACAGGACAAGGTGGTCAAGTCAAGTGTGGCTCCAGGTTCTACCACCCTCTCCCTTCACATTATACTTGAGACCTCTTTTTTCCCACCTGGTAGGCTAGACCTAATCAGTGCCCAATCAGTCATTCATACCATTTTAAGAAAATATTTTTTTTTTTTTTTAAATATTTATTTATTTATTTATTAGAGAGCGAGTGAGAGAGAAACAGCATGAGAGGGGAGAGGGTCAGAGGGAGAAGCAGGCTCCCCGCCGAGCCGGGAGCCCGATGTGGGACTCGATCCCAGGACCCTGGGATCATGACCTGAGCTGAAGGCAGTCACTTAACCAACTGAGCCACCCAGGCGCCCTAAGAAAATATTTTTTAAAATTTTATTTTTAAGTAGCCTCCACCCTCAACATGGGGCTTGTACTCAGGACCCTGAGATCAAGAGTCACGTGCTCTACCGACTGAGCCAGCCAGGTGTCCCCAGAAAAATTTAGACTCATGAGAGCAGAATCCCTGAGTGAATGGGAGGGAGGTGATAAATATATTTTTCATTGGGGAAAAAGGAACATGAAAGGTTCAAAATTTAGAGTACTTTTAGGAAGAGCTAACTGTAATGAGCTAGATGACTCCCTAAATTATACACCTATGAGAACCATCAAAAAGAAATGAGAAGGCCACGTACACAAATTATTCTGAGAGGGGTAGGGAGTGGACTAGACCAATGCTTGGGCATGACTGTGAGGGGTAGAAAGGCAGGGATGAGGAGTTCCTTTCTCACTACCTTCTGCAAAATTCCTCTAATGTTAAGGAGCTTCAGGGGCTTGTGAAAATGCAGATTCATGGGTCTCACCCTCAAAGCTTCTGACTGTTCCATTGAGGTGGGCCTCCAGCCCTTGTATGTGCATAGGCTCCCCAGGTGGTTCATACTGCTTGGTATGAAGACCGAATCTTGAGAATTACTGCTGTACTGTGACCTGACAGGAATGTCACAGATTTAAAACGTTGGGAAATAACGCTTCAGGCAGTTGTCACTCATAATTTGAGAACAGTTACCAATAGATCTTTGAGAAGAAAAGCAGCTTAATTGCTTACTTCTAACCCCTCTGTTTAAAGCTTGAGTATCTTTACTCTGTATCAACCTTTGTCCCTCTCCCTGAAGAATATGTGGTTTTATTATAAAGCCATGCCAATCTAATGTTTTAAAGTTTGTGGGGAAGTTGGGATACTGGACAGGGGTAAATTGCTAAGCTGGAAAAACCAGAGAAGGCGGGAGGGTGGGTAAGACTGAGAAAGGAGGAGTTGCCACCTCGAGCTGCACCTGACAATTACTCAGTGTTAACTGGTCGGTCATTGAGGCTGTGGAAGGGGAAGGCCACTGGGACTGTGCTGTCCTCTGCAGGCAGCTGTGGCCCAGGCAGAATCTCGTTGGCACTCAAGCATTTTCTGGAAGCCAAGAAGATAGAGGGAACATCGCTGAGTCCAGGGAATAGCAAAGCACTTTATACAGAAGACTTAATTGGTTTCTCTCTTTCTCTCTCTTAAAAAAAAAAAAAAAAGGTATGATTCACTTTTTCCTTCCCAGGAAAGGAAATAGGGAAGGTCAGCAAAAGGAGAAAAGGAAAGGTTGGTATTGGTGAAGTAATGGCATTTTGGTTCTAATGTGTGCACTTCATTTGAGTGGAAACAGCTAACAAGTCTGTGCTGGGGTGGGGGGCAGTCAGCCACCTCCCTGGAGGGGAGGAGCGGAGACCACAGTGCCTGTGCTTCTGCATCCAGGCCTCGCTGGCCCGCACTGCGTCCTGACCCTGGCTGTGCACTCCGGTGAGGGTGGATTTGCACACGCAGTGCTGAAGAGGAGGACGAAGGGTCTACAGAGGGGGCTGCGTTGTTCTGTTTGCTGATTGATCTCTCCTCAGTCTTCACTCTAGGAAGAACTGGTATCTTGAGGGACCCTGAGCTGGGAGCCAGTCTCCACGCCCCTGCCTGGCTCTGCCCTGTGAACTTGAGCATGCCCCCCTGGGAAGGAGATGTTGTAGCTTGTACATCTGTAACTTGAGGGGATTAGATGAGCTGATCTCCCAGGTCCATGAAATCAGATTAGAAGTTTAGTGAAATGCTTTTTGTAGACGTTAAATAAGGATTTGTTGAACCAAGTTATCTAACAAACGAGCTATGTTTTAGGATTAAAGGCGCGTTTGTGAGGACCCTTTGGCCTTACCTGTCATGTCGTAGTATAGGTGTAGGTAATACGCTTGTCAGGAGCCATCCAAACTCAGCCAGAGTGTGCAGCAGAGGGCCGTAGTCCGTTTTGATTTCACAGCCCTGCGTGAATAAGCATAAGAGCTCATATTCCTAAGGGCAAAGACGACCAGCTACACGGGTGATTACAATAACGGGTAATGGCTGTGACAGTAAAGGGAGTTCACACTCCATGAAATACAATTTCACCAGCTGCACTCTTCCTGGGCTTCATTTTCTGCTACCTGCTGCCTTCTAACCATTGAACCAAGGTAGAAACACTGGGGATCAGAGTGGAGAGAGGTTTCCATATGGTTCTCCAGAGTTTGGACCTCCCTTCTGTCTTGTTCCCTTGGCCTTGTTCAGGCATCAGACTTTAAGGTAGGGGGCTCGGGAATCTGCCTTTAGAAAAGCTCCTTGTGATTTGGATCCAAGTAGTTTATAGACCACAGTTTTAGAAACACTGGTCAAGGGACTGGGAAGTGAGGACAAGAGTTGGAAGTGAAGATGGGGGAGTGAAAGGTAAGTAGGGCTTAGATGCCGAGTCACTTCCCTACTTTTTACTCACTTGGAATTGATTTTTACTTGGAGTTTTACCTCTATCCCCAAATCCTTTCCTCCCCCTCAGTGGGATTTCGAGTTTCTTTGAAAATGAGCTATGCCTCTCTCTCTGCCCTTATCAGGCCAGAAAGGCAACGGTGTCCGGGAGAGAGCCTGTCGTGAGGGCCTCACACACACAGCACGTCTGAATTCAGAGGGCACGGCAGCATCAGCCACGTCATCTCTGATGAGGAAGGACAAGGCTGTGTGCACATATCTGGCCTGGCGAGAGAGAGCACCTTTTGGATATTTTTGCCTTTGAAAGTCAGTTCACAAGGTAAAAACAAAGTCAGTCACATTGGTTGCTTGGAGATAAAATGGTAGTTGTTGACTGAGTTTTTCTCAGTTTCAGCCAGTTGTCATGGCATGTGTAAAGAGAATCTCAGGGCCAGGGAACTTTACTTAGGATTAGAATGTCAACTCTTTGGGAGTCTACTGCTATCTAGATATAGGTAATTATTTTGCTATCTTATAATGAAGTTGAACATTGAGTAAAGGAAATCACCTTTTCACAAATCTGAACAAAGTTTGTTTATGCATTTGTGATGAAATTCTGAACCCTGCACAGACACGTGTTGAAGGATACTGTATGTATTAGGCAATGAAGATCTTTATCATGTAAAACTAAATATAAAATTTAAGCTAAATTGTCAGAAAATTGCGGCTTACCTCAATAACGGTCCATTGTTCTACTACGATGGCATCATTTCCTTTCCTAATGGAACCTGGAACGCCAGAGCCTTCTTCTTCGTAGATAAAGAATCCTTCCAAAGATTTAGGCAAAATGTCCCCTATGAGGAAAAGGATACAATCAAGAAGAGTTGCAAATACTGAGTGTTTCTTAAGTTCATTTAAATCCTTAGATAACCCTTTTAGTAAGCTGAAAAGCATATAAATTAATAGGCACTTGTTTTGGCTGAATCAACAACAACCTCCTCCTTCTCATTGAAGGTTATTATTATTATAATTTTTTTGGGAAAGCTCAAGCCAGGTTTGCACTTCACTGAATTAAAATCACACTGTAAATATGAAAACTACAATAACAAAACCAAGATAAAATAATATTGTACAATGAGAAGCAAGTGGATTTCCTAAGCCTAAAAAGCATCGGGAAATGACCTTCACCTTGAAATCAAATTTTGGTTTCCAATCTGTATGTTTATGCATATTAATTACACCATTAAGAGAGAAAACATAAAAAATGTTAATCCTTGAAATTACAGGTGTGATATTAAAACTAAGGTAAGGTAAGACCACTTCAAAAACTATAAACACAAAACAATTCTTTACCTCCATGATGCTTTAAAAAAATAATAAAAGAATGGTAACAGGAAAATCCTAAACAGAAGTCATTGTCAAAAGAATTCCTGCTGGGAAGGAAGTTTTAAGGGAGGGCCTCTCTGACATTTTCTTGAATAGCTGACAATAACCAGCTGGTGAAAACTGAACTGATTTTATGGACGTTCTTTTGTCTCTTATTTTGCAATAGGAGACAATTTTCCCATGGTCATGTGCTGGTTAAACATTTTATTTTTTTATACTGTACAATGTCGCATCAAAGTCTCCCTGGTGGACAGTGATCTAAATTATAACCTACAAAGTTTTCAAGTGATTTCTTAAGTTTAAAGATAAAAAAGACAAACATAATTTCAATGTAATTTTTAGTTCTGATTTTTATTAACAGGCTATAAACTTTAAGAGAAAATCCTTATTATTATTATTTACATCGTTTACAGTTAGGGCAGATCATCATGAAGAATTTACATTGTTCAGACTGGTTCCCAAAAACCCAGTAAAGTTTAATTTACTAGTTGGAATTACAGTATATGTATATGTTCCATTTCCTTTAAATGTACTTGTCCACTGTCACACCCAAGTGACCAGTGGGAGTAAACCTTTCTGACTGTAAGTTTAGAGCATCAGAAGACCATCTATAAAACTATGTATGCCCCAAGTCCTTTTTTAGCATGGGGGGGTATGAATTTTAGAAATAATAATATGCTGTGATAATTATGTAATTATAATCTGCCTCTTATTTACTTGGGGATTATATAATGTGAGAACCATCGGTTTTGTGGCTCTCTGCCTGTTTTCTTGTTTTCAGTATTGGGGTACCCTAGTACTTCTAAATTTCTTTTGGTTTAAAAGAATGAAAGTGTGGTATAGATTCATACAATGCAATACAACACAAGAATAAACAAGCAAGACTCACTGCTGTGTAGCAACATGGATGAATTTCAGATACTATGTTGGGCAAAAGAGGCCAGACACAAAAGAGTACATACTGTATACTTCAACCTATGTGAAGTTCGAAAACAGGCAAAACTAATCTATGGTGGTGGATGTCAGAATAATGCTTACTCTGGGTGGGAGGATATTGACTGGGAAGGAGGGGGATGAAGTGGTTTTCTGGGATGATGGAAATGTTCTGTACCATTTTTTCCCCCTCTACATTCCTCCTTCCCAGCTTTATTGAGATATAACTGACATATAAAGAGATGTTTTATATCTTGAACATTTGTGTTCTATTCAGCTGTACACATAAGATTAATGTACTTTACTATATGGATATTATACTTAGGTCCCTCCTTCTCACTTCAGAGCTCCTAGAGCTCTTGCTGACCTTCTTGGAGCCCATGCCAATCCCCAGAGCCACTGATGAAGGATACTTACACAGGAGAAAGTACTTACATCTCCTGAAAAATTCTCCCTAACAGAAGTGGTGGCAAGTCAGGGTGGCAGGGAAGGTCTCATGGAGAGTGACTGGGTGCTTGGTGTGTTAAATCTTTCAGGTAATGTGGTGAGGTGATAATTCTGAACAATTACTTAATAACTGTTCCTGAACAGAGTCACTTCTTAACATTACACATCCCAGAACTTCCCACCCAGTATGCCTTGGCCCACTGGTATGCTGAGAACCTGTTATAGAAGTGCCAAGAATAGGGTGCCCCCTCCTGCTCAGAAAAGCTTTATCCTCTTATACCTGTATGCTTTTCTATGTGTGCATAATGTGAAAAAGTTACAAGGCATTGACCTGATGATGCACTGCCTCTTAATTTTTTTTTTAAAGCCAAATACCACCAATAGCAAAGGGTAGTATACCTGTATCCTTGAAGGATGGTCTCCAAGTACAGTGTGAAGTGATTTGTAGCAAGAATAAGGTTTCTTTAAAGTCTAATGTTATATCTTAAAATCCATGCAAACCTTGCATTTTCAACTATATTCCTATTATGTAAAAAAGTACAGTTCTCTATCTCCCCATCTTAAATAATATTGACATTCTAGGAAGAGGTTTATCCTGTGAACCTTTGTACTCCTGAGCACATGGCTGCATACCTCCAGAGTACTTGGATTCTGGTTTGAGAAGCACAAGCTTAAAGGACATGTGCTCTGACACATTCATTTCAGCTACATATGACATTGACATTTCTGTAAATGTGAGGAAAGGTAACATTCCATTTTAGTATTTTTGGTCCACGTGTCATTTTTGGCATTAAACTGCCTAGAGATGGGCCTGGGACCATCTCTGAGAACTGGAGAGCACATATATAAACTCTTACCTCTTCTACCTTGTCTGGAGCCATTCTCTCTTCATACCCTGCTCCAGAGACACAGACCTTTTCCCTGATCCTCTTTCCTGCCCTAGGGTTTTTGAACATCTGGGGGTGTTTCTTCTGCCTAGAATGGTCTACCTCTGGCTCTCGAATGCTGGCTTTCCAGTCTCAGTGTGATTGGTGCCTCATCAGGCGGGACCTCTGGACGTCTCCTTACAATGTCATGTTGGGTAATGTCACAACACTTCTCTCAATTTTGAAATTAGTCATGTATGTTTCCATACCCATTGCTGCCTGACTGCCTTATGCCACATGGCCAGCTTTTTGAGAGTAGGGAATATGTCCATTTTGCTCATCATTGTAAACCCAGGGCCTGGCATAGGGCCTGGCATAGGGCCTGGCATATACATATACGTGAAGTGAATTAATACATGTTTCTTTGTCAGTACTCTACCCTATTCCTCATTCTGATACAGCTTGCCTGCTACCTCCACACAAGCATTTTTATAGGGGCGAAGAGATTGAAATGAATTTAAGTCTAAAAATTCATAAAAAACGGTATGTTTTTTATGTATGTATGTAGCCTTAAGATGTGTGTGTACTAAAGGTGGGAAGAGACTGTTCTCTGACATTGATGGGGGGCATTTATAGGCTAGTAAAGTATGGGGACCTCACGGGTGGTGTGTGTGTGTGTGTGTGTTTTATACCAGCTGGCAAAGCTGCTCATCTCAGCCCATGCCAACGGCCCACTGGATCTCTACACATTCTGGTAAAATAAAGGGTTTTGTCTTTGTTGGCTCAACTGGGGAAGCCTATTGAGGGTGAGGGCCCAGCAATGCTGGAGAAGGTCAAATGCAGGAGGCCATTGCAGTGTGAACCCTCAGGCTGCAAGAACAGCAAGACGGCCACTGGGTGCCTCTCCTGTGGGGCTTTTTGAAGCAGGAAAGGCTTGGAGAGTGCGTGGGAAAGGGCACTGAAGAAGAATTCACAATCTCACAACCTCTCCACTATGACCCCACCAAAGGAGAAAACTTTTTAAAAGTTTTGTTCTTCCTCTCCCTCTTTCTAGAGGAAGATATTTTATAAAATGAGATTTATGGAGTAATGTATTTAAATGTCTGTGCAATGTCTGGTTTTGCACTTCTATTCCTCATGATAGGCTGACTTCTGACAACATTTTGGAAGAGGATGGAAGCAAGACAAAACAAAATACGCATTGTCCCCCATGTCCTTTAGTTGTCAGGCATCAACTGTCCCAGAACAAAGCAACCAATTCAGCCCTGCTTCCTCTGACTTGCTTCTCACAGTGACACAGGCATGGGTCACAATTTCCCCTCTGCAGCTTCCCTGTGTACTCGTAGGGAAGTCCAGAGTGACACACCCAGTTGCCAGACCCCACAGACCGTGGTGGCTCGTTAGGGCCTTGGCATGGCCTGTAATGTAAAATGTCTAATGAGACATTCCAGAGCTGCTGAGAGGGAGAGATTCTCCCCTGGGCTCTCTAAATAGCTTCTGAGGCTTTGGGAACAAAAGCCCTACAGAGCCTCTAGCTGGCAACTGCTGGGGCTAATTTTATTTTCACCAGGCAAAGCCCAAGGCAGGGATGCCTGAAATGGATTTTGAAAGGAGTATTTTTCGTTTTTCCTTCAGCAGTTGGTCACAAACCAAAATTTGAAATGGCTCCAACTTAGACTTTTTGGAAGGAAGAGAAGGAGAAAAAGAAGAGAGAAAGAGAAATACATGAAGCATAAACTGATCTCTAAGTAGGTGATCCATATGAAAAGTACTGTAACTGTACACAGTAAGCCACAGGAAAGAAAACTAACAGCAGAAAATAAGCTCTGGCAGTGGGCGAGGCACTGTGGAGTCATTTTGTACATACTATATTTTATTAAATTTTCACAGCAGTAAAGTAGGGAATATTTTTATTCGCCTTTTAGGAAAATGTGGCTCAGTAAGCTCCCTAACTTCTCCAGATCACCCAGCTAATAAGCAGAGGACATGGAATTTAAACCCTGGTCTATCTGATCCTAAAGTCCGTGCTCTTCTTATTAGATTTTGCTGTTTCCATAAAAGACCGACTTGGGAGAAGTTTCTAATAACCAAAAATACTAAGGAATATCTGTCACGCACCTGCTATGGGCTGTGTGTTACGGGCCATATTTCTGGGTGTTCCAATGGGCTAGATCCTTACTCTTGGTTTCTAGTTAAAAGAACCTATTGGACCATGATTCTTGATAATTTTAAATAATTACCCAAAGTCTTTAGTTCTATTAGTTAAGGTATCCCTGATTTAATGATAGGCTGATTTTCTTTTTTAAAAGTTTTTATTTAAATTCTAGTTAGTTAAACATGTAGTGTAATATTGATTTCAGGAGTAAAATTTCGTGATTTGTCACTTACATATAACACCCAGTGTTCATCATAACAAGTGCCCTCCTTAATACCCATCACCCATTTAGACCATCCCCTGACCACCTCTCCGCCAGCAACCCTCAGTTTGTTCTCTACTTGAGAGTCTCATGGGGCATCTGGATGGCTCAGTCAGTTAAGAGTCTGCCTTCGGCTCAGGTCATGATCTCAGGGCCCTGGGACTGAGCCTGCATCAGGCTCCTTGCTCAGTGGGGAGTCTGCTTCTCCCTCTCAGCATCCCTCCACCCCCACTCATGCTCTCTCTCTCAGATAAACAGATAAAATCTTTTTAAAAAAGTCTCTTATGATTTGCCTCCCCCCTCTCTTTTTTACTCCTTACCCTATGTTCATTTGTTTTGTTTCTTAAATTCCATGTATGAGTGAAATCATATGGCATTTGTCTTTCTCTGACTTATTTTGCTTAGCATAATACACTCTAGCTCCATCTAACATTGTTGCAAAAGGCAAGATTTCATTCTTTTTGATGGCTGAGTAATATTTCATTGTGTATATATACCACATCTTTATCCATTCATCAGTTGATGGACATTTGGGCTCTTTCCCTAATTTGGCTATTGTTGATAATGCTGCTATAAACATCGGGGTGCATGTGTCCCTTCAAACAGTATTTTTTGTATCCTTTGGGAAATACCTAGTAGTGCAATTGCTGGATCGTAGGGTAGTGCTATTTTTAACTCTCTTCTTCTTTTTTTTTTTAAAGATTTTATTTATTTGACAGAGAGACACAGCGAGAGAGGGAACACAAGCTGGGGGAGTGGGAGAGGGAGAAGCAGGCTTCCTGCCGAGCAAGGAGCCGGATGCGGGGCTCGATCCCAGAACCCTGGGATCATGACCTGAGCCAAAGGCAGACGCTTAACGGCTGAGCCACCCAGGCGCCCCTATTTTTTTTTTTTTTAAAGATTTTATTTATTTAGTTGAGACAGAATGAGAGAGAGAGAGAGAGAGCACACGAGAGGGGGGAGGGTCAGAGGGAGAAGCAGGCTCCCTGCCGAGCAGGGAGCCCGATGCGGGACTCGATCCAGGGACTCCAGGATCATGACCTGAGCCGAAGGCAGTCGCTTAACCAACTGAGCCACCCAGGCGCCCCCAGGCGCCCCTATTTTTAACTTTTTGAGGAAACTCCATACTGAATGATAGTCTGATTTAAGGATAATAAGGTATATTGAGATCTTATCTTATTTGCTTTTTTGTTCTTTCGTCTAACCTCACTAAGGTAATTAATTATCCTGGTTTTCATAGACTTCATCCTTCTTAATTTATTTTTCAAGTCTCCTAACTATGAATTTTTCTTCTCTTTTAGCACTAATCTCTTTTTAAAAACACTTTCCCTAGAAAGTAATTTTTGGAAAGTTTTGTTTGTTTTTGTGATAGACATGAATGATTACATATTCTCTTGTAACTAAAAGAGGAAGGCTAGGGGAAGTTGAAAGATAAAAGGAGGCAGAAATAAATAGAGTCAATATCATTTTTGAACCAAAGATTATTTTTCTATACAAATTTTAGAGTCAGATATAGACTGGAGTACATGGTAGATAGTGACCAAAATTGGGATAGTGTATAAGTTTGGACAGTAACTGTCAAATGCAATTATAATCCTTCTAACTGGGCTGTTATAATACTTCTTATTTGGAAAATCCTAGTCAATCATACAGTGTTTTGTCTATTCCTGACAGTTACAACCCAGCAGCAAACATTACATTATAATTCTACCACGCATGATGGTTAAGCTTGCATCTATCTCTATCTATCTATCATCTATTTATCTATCATCTATCTATCTATCTATCTATCTATCTATCTATCTATCTATCATCTATCATCATCTGTCTATCATCTATCATCACAATCTCTTTATTATGATTCATAGTGGGAATTCCCACTGGGAGCCTCTGGACCATCAGCTCCTTCAGGAGTGAAGGCTGAGCCATGGGGAGGAGCATGCAGCTGCAGTGATGGGAAGACAGGGCTTGGGGATGTTCCCCTCAGCTTACTGTCAAGTTACCTTCCACAAAAAAGAACATAGGAAAGGCATGAGGGACCAGAGGGCATTGGATCCTCCAGTTACTTAGTGTTCTCAGAGCCCCCCTCACAAGCCTGTGTTTGGCTGGAAGACAGATCATAGGTCATGTCTTCAAGGAGGCTAAGCTTGAAGGCCTTTGTTTCACATGGATATGGAAAGGCCTTGCTGCTTATACCTTGATGTTCTCATCTATGGGCATGCCAACCCATGCCATACAAACTGGAATGTGATTAGGCTTCTTAATCACTGGTCCAGACCAGATGTGACACACTGTCCAAAATCTGGGTCATCAGGACATGTGGCTCAGAGGGAAGAAGGTTTTCCTTAGTGCTAGTTGGGTCTAGTGGAAATTCTGTCATCTGTTTATTTTCTTTCCTTTCAAGGTTGCTAAAAGCAGTGGCAGCAGGAAAGCAAGATAGTTAAGCTTTTAAATTAAAGCTACATAGCTGTGTAATAATTGGAATCTAATTCCTAATGAATAATACCTGTCCTTTTAGCCACTGATTTTGAGAGGCAAAAACATTTGCACCAACTCTGACACAGGTCAAATTCTTTAGTTATCAATATATCATAATATAAAACTTACCTTTAGATGTTTCCCAGCATACAAAAGAATCAATTAAAGACAAGCCTTGTTTATAATAAAATGTAGTTAACTCCAGCCAATCAGCATCAAGTGTACTAATGACAGATCCTTTTCTTGTTACTTTCATTGACAGGATGCCTTCCTGATAGGTCCAACAGGTTGATTCATCATCAAAAACATTGAATACTGTATACAACTTGTTATCTGGGAATAGGTGTTCAGAAAGAAGAAAAAGTATTTATTTATTCATTTATTGAAAAGATTCCTAAAATTTTTTTTTATTACTCATGTATTTTAAGCAAACAGACAAGCATAGAGAATAATAAAATTACCTACCACTCAGCTTTATTAAATGTTAACCTTGTGCCTTGTTTCCTTTAGACTTTTTTCCAGGAAATGAGAAATGGATGTAGTTGAGACTCACTTTGTAGTCTTCCCTAATCCAATTCTCCAGAAATAGCTACTATAATGATTTGGTGTTTATTATTCTCATTCGAGCTTTTACTCTTTTAATGCACATTTACATACCCATTAATATATATTATGTTTTGCAGTTTAAAAAACTTTTAAAGAAGTATGATATTGTATATATGCATTTATAAATTGATTTTTTAAAAAGATTTTATTTATTTGAGAGAGAGAGAGAGCAAAGTGGTCGGGGGGAGGAGCAGAGGGAGAAGGAGAAGCAGACTCCTTGCTGAGCAGGGAGCCTGACCCGGGGCTGGGGGACGGGGGAGGGTGGCCTCGATCCCAGGAGCCTGAGATCATGACCTGAGCCGAAGGCGGATGCTTAATTGACTGAGCCACCCAGCCGCCCCTACAAATTGATTTGTTTTTATGCTTGAAGTTGAATTAATACATATAGACCTTATTCATTTAGTTAAACTGCTACATAATATTCCAGTTTATTATTCTCCTGTTGATACATTGTTTCCAAAATTTTGTTATTGTAAGCATTATTCATGTCTCATGTTTGGGAGTGACTCTAGAATACATATTTAGACATGGAACTGAGGGGTCATATCTACTAGTTTTCCATAAGTTGGCAAATTCTTAACTTGGGGAGTAGTCTATGGACCCACCTATATGGTTATGTTTAGGAAGTCTAACACCACTTGTATTGCACAAGTACTTGGGGGTATGTATGTTATGTGCATTTTAAAGAAAGATTTTATTTATTTATTTATTTATTTATTTAGAGAGTGCTCGAGTGGGGGGAGGGGCAGAGGGAGAAGGAGAGAGAGAGAATCTCTAGCAGACTCCACACAGAATGTGGAGCCAGATGCAGGGCTTGATCTCACGACCCTGAGATCATGACCTGAGCCAAAAACAAGAGTCAGATGCTCAATGAACTGAGCCACTCAGATGCCCCTATGTGCCTTTTTCTGGATTGAGTCTCCATGGATTTCACCAGATTCTCCAAGGGGTCTTTTGTGTGTGTCTCCCCCCAACCTTATGCTGCCACCATCCCACACCTGCACACAAAATTAAGAACTATTGCCATAGACAAATTTTTAAGAAGTATATGATTTATATTATTAAGAAGTTTATTATTAAGAAGTATATGATTTAAGAAAGTGGAGTCTAGGGTCGCCTGGGTGGTTCAGTCAATTAAGCGTCTGACTCTTGATTTCAGCTCAGGTCATGATCTCAGGGTCGTGAGATCAAGCCCTGGGTCGGGCTCTGCACTGGGAGTGGAGCCTGCTTAAGATTCTCTCTCTGCCCCTCCACCTGCCCTCTAAAAAATTTAAAAAATAATTAAAAAAAAAAAGTAGAATCTAAAGATTGATAATTAAGTTAAGTAGCATATTGGATTTAGAACTTAAAAGGACTGGAAGTAAACACCTGATCTAATCAAAGTTAGGATGGGAACCGGCAGGAATTTAAAGGTAACATTGCATGGAAGATAGCAAATAGGTCTCTGACCATAGCTCCAACAACTCTTTTGTTTCTAAAATGTTTACACTGCAGGAAAATCAGGATGGTTGTTAGCTAGGGAGCTGGTGAAAAAATGGGATGGTGGTGGTGGTGAGGAGGGGTAAGATGATGAATTAGAAAATGCTTCTGGTTTGTTCTTAAAAAGACTGTGCTGACCATGGTTGAGTGGGTCTCTGCCATCCTCAGAATGCTGAGCACATTTCACTACAAGCTAGAAGGCCAATGTACGTGTGTGCAGTGTGTTACACCAGAGTGTGTACTACTACTACTACTTCTCACAACAACCCCCTTTCTGTGAAGAAATTGAGGCAGTCTGACTCCAGAACTCTTAATTCTAAGGTATGCATCATCTTTGACTTTCTCTAGTAGTGCTTTTTAAAGCATGCCTGCAAAGGTAGCAGAAAACTCTGAGCAGGCCAAAATACATGAAAAAGTAGTCTCAATTTCTTGGGAGGAGTTGCCAGTTGGCAAAGTAGAATAAAACTAATGTTTAAAGTTATTTTAGGATGCAGGCAGTATTGTTATATTAATTGTTTCATCATGATGTGCATTTTCATATTCTAATTGATGATCAAAAGAAGCCAATTAACTTCAAAGGCGAAAACTATCCATGAAATGGGAAAGGCCAAAACTAAAATTCCCACACACTGTTTTTAAAAAAAACATAGAACAGCTTTCTATATTTATACAATCACTTTCTGTATACACACACAGCCTCCATTTTATAGGGGAGTTGGTGAATGACTAAATGGGAACCAATTTTCAAAACAAAATTTCCTTATGTGGATGGCATTGTATGACCATGCCAGGGACAACTGTTTGAAAAACTGCCCTACCTTATTTTTGGCTACAATAATTTCAAAAAAATCAAGACAAGTTTATATTAGTTTATTCAGCCTTGATAATCTTTAGAAATTTACTTTGCCTCATGTTTCTAAAAAACATCAAAAACTTATTTTTGCTAAATTTAAACTAATATACTCTTTCTACTTATCTTGTCTATTACCTTCTCCCTTTCTGGATTTAGAGTAACTGGGGCTGCCATCTCGGTCCATTTGACACTGTCCACTTTCATGATGAAGTTCTTCCTCAATTCCACTCTCAGACGATTGCCCACTTAATGTTCCTTCATTCCAACTTTTACAGTTTTCCTCCGAAGTGTGTCTCACAGGCAGTGTTGATTCTGTATCTCCATCGTGATTGCTTCCGTTGCAGAATTTAAGTGGTGGATAAGGCTGTGATATGAATCCAACAAATTTCATTCCTCTCTTAGCAGCTATATTAATCTGAAAAGAGATTGTAGAACAAAATGTAAAATTTATTTACACTGATTACTTTATCAATTAACCTATAGGCTTATTAAGGAAATCCACAAGAAGAAGTAAATTGACCACTAACTAAAGACCCATTCATACACAAAGTAATAACCTCTAATAAAGCACTACTCCTAAGACTATGTCACACTATTATTGTGACTTCTTCAAACAGAACTGATACACTTTAGAAATTAGGAGAACAGGAATCATGTTTTTCTTCAAAAGGTTACTATTTGGGAAGAACTAATAATTCTATAACATGATTTTTGCAGACTTGTTAACAATGGTCTCTCCCATTGAGGCAAAATTAAAAACTATTCCAAGAAATCCTCAAAAATAACACAATCTTAATTAATAAAGAAGAAACATTAATTTAAAAGCAAAAACATACAGCATTGTTTGCTTGATGTGGGTAAAGAAAAATGTCACAAGTCTAACTCTTGACAAATGTGTATGTATAATGCATAGGCCTGATTCGCTCTCAGGAAGCTTTCACATATGCTTATATCTTGATGCTCTTGTCTCCTGTCGGGCCAAACGCTCATGATTAGATTCAATCATATAAGTTAAAGAATAGGATTCAGAAGCGCATAATATAATGCCAGTGAAATAATTTGAGACCTTGAGAGTGGTGATTTTCATGCTGGGCACCTTTCCCTTTCTCTGCTTTTGCTTCATTTCTTTGTTCTTTTTGTATCCATGTTTTTCTCCTCTGTTAAACTGGCAATTCTTTTGAGGACTAGGACTGTGTCTTAATCATTTTTGTATTGTGCTATTTTGTACCTGTGGGTGCTCTATAAATACTTGTTAAATAAGTAAAAATAAAGAAATAGCAACATCTTTTATTTGGTCACTGTTTTAAACATTTAAATTGAATGATTTTTTTAAAGACTTAGTTCTCTGATAGAGAGAAAGAGAGTGTGCAAGTGGGGTGAGGGGCAGAGGGAGAGGGAGAGAGAATCATCAAGAAGACTCCTTGCTGAGCGAGGAGCCCAATGTGGGGCTTGATCTCATGACCCTGAGATTACGACCTGAGCCAAAACCAAGAGTCAGAGGCTTAACCTACTGAGTCACCCAGGCAACCCTAAATTAAATGTTTTAAATGTTACCTGGGAGGGGAAAAAGACTTATGGTGGAGGTTGTAAATGCAAACACCTATGGTCAGAAATGAAATAAATGAAAAAGGCCAGGAACAATTGGGGCAAAACCAGACAGCAATGCCCACAATGGTCACTCAGCTCCAGCCATTGAGGAGAATTCCGAGCACGACGGAGGTGTGGGTGTGTGGAGCTAGGATAGAGGATGACACTGACACAATATCATTGACTCCTATAAATGAACATACTGAGGTTGTAATAATGCATGAAGCCTTAAAAGTAACCATAAATTGTCCTTTGTATCAAATGTCCTGGGAGAGGAGAAAGAAGTGGTAAGGAGGCATGGTATTCTGCAGGTGGGAATGGGTAAATTTATTGTCAATTCTTTCTCTAGGCCTTCTTAGTTGATTTGGGTGAAAAAGTGCAGAAGGCTTTTTCTATTTTCTATTACTAGAAAGTTTCATCTGGAAAAGTAACAAATAGAGTATTAACATTTTTTCCATTTTTTTGAGTTGGAAGATTGATATTTTTATTTTTTTTTAAGATTTTATTTATTTATTTATTAGAGAGAGAGAAACAACATGAGAGGGGAGAGGGTCAGAGGGAGAAGCAGGCTCCCCACTGAGCAGGGAGCCCGACGTGGGACTCGATCCCAGGACTCTGGGATCATGACCTGAGCCGAAGGCAGTCACTTAACCAACTGAGCCACCCAGGCGCCTGGAAGATTGATATTTTTAAAATGTTATTTTTATTTAAAAATCCTGGGAAAAACACTTATAAACCTAATTTTAAAAATAGTGAAAATATTGATATAATGGTAAAATGACTTAAAATCTAGCTATTTAACAATAAACTCTTTATGTAAGACAGCTATTCCAAAATAATATTTGGCATTCATCTGTTGCTCTTGTTCACACATGGGCAATGTTCAAATAGTTCATGTGCTATGTTTCCTGAAGCTTTTCTCTTCATGAAATAACCCCATTACTCTAATTGCTGAAATAACAGTACTTTCCTGTTTAAATAGATCTTTAACTGTGTCCAGGAAGTTAAATGCAAAACAAGGGCTCTGTTGGTGATCTATTAAGATTAAATTAGTAGTTACATTTTTGTTTCAAAAGAAATTTTTTGGAGTAGATTTATTCCCAGAAAAACAAATTGAAATTTCCCAGAATAGTAGTAGTAAACAGTATGTGTAACTTGTTTATAAAAATCTAGTCTCAAGGACTGTTCCTGAAAAACTTATTGAATGGTGACTTTATACCTAAAAGGGAAATATCATTAGCAACTATAACTGGCTATACACAAAACTACAGACACATGTGGCCATTTAAAGCTCGGCAACAATAATAAAAACAATGAACAAATTTCTTACTTGAAATGCCTTAGGTTTTTGGCTGTATTTGCTTAAATAAAACCTAAAACCTTACAAATACGTCAATGCAACTAAGAACAAACTTTCACTTAAAATCCCATCAATTTAGAATACTTATGAATGTACAATTTTTCTTGGTTTTAATCAATATGTATATATAGTGTTCAATTTTTCCTTTAAGTTTCAATTAAGTTATATTGTATAGACTTTTCTAGCCCAACAGTCAATATAGTTGTTATGTTCAAGCCCCATAAACTGTTACATTGTATCGATATACCATTGCCGCCTCCTCAGTTTTCCAATTATTGAGAATCTGGCCCCCTACTCACTGTTCATTAAACTATCACTGTTCATTAAACTATCTTTAAATAAAAATGACTTTTTCCCTTTTCTTTCTTTTCTTAAAAAGATTTACTTATTTATTTGAGAGAGAGAGTGCACGTGCATGAGCGGGGACCGGGGAGGGGGAGAGTCAGAGGGAAAAGGAGAGAAGTAGACTCCCCACTGAGCATGGGGCCCCACTTGGGGCTCCATCCCAAGAACCTGAGACCATGACCTGAGCTAAAATCAAGAGTTGGACGCTTAACTGACTGAGCCACCCAGGTGCCCCAAGTTTTTCCCTTTCCAGTTAATTTCTTGGAATAGATTCTAATAAAAGAAATAAAATGGGATTTACGATTTTTATGACCAGACTGCTATTCAGAAACACTGTACTAATTCATTACAATGCCAATTGCAATATATGAATGTTTTCTTAAAGCTCTTCCAACACTGGATTTAATATCTTCAATTTAATTTCTCAGTTAATATTGGTGAGGTATTAATACTGTTTTATTTAAAAAAATTATTAGGTTGAATCTTTTTCCAAGTGTCTATTGTTTGCGTTTCCTTTTTTATTTTGCTGTCCATGGATTCTGTCTGTCCATTCAATACTGGACATTACTTTCATGCATTTGTATTCATTTCCTATAAATTCTAAATGAAGCTCCCATAGGACACATTTGTTGGGGATTCCTCCCTGCCATTCTTTTTTTTTTTTTTTTTTAAGACTTATTTATTTATTTGACAGAGAGACACAGCGAGAGAGGGAACACAAGCAGGGGGAGTGGGAGAGGGAGAAGCAGGCTTCCTGCCAAGCAGGGAGCCCGATGCGGGGCTCTATCTCAGGACCCTAGGATCATGACCTGAGCCAAAGGCAGACGCTTAACGACTGAGCCACCCAGGCGCCCCACCCACCATTCTTTTTTTAAAGCTTAATTTTCCTAGTATATAAGTTATATTTATATATTCAAACTCCTCAACCTATTCATAATTGAGTATGTCTACTCGGTATACTCTTTCATTTTCTTCTGGATTTTTTATAGGTAAAAAAAAATTACCCCTTTATCTCATTTGAAATGTGTGGAGTCTATTTTCTACAGAACAATTATCCATTTTCTCAGTAGCACTTACTAAATGATGGTTGTTCCCCCATTTTATTTCATCAAGTTTGTTACCAAACTTCTCATATGTGTGTAAATTTATTTCTGGCATTTCCATTCTGTTTCATTGGCCTGTATTTCTAACTGTACAATTTGATATGTGTGCTTCAATATGTTTTAACCTCTGGTAGAAGAAGTCACTCACCATATTTCCCTGTTCTTTTTTTTTTAATATATGTTTTATTTATTTATTTGACAGAGAGATAGAGAGCACAAGTAAGCAGAGCGACAGGCAGAGGGAAAGGGAGAAGCAGGCTCTCTGCTGAGCAGGGAGCCCGATGCGGTGCTCGATCCCAGGACCCTGGGATCATGACCTGAGCCGAAGGCAGACGCTTACCTGACTGAGCCACCCAGGTGCCCCTTCCCTGTTCTTTTTAAAGTAAGAAAGGAAACTGATGAAGAAGAAATACCAAATATTTCTTGATATCACATGAAAAAATGTATACATGTAGTACCTTTTCTATCAGTTCTTTTGCTATGTCATTTGTTTGTGTCTCGTAAGTTAGAGGATATTCCTCAATCACAAGCCTTGGGCGTCTTTGTCCACTGGGTATTGCCGAATGCTTCGGGCTGTAACAGAGAATATATTCATGGTTGGAAGTGAGTTGATTATTTTTAGCTAATATGCTCAATGTAAAAATGAATGAGCAACTCATAAATAAGGTCAAGACAATTTTTTTTTTTTCGAGCCTAATGGTTGTCTTCTTAGGTAAAAATACCAGAAAAACAGAGTAACTTTTATTAATTTAAATTTTCTTAGTTTAAACCTCTATTAATTTAATTTCTAATTTAATATGGAAGAAAAAATTCACCAGTTGTTTTACTAAAAACTGTGAGAAATGATTTTAGATCACTGTTATACCTCATTTTTGTACAAAACACAAGTAAGCGTCCTATTTGAATGCAAATAAATATCATCCTGTCTTTTTCCTTTTTTTCTTTTCTGATCTTTACCCCTTGTTATTCTTAGCCTTGTCAGAGCACTGCTAAGTCCACTGGAAGTAATGCTAAAAGAGGAAAAATAATTTATACATAGTTTATAAGATTTGTAATTAGGACATAAGTGTTGCTACCATGTGATAAAATGGCATGTTTATTTAGTAATGCTTGAAATACTGGATGAGGTTCCACATCATGGTGAAAGCTGGGGCCCGTACAAACCCTCTCAGACATCTATAAGTTGGCAATTACTCAGTAGCAAGACCGTGTCCCTTAAAAGAACAACTGGAATTTTTTAAAGTCTTTATTTTTTTTTCAATTTTCCTGTTTTCTCTCTTCTTATTTCATTTTTCTTTCCTTGCTTAGCTCTTTCTTAGTTAAAGTGATCAATAATTAGTCCATCACTAAAAAGAGAAAACAGTTTTTATCCTGGTCTTTGAGATGGCTTGATATAGTTCAAGAGTTGTGTAAAAAAAAAACTGATGTGTTAAAGACATTGGTTTCTTTATTTTCATTCTTCTTTGGAAAGGGCAACTGTATTTTGAAAACTATCAAACTTACAAGCTAGGCTGGCAAAAATAGTTGCAGTATTGTTTGGGAAAGCAGCTACTAAAAAAAAAAGAAAAAAAATGGATGGTTTTTACATCCTACTTTTTTTGGAAAAAGCTGGTAAGTCTATCTGATTTGTGAGAACTTGGAGGGTAGATCTTTCTGCTGTAAAAGTTTTAGAAGGGAGAGATAGTTTCTGTTGCCACTATAAATAAAATAATATAGGACAGTTAAAAAAAATGCTCAGTGAAAGTGGACTTTGTTGGTCCCGTCAGCTCTTTTAGTCCAGTGACAGGATCTGTAGCTGACGGTTACTCAACTGAGGCTTCTAGGTACTTCTTGAGTCTATTTTCCTTTTCCTTTGTTCACTGACATTCTCACCTAGGACCCATTCGTTTGCAAGGGGCTAAAATCAATGAAGAGCTTTAAAAGGAAGGGGGTGTAAGTTTCCTTCTCTCAATCCAGGTTCAACTACCAGAAAATGTGCTCTAAACCAAACTCCCTAATAATCCTTTATTCCCCATCTCTACATTCAAACTTCCTTTTCTTTTAGCCAAAGAAAACTGTCTCAACTGCTTCCTAGTCTGTTTCCTTAAGCACTAGGCTTACCTTAATTTCAAGCGCAACAGCACTACTCTGTACAGGTAACTTGCAGGTAGGTGTTTTCGCTGCCCCACAGGTTGTATAACAGGATGAATAGCCCCAACAATATATCCTTTAAGATAGTAGTCTTCCACTTTTGTTACTATATCTGAAATTGAATTTATCTTGATGACTTCTGGGTTTGGTGAAGCTGAAATAGCAAATGCAATGAGAAATTTGCACATTTATAAAATATTATTTTATAAAACATTATTTCTATCTATGTGTGATAATACTAAAGAATAGGAAACATATTTGTATGATTTAATCTCAAAATTACACTAACATGTATTACACCTAAATTAATTTCAGAAAAAAGCAAAAGTAACCTTATAAGCTGGTAGATATGTAATATTACCAATACGTTTTAAAGTAGAAATGCCTTACACATATTTTTCAATTAAGGCATGTTTATTTTTTAGGATTTCATTTGAGTGACTGTATTCCACTAATAGATACTGAAGACATACATAAGAGAAACAATATTAAGTGGAAGAGCTAATTGTTTTTACAATTCTGAACAGGATAAGATGCATAATTTTTTAATATAAAATTCATACAAATCTAAAAATTACAAGTGGGGGTAATGATACTTAAGCAGAAATTGTCAAGTGCTTTCTTATTTCTATCACTTACGTGTAACACCCAGTGCTCATCCCAACAAGTGCCCTCCTTAATACCCATCCCTCCACCTTCCTCCCCTCCAGCAAGCCTCAGTTTGTTCTCTTAACTATAAAGTCTCTTACGGTTTGCTTCCCTCTGTTTTTATTTCTCCCCTTCCCCTATGTTCATCTTGTTTTGTTTCTTAAATTCCACATGAGTGAAATCATATGATATTTGTCTTTCTCTGACTTACTTTGCTTAGCAGAATACTGATTGCAATACTTATATAAATGAGGAAAGGAATTGAAAAAGTAAAGGTATCCAGAAGGTCTTTTTTTTAGAGAGAGGGAGAGAGAGAAAAAGAATGGGGAGAGGGGCAGAGGGAGAGAGAGAATCTCAAGCAGGCTCCACGCCCAGCACAGAGCCTGGCATGGGGCTTAATCACACAACACTGAGATCATGACCCAAGCGGAAATCAAGAGTTGGACGCTTAACTGATTGAGCCACCCAAATGCCCCAGAAGTTCTCTTTTAATAAGTAAAATTCCTAAATGTAGAGGAACTTCAAATGCAAAATTGATATGCAGTTTAATTATCCCTTTGAAGCAGGGTAAATCTATAGAAACTATAGAGCTGTCCAATGTGTACAATTTTTAGTAAAAGGAAAAGGATGTGTTATTTGGGAAAATGTTCTTTATGTTCAAGCAGAATTAATTTAAAAAACAACTATTTTCTGCAACAATATTCCTCATTTTCTGGAAAACAATCAAGAATTAATATCTAGAAATAGACCTGCAATTTGATTATCTTGAGTAACAAAACATATGAAATTAATTCCAGATATGGGCAATGCTGGCTGTTGGCCTTCTGTCAGTTTGGTCAGTGGCGTCCAGCAAAGAACTGCAGCTAATTGCCTGAACACAGGAAGGAGGTTAAGAAGCAGACAAAGAAGAAGGGTCAGAGGAAATCCCCACCTCCTCTTACACTAATATCCACGTGATGGAACAGAAATCCACCAACACTGGGTATTCATGCCAACTTCTCAAAAGAAAATAAAACACTCAGTAGGAAAGTTATATAAACCAAGACAAATCCATTTCCACAAATTCTGATCCTCTTCTAGATTTACACTAATCTATTTACAATATATTTTATCATTATGTGTAGGAACAACAAAAAAAAGAGAATCATCTTGGACTTTGAAGAAACAGCTGGATTTCATTGCAAAACGGTCCTGTTCTCTGTGGTTGTGTGGCAATCACTCTGTGATTCATTTGGTTTTACTTTTTTTTTTTTAAGATTTTATTTATTTATTCATGAGAGACAGAGAGAGAGAGAGAGGCAGAGGGAGAAGCAGGCTCCCAAAGAGCAGGGAGCCTGATGCCGGACTCGATCCCAGGACCCTGGGATCATGACCTGAGCCGAAGGCAGACGCTTAACCATCTGAGCCACCCAGGCGCCCAATTTGATTTTACTTTTTAAGTATTTTAACTAAACCCTGATTTCCAAACAAAGAAAAGGAAAAACTATAAAACAGAATAAACTGTTAAGACTAAGGAATGAAACATAACCTAAACTTTTTACAATTATATACTAATTCTACAAAAATTTTTTTAAAATGCAGTCTTTTAATGGATCTTGTTGCATATTGTAGAAAGTGGAAATGCTTTAGCCTGACACCAAAGAATCTTCATAGTCTGGCCTCTTTCTTCTCATTCAAACTTCACTCTTGTCACAGGTTTTCTTGTGTGTCTTGATTTGGCATTCCTGTACTACTGCACTTCCCGAATCTTGGTCGCTGTTTCCTGCCGCCAGGCCTTGATTTCCTTTCCTGCTCCCTGCGCCTGGTTTATTACGGCTTCCCCTGTGCTGTGCATTCTACTAGTTCCCTTTCAGACGTCAGTAGAGTTACTTGTTTATATGTTTATCTCTGCTGTTAGAGAATTCCTTCAGGGCAAGGAACCTACCTTATTTCTCTTTCTATGCCCAGCATTTTCCTTAGGTTATTACGTTAAGTTGGAAATACTGTTCATAAGGGGAACTATGAGGTGAAATTATTGCATAAAGGAGGGAAAGCCATCAAGGTTAGCTAATGGAAACCAAAAAAGTTAGCCAGTAAATTCAGGAACAAATGTACAGTTTCTCTATGACTTGTTGGAGAGAGACACAACAGGGAAAGAACACACAGGCAGTGTTGTGGGATTGTTACTCTTTTGATTATAAAAGTGAAGGTGGTCAATGGGCGCCTGGGTGGCTCAGTTGGTTAAGCGACTGCCTTCGGCTCAGGTCATGATCCTGGAGTCCCTGGATCGAGTCCCACATCGGGCTCCCTGCTCGGCGAGGAGCCTGCTTCTCCCTCTAACCCTCCCCCCTCTCATGTACTCTCTCTCTCATTCTCGCTCTCTCAAATAAATAAATAAGTCTTAAAAAAAAAAAAAAAAGTGAAGGTGGTCAAGAACCTGGTGAGAATTCAACCAGGTGGAGTTAAAGGTCATATTCACTTCAGAAGGCTCTAGCTTCAGGCCCCATTTCATGTTCCTTACATTAATAATATTGCAATGAGAAACCACATAGAAAAGGAGGTAAAAAGGAATGAGAGGTAGAGCTACATTGGGTGTAATTAGCTCCATCTTGGAGTGAAATCTGGAGAATTTTGGGAGAGGACCATATCACATACAAAGAATAAGACTGTAGGCTTGGAGAGCTTCTTGATCCTGCTGGTCTTGCTTCCCTTGCTGCCCGGCTTGGAGTCACTGTTTGGTCCCATGTTGTCTCACTTAGTCTACTCTGGTGCCACTGCTTGGAAGGAAACCCCAGAAACCAAGAACTGAGGATTGGGAAAAGTCCCCTTCCCTGGAGCTCTGGGTTAGAGTGCAGAGCAATTTACGCAGCCAGTGCTCTGCTTGTTCTCTGTGATCTTGCCACGATCCCGGAGAGTGGAGTGCTGCAGCAGCCAATATATAAAAGGTACTTAATGGGTTCAAAAGGCACTTAAGTTGTTAGTAAATATAGAATATTTGAAAATATTTCAATTATTCTGTCGTTTTACCGGATGCCCAGCAGTTAGTAATTAATATTATTTGATTATTTTAGTTCTGTAATACCACCTTCATCATTAAAGATTATATGGTATCTGCTTATAATCTTTAGCTGCATATAATGTGGTGATGGTTGCACAACAATGTGAATGTACTTAATGCCACCGTACACTTAAAAATGGTGAACATGGTAAACTTTATGTATATTTTACCACAATAAAAAAGGTTCTATGTCAAAGACAACATATATTATATATGTACATATTAAAATCTACTTTCTGGGGGTGCCTAGGTGGCTCAGTCGTTAAGCATCTGCCTTCGGCTCAGGTCATGATCCCAGGTTCCTGGGATCGAGTCCCACATCGGGCTCCCTGCTTGGCGGGAAGCCTGCTTCTCCCTCTCCCACTCCCCCTGCTTGTGTTCCCTCTCTCGCTGTCTCTCTCTCTGTCAAATAAATAAAAAAAAATCTTTAAAAAAAAAAGGAAAAAGAATTAAAAAAATAAAATCTACCGTCTGCTTCTGAATTTGATGAACTTAGATACTTTATACAAGTAGAACCATACATTACAATTGACCCTTGAACGGCGTGGGGGTTGGGGCATCAGCCCCCATGCAGACAAAAATCTGCATATAACTTTTGACTCCCTAAAAACTTAACTACTTGTAGCCTACTGTCAATTGGAAGCAACATAAATAGTCGATTAACACATATCTTGTATGTTGTATTATATACTGTATTCTTACAATAAAGTGAGCTAGGGAAAAGAAAATGTTATGAAGAAAATCATAAGGAAGAGAAATACATTTACAGTACTGTACTGTATTGATAAAAAATCTGCATGTAAGTGGACCTGTGTAGTTCAAACCCATGTTGTTCGTGGGTCAACTTATTTTGTCTTTTTGTGACTGGCTGATTTCACTTAATATAATGTTCATCCATGTTGTAGCACATGACAGGATTTCCTTTCTTTTTAGAACTGAATAAGATTCCATTGTATGTATATACCACATTTTGTTTCTCCATTCATCCATCAGTGGACAGCTGAGTTGATTCTACTTCTTGGCTATTGTGAATACTGCTGCTGTGAATGGGGATGTGCTAATATCTGTATGAGATCCTGCTTTCAGTTCTTTCAGATATATACCCACAAGTGTGATTGATGGATTATATGGTAATTCTATTTTTAATTATTTGAGGAATGGTCATATTGTTTTCTATAGTAGCTGCATCATTTTACATTCCCATCAACAGAGTACAAGTGTTCCAACTTCTCTACATCCTTGCCAACACTTGTTTTTTGTACCTTTTTTTAAATAGTAGTCATCCTAATAGGTATGAGGTGATATTTCATTGTGGTTTTGATTTGCATTTCCCTAATGATTAGTGATGTTGGACATCATGTGCTCATTGGTCATTTGTGTATCATTTTTGGAGAAATGCCTATTCAAGCCCTTTGCCTATTTTTAAATTGGGTTATTTTTGTTGTTAAGTTGTAGAAGTTCTTTATATATTCTGGATATAGTATTTGCTCCCATTTCATAGGTTGACTTTCCACTCTGTTGATTGTGCCCTTTGATGTACAGAGGTTTTTAAGTTTGATATAGTCCCATTACCTATTTTTGCTTTTGTTGCCTCTGCTTTTGGTATCATATCTGAAAAATCTTGGCCAAATCCAATGTCATGAAGGTTCTCCCCTATGTTTTCTTCTAGGAGTTTTATAGTTTAGGTCTTACATTTAGGTTAATTTTTTTTTTTAAAGTACAATGGCACTAGTTTATTGGTTTAAAAAGGTATGCTATGACTTCTCCCTCAAAATGATGACAGAAAAATAAAAAACTTTGATGCTTTTCTGTTGGTTTTACATGATGACCTTGGCAAGGTAGACTGTAAAATGAAAACTTAAAAATTCATGAAAGTATAAGAAATTTTAAAGTTTATGAAAAATACTATTTACCTGACAAAAGTGAAACAGAAATATGTAGATTATAGCTGATAACTTAAAAATATATGAGTAGAGATGAGCATTTCATTTTTATGAAAGTGTGTCTTCATAAATTATAAAATTCAATACAAGAATAAAGGATGTGCCTTGGCTTGGAAATCTCTCCTGGCATTTTAATCACTACTGTTGGCCAGGTGATAATTATAGTGGGTATCACTACCTGTGTGAAGTTGGGTTGTTTTTCCATATGGCATGCCTAGACAGAGTGCTTGAGGTTTCACTCAACAAACTATTTAAGGATCACTTGAACTACACTATGAGTCCTAGTTCCCTGGTTGTTGCCTGAAAACTTGCCATTGGTAACCTCTGGCAATATCAAGGAGCCTCAGTCTCAAACTTGCAGAATGGGTATCAGGTACTTCAGAGAAAAGCCCAGCACTCTTTTAAGGAATGTGGCATTTCCAATACTCCTGACAGCCCAGAGGAAAAATAATGTGGAAAAAAGGGGATACACGGGCTCTGAGTTTGAAAGTGATTTAGAAGAATTGGGGCTTGAATGTAAAGATGCTTTAGGGATATCTTTATTGCACTTATTTTTCCTTTTTTTATGTATGTAGGAGAGAGATAGAAGGAATAATTAATGTTTAAAGATGTCTAATGGAGCTTTTACTACTGGTAAGAATTAAATTACTAAGTGAGAAAGTAGTAAGTCATAGTTTAATTCATACATTTTTTTCTTTTCTTAGTACATGAAGTAATGGTGTGTTTTACAATCAACAATGTTTTGGAGTCAATGAAAAATGTAATTATATAGCAAAGAAGTGGTTTGCAAATACACTGGCTAAGAAAATGAGGATTTGAAGAACTCTTGGTTTGGTGGTATAAATGTTCCAAAAAATTTTTTGAAAAGGGATAAATTCTTAGTTCTTTTCATAGTTCAAAACACAGAATGAGAAAAATCTGATTTAATACATGTTCATTTGGTGGGGGAAAGAGGAAACCCTAGAGACTTTAGCTGGCTACAGATTAATTATAAATTAGCAGTTAATCCAATGTGATCATGGTCATCTGAAAGAAAATTGCCTCCATAGGAAGGTGGCTCACTGAATTCTATGCTGAGTACTGAATTCTGTGCTAAGTATAGCAACATTGGAATACTTCCTGTTTATTTTCCTTCCCTTACACATTTATCACCATCTAAATAATAATCAGAATATACTAGTGTATTCACCTGGTTATCTTTTTTTAAAGACTTATTTATTTGAGAGAGAGAGAAAGAGTGCGTACCTGTGCACACACGCCCATGCGAGTGGGGGAAGGGGAATAAGGAGAGAATCTTCAAGCAGACTCCCTGCTGAGTGTGGAGCCCAAACTGGGACTTGATACCTTGACCCATGAGATCATGACCTGAGCCTAAATCAAGAGTTGGAGGCCCAACTGACTGAGCCACCCAGATGCCCCTCGCCCCGTTATCTTATTTAATATCTGCCTCCCTCACCAAAATGAAAGCTCTGCGAAGGCAGGGGGATATTCACATTTTGCTCACCACTATTTCTTGATACCTGGAACAGTGCCTACCACATTGGTGCTCAGTTAATATTTGTTGAGTTAATAGGTGGATTATGTTCAATTTAAGGGCCAAATTAGAGGCAGTTTCAAGCTGGAGTATGTTAAAATCAATGTGTTCAGGAGAGTGAGGGGTCTGAAGACCCTTACAGGTGTTCTGCAACTATATGTCAAATAAGGGAGGAACAGGATACCGTCTGGATATATGTGAAGGGCTGTCCCATAGAAGGAGCTGGCTGGTGTAACTGACTGAACAGTGGAGGAGACAGGTACCTAGAGGAGTATTCACCCAAACTGCAGGTGGCAGGGAAGAATAGTAGGACTCTGACATGCTCAGTTCTTTAAATATATGTATGGTTCTCACAAAGTTCTCACAAAGATCATCCACTTTTTCATGAGAGGCATGGAGCCACCCTCAGCTCCCTTTACTACCAAGTGTGTATTGGACTGGGGTGGTGTATCCCAAACTTAAGTCATTGAGCACACTTTCACAATTTTTATCATATCTGAGTACCATCTGTATTTCCATATTCTTAAATTTCCTCTTTTAATTTTCCTTTCTTTTTTGGTTTTTAAAGTTGGAGCCCAATGCGGGGCCTGAACCCACGACCCTGAGATCAAGACCTGAGCTGAGATCAAGAGTCAGATGCTCAACTGACTGAGTCAACCAGGTGCCTCTTAATTTTCATTTTAAACTTCCATTTATTTCAAAAGGAATCTATATTTCTCATATGACCATAAAAGCAGAATCACTTACCGTAAGTAGAAAGCTGTCATACAAATGAATACAACAAAAACACTTGTTAGATTCTAGCCAGATACTGTTATCCACCAAAGATTCTGAGCCACAGCTCTGTTCTCTCTTTGTTGAAAAGGAAAATTAGCCGTTAGAGAGGTGTTAAAGATATATTAACTCCAAACTGATTGGAAGGCTTAAAAAGAATTGAAAAGGGCACAACTTTCTGTCTATGAGACTCAATGTTATTTAATTCTCTGCCTGTGTGTACAACTTGAAAGTATCTCATGTCCAATGCCAAGTGACTTGGTCGAGGCTCAGAGACCCGCTAAGAAGGAGCAGGGACACAACGGTAGTAGCAAGGGAGATGACATCAGAGGTAATAAAATGAATTATAAAACTAGATAAAAGAACTATAAAAACTTTACAGTTTAGGGTCACTTAATGGGCTTTCTACACTTCATTGTCCCAAATTGATAATGATAATGAACGCATTCCCTCCATTCTCTTGTTTCAGAATATGGTTTTCAAAGGCAGAGTTATGTAACATGTTAAAAACAATCACCAAGAAGATAGCTATAACAGAATAACATCGGTGCTTAAGGGGGTTCCTGTTCAGGTGGAGAATGTATTTCTAAGGAACACCTCATTCTCTGGTTATGTCAATGGAATAAATCCAGCTTTCCAGGTCGACTCCACATCCTCTTGCACTCTCACTAAACTAAGGTTATTGTCTTGAGTCTCAAAGCAAAAGAAATGTTAATGCACTAAACACACACACACACAAACACACACAACAGTTTTGGGAGGAATTACAAACTGAGAAATCTAGAAAATTTAGAGAGAGAAAAAAATTATACAAATATATCTTAACATAAGTTTATGTTAAGATCATGTTTGTTTGGGCTCAGTTCCTTACATTCATTATTCAACCACCTCAAGTGTATATGTTCTTCTATCTGGAGGTCTGTGTCTTTTGATAAGTAGCACTCAGCATAGACATGACTATTACGGCAAGTGCTTAAAAATACTTATTAAAGGACCAACAAATGAAAAAAATTAGGTTTAACATATTCAGTTAACAGAGCTCCAGGGTACTCGTGGAGCATCAGTTTGAAAAACAGACTCTAGAACCTGGGTGCAAATTCCAGCTCTGCAACTTACTAGCCTGGCAAGGTACTTTGTACCCATGCTCCCCAGTTTCCTTATCTGCAAAGTGAGAATAAGAATAGGATCTACCCTATAGGATTGTCAGAAGGATTAAATAAATTAATATTTGTTCCTAGAAGGTATCTGGCATGCAGTATGTGCTATATAACTGTTGCCTGCTTTTTTAAATAAATAAGGTCCTCTCCTCTGGAAAGAGACACAATGCAGTATTTTACTAAGAGCATTAGACTCTTGAAGCAAATCACCTAGGTTCAAATCATGATTATGCCATTTACTAGATCTGAAACAAGTTACTTTGCCTCTCTGAGACAAGGATAAATAATTGTAGTACCTCATAGGGTTGTTCAATAGTAACTGTAAAACATGAGCCCAGTGTCTGGCACAAAGTAAACACTTAGACACCAGGGGTGTGCCTGTCTGTTGGTGGTCCAGTTCAGGAAAGAGAGCTTCAAATGAAGTTGTCTTCAGAGATAACTCATTGTTGGTTTAAAAAATCTCCAGAAAGAAGATCATTGTAGAGATTTGGATTTATTCCAAAAACATGACCTGTAGAATTCTAGAGGTTCCTAACTCACACTCTAGAGCAGAGGCCCTAATGCATGCTCTAGATCTCATGTCCCAACTCACCCTGTGGATTAGGCACCCCTAAGCTCACACTCCAGATCAGGGCTTCCTAACTCACTGACCTACTACATTGAGCCCCAGACTCAAATGCCTGAAGGCACCAGGCTGATAAAATGAAGAAAGGACCTGTTCTGGAGGAGGCTGTGGGACCTAGAAAAGACTCAGAACCTCGTCCAAAGAGGGCAGTAGCTCCGGCTCAGGGCTGCCATATAAGCATGTGGGCCCAGTTGTTATTAGACCTTCTAATTTTTAAGAAGACTCCCAAATCCAGATTCTTATGTAATATTTACCAATTTTAAAAAGTGACAGTTAATTCAAATATTTTAATACTGTACACATCAAGTGAGACCTGTCTGAAGGCTGATTATGGCCCATTATCTCCTTGGTTTGCAACTTCTGCTATGGGTCACACCAGAGACTCTGCTGACCAGAGCCTGCTCAGGTCCAGGCCAGGCCACCTAAATCACGTTAGACAGTGTTCAGCATCCTAGGATACAGAAAAAGTGATCCAATTCTTCATTAGTGGGAAGAGGAGAAGGATGGTGATAGATGGGCTAGGGTTCATTCTTTTAACAAATTGTCCTTCTTATCCAACATTGGGACTTGCTTTAAACATGCCAGCATCATTCAAGAAAAGTAAACCCAGGAGCAAAAAGAGGAAAAATAAATCCAGGAATTTTTATGAGAACTTCCCTTTATGTAATTCCCTCAATTCTTACTAATGTATTAAACTGGGCTGCAAAGAGACTAGAAGCCTGATTCAGCTGAGAGACATGAGGAAGGGGAGAGTTGTGCGCACAGAGTGAAGAATTTTCATCAGTGCTGCCCAGAGTGAGTAATTACCTCTCCACAACAGGCTCAGTGCTTGAGGCCAAGCCTTTGATTTGACGTCCTCCTTTGATTTGATGTCCTTGTACTAGAGCAGTAATATCAGAAGCTCAATTACTTTTTTGTTGTTTATTTTTTTTAATTACTTCTTTTTTTTTAAGATTTTATTTTTAAGTAATCTCTACACCCAACATGGGGCTTGAACTCACAACCCTGAGATCAAGAGTCACATGCTCTACTGACTGAGCCAGCCAGGTGCCCCTTGGCTCTATTACTTTTGAAACCAGGAAATTCAGGGGGAGGCGGTAGTTGTTTTGGCTAGAATTTGAACAGCATAGGCGGTTAACAGCAGCTGCAAGCCATCCGTCTTCCTCCTCCTAGCTCCCCAGCCGCCATCCGTCCTTGCTCAGCTCTTTGGAAGAAGGAACAAATGGTGCTGTTCACAGCATTATTGGGTGTGGTTGATTACTTTTAAATTGACGCTACACGATTTGTAAATGCTTTATTATACCTTACAAGACTATTGTGAATTGCTGATGAAAAAAAGCATTTTGTCATTGTTTTGAAAACTGTACAAATGCAAAGTAGATTTTTATGATTAAAATTGAAAAACACTGAAGGTCAGCAACATTCTATCGTTTATCCTCATAGTTTCGAAAATAAAATGTCAATAGACTTTTTTATGCTCATTTGCTTAAAAGCTTCATAGACAAAGATCAAAGTTTAGAAATAGATTCACCTTCCAGTATAAAGCTAAGAACTTGCTCAATGCCAAAAGCTTTGCTCTGATGATGTAACTCTATGAAAACTGTCCAAGACATATATATGTTCTTTCCACCAATTTACTTCTGAAGATTGCTATGTGTTTTTGAAATATTTATGAAACATTGTTTCCTCAGATAAACATGCAATGTATAAACACTGGCAAGTAATTTCACCGTATTTTCAAAAGGGAATAGACTGTCAATCTCCATATATATTTAGCAATTATAGTAAAAAATAATAGGTAACGTATACCAAGTCCCTATTTTGTGCCAGGCACTATGTGAAATGCTTTATATGCCTAATCTTAATTAACCCTTACAAAACTCCATAAGGTAGATACTATCATTATTCTCAGATGAGGAAACTCAGGAAGAGAGAGATTTGGTAACTTGCCCAGATTGCTAGTAAGTGGTGAGGCTGTGATTAAACCAGACAAGATGACTCCACAGCCATACACTTTAGTGCCTACAAGAAAGTAAAACTTCATTGATTTGGGTCATGTTAAGAATTTGTGAAAATTCAGACATGAGCTAGGCTAAAGCTTTTGGACTATAATAAATTGTTAAGCAATTTAATGTATGGATATTAAAAGGAATATTTGGTTTACTCTACTTATCAAAATGCTTAAAATTGGGCGCCTGGATGGCTCAGATGGTTAAGCATCTGCCTTCGGCTCAGGTCATGATCCCAGGGTCCTGGGATCGAGTCCTGCATTGGGCTCCCTGCTCAGTGGGGAGACTGCTTCTCCCTCTGCCTCTCTCTCTGTCTCTGTCTCTTATGAATAAATAAATAAAATCTTTAAAAAAATGCTTAAAATTATTTAGCAATATGAACTGCTATATGAACAATATCCAAATTATGTAATCTTTTTTTTTTTTAAAGATTTTATTTATTTGACAGAGAGAGAGACAGTGAGAGAGGGAACACAAGCAGGAGGACTGGGAGAGGGAGAAGCAGGCTTTCCACTGAACAGGGAGCCCGATGCAGGGCTCGATCCCGGCACCCTGGGATCATGATGTGAGCTGAAGGCAGATGCTTAATGACTGAGCCAACCAGGTGCCTGCAAATTATGTAATCTTTTATGTTTCCAATGAAAGCTGCCATTTTTATAGTCACTCTTTAGTATATTTAATTGAAGTAATGTAACTGTAGTTTTAAATATGCTAAAACTCTATTGAACTACATGGTTCATTATTATATGCAGAAATATGAAAGATCAAATTAGGACCATTTCAGACTCCTACAGCCTTATGTTTCACTGCTGCCTCCTTCCTGTGCTACTCTCCATCCATTCTGTTTTATTTGTGGTTCCTGGACAGACCATGAAATTTCCTCTCATTTCTGAGTCTGTGTATCTTGTCTTTCAGCCTTGTTTGCCTTACCCATACTTCCTACTTAGTCTTTTTTAAAAAAATCTTTTGAAGATTTTTGGGTAGGGGTAGAAATGTAACTAACATACAAAAAACAAAACAAAACAAAACAAAACATAATTAACACTGACAACACTTGGGTAACCACCATCCATTCAAAAATCAGAACATGGTGGGCACTCCAGAAGCTTCCCATTTTGTCCTTTCCAATCACAATCCCCCTCTCCCATTCTGTACTATCTTGAATTTTATGGTCATCATTTCCTTTCTCTTCTTTTTAGTCTACCATCCAAGAATGCAGCCTTAAACACTATAGTTCAGTTTTGCCTATTTTTTGTTTTATATAAATGGAACCATATGGCATATACTTCCGTGTCTGACTTCTTTTAAGTTTTTTTATTTTTATTTTTTTTAAGTAATCTCTACACCCAGCATGGGGCTTGAACTCACAACCCCGAGATCAAGAATCACACACTCTATTGACTGAGCCAGCCAGGTGCCTCCAGTGTCTGTCTTCTTTCACTCAACACTATGCCTGCGAGATTGTCTCATGTAGCTTGTGTAGTTTTGGTTTACTCATTTTCATTGCAGTACAGTCAAGGTTGGCAAAGTATTGCCTATGGCTTATTTCATAACATACGGTATGTTGGTACTACAATGGCAGAGCTGAGTAATTGTGATGGAGACCACGTGGCTCACGAAGACTGAAATATTTACTATTTGGCCCCTTACAGAAAGTTTGCTGACTTTTGCAGTATAGTGTTCCATTGTGTGAGTATACCACATTTTGTTTTTCTAATCTCTTGTTCTTGGATTTCTGTGTTGTTCATACTTTTGGGTTATCATAAATAACACTTCTCTGAACATTCTTGTATGTGCCTCATGGTACACATGCGCACACATTTATATTGGGTATATCTTCAGCTAACCAGATAATGCTAAAGCATTTTTTTCCCCAAAATGGTTGTACCAGTTTACATTTTTTCCCCAAAATGGTTGTACCAGTTTACTAACATGTGGTATTAGCAGTCTATTAAAATTTTAGCCATTTTGGATGATTTATAGTGGTATCTCACTGTGGTTTTAACGTGCATTTTCCTGGTTATTAATAAGGTTGAGCACAGTTTCATATGTCCATTGACCAGTTAGATTAACTATTTCGTGAAGTGCCTGTCCAAATTCTTTGTGCATTTTTCTCTTGGGTTGTTTGTTTTTTCCTTATCAACTTGCAGTTGTATTTTCTCTATTCTGGATACAAACTTTTATCTAAGTCCCACTCATTCTTTACATCTCAGATTGAGGTGATCCTTCTTTTAAGGAATCTTCCTGGATCCCACCAATCAGGTAGAGGTGCTCTTTTTTCTACTTCTATCCCCCTCACACTTCTAGCATAGCCTGTATCATAGTGTATAACGTACACATTGTAACTGAATGTCCCTCAGTAGAATGCTCAACTAGGGTGCAGGTTCATAAAGAGCAGGGACTAGGCTTTATTTATATTTGTATCCTAGCTCTTAGCTCCGTAGGTACTCAATAAATATTAGTTCAGTGGATGAGTAAATGTCCACCCAGATACAAGAAGTATATGTAAGATAGAAAATATAAATTACATTGTCAATATAAACGTATATGTATTTTCTCTCAACAACAGTATTTAAGTGGATCAACTGTATGCTTTTATCAGAGATTCTTTTCTCTCCTAGTTCAGATTGGGATCCTTCTCTTCCACAAGAGTCTGGATTTGTGAGGTTTTATTATTCTTCTAAACCAAATATCTCACCGTTTCAAACATAATGGAACTTCCCATATAGGTTTTATCACCTGGTAGGAATTTGGGCTAGGTACTACAACAGGGATTACATTGATGCCTGAGTAAATTCAGTCACTTTTGACTGTTTGAGAAAATGTTCATGAAATTATTAGACTCAGACAGATACAGAAAATTTAGATGGACCCACCCTTCCTTCTCCCATCCTCTTCCTTCCCTCATTTCTGATCCTTTATTCACGGCTTGTTGATTCTTTAATGCGGTCTCTTCAGTGCTGCATCTTCATTCTTAAAAGTTCTCTAACATTTGAAATTACTGACCATTTCTTGCTTTTTGAAGGCTTCCCTCCCTTGTGCTCTCTGGTGCTATACAGTCCTATCTTCATTCTCTGTCATTTTTGTTGAATTGTCCTCAATACGGCTAAATATGCCTGACAACTCAGCCCAAGATGCTTATGCTTTTCACACATTCCTTCTCTTTAAGACTTTACCTATTTCAATTCCTCCTGGAAATCACCATCTCCAGCTATGTATCTGTAAGAATCTCTTATACAAGCAGTCCCTTATGTATCCGTAAGATGTCCACTGCCACCTCAAAGGCAACATGCCTGTGATGGAACTGCTTTTTCACCACACATTGACTGTCTTTGGGATGCCCTTGCTACTGTAAGAGGCATCATTATTTCCACAGTTACTCAGGCTCAGTTATACACTTACTCAGAAGCAGGAAGTCATCCTGGATTCCGCATTCTTTCTGTCCCTTCATATCCAGTCAGCCACAAGCTAGTAATTTCCTTCTTCATAATGTCTGTTATATTTGCCCCTTGCATTCCATCCTTTCGCTGCCCCCTACATGCATGTCCTAATTGTCCACTTATAGCCTTGACCACTACAAGAGGCCATCTAAATAAATGTCCTCACTTCCATCTCTGCCCACTCAATCTCACATTAATATTCTAAAAATACTTCTCTGTACCTATTGACTACTCATTCAAAAGCCTTTACAGCTACTTAATTCCCATAGAATCAAGGAATCCTTCCTTAGCCAGGTCACAGCATTTCATACTCCATTTATTTCCAACCTCATTTTCTCCCTCTCTCCAACAAAACCCCCCTTAGCTCACTGCTCTAGTCAGTAGTCCTTGAATATACCTCAACCGCTTAATCTTTTTCTGACTAATAAGCCCTGTTTGTTCTTCAGGGTCAGTTAAAGTCCTAGTTCCAGTTCCAACTGACCCTATTCAAAACTGATTTTCCTTTTTCTGACACCTCTCGTATCTTGTATTGTAATTTTTTATTCATTAATTCAACAAAACTTATTGGCCATTGTTCATGTGCCAAGCACTGTGCTAGACACAGGGAATACAAAGGTGGATAAGATATAGTTCCTGACCTTGAGGAGTTCATGATCTTGTCCAGTTTGACCATTTAGAATATAAAATACTTGAGGGCAGAAACTGTCTTATTCCTCTTTGTATTTCCAGTACTTATCAGCATCTTCTACAGAATACATATGTCATATGTATTGATTGCTGTTAACAGGGTGATAAAAAAACACTGAGGATTTCTTGTTTTAATAATAAGGAAGCAAGTTAGAGGCCAGCAAAATTTTACTTAATATATTTTACATAATTTTACTAGAAATTCAAAGCTACCATCTGTCCTTCTGTTGGGTTTTTAGTATTGTAAGAACTCTTTTAATCTTAAAGCTGTATGTGCTTTAAAAATCTTTAAGGCTATTGTTATTCAAATTCTTTTCTGGGCTTTAAGGATGAAACTAACACTTTTGGATCATTTGCAGAGTTAATTTAACTATTCATTAAGAAATTCTGTAACACGCTCATGTATACACTCATACACTCTCATAAATACACATTCATAGATTCCTATACAATAATCCAGAAAACTTATCACAAAAATTGTACCAAAATCTCACTAGTGCAGTTGGTAGATCTGGCATAAAGCCAGGATGGATAATAATAGTTAACTTTTATTAAGTGGATTATCTTGTATTATCCTCTTTAATCCTCAAAACAACTCTATTATGTAGGCAACATCAGAACCCTTCTTTTTCAGAAGGGGAAACTGAGATATAGCAACATTTATAAACCTGCCACAGTTAGAGAGTGAAAGAGCCTAGATTCAGGATCCAGGAACTTTGATTCCAGAGTCTTATGTGCTTAATGACTATGCTATTATTTCTCCCACGGAGATGTAAATAATGGCTCAAAGTCCCCCTGCCCACCCCTGCAAAAAAAGTGTGGGGAAGCAGAGAGAGAGAGAGAAAGTGGGAGAGAGAGGGAGAGAAATAGAGAATGGAACTGAATGGAAAATAAATAAATTGTTCATGGTAATTAGCCATCCTAACTCAGGGCACTGGAAATTTCAAAGGGCCTCCTCCTCTTGTCCCACTGAGACTATACTCTCTGTCTCATGTCCTCTGTTTGGAAAAAATGGAGGAAAACAAGGTAAGAGACAGGCTGATCATGAGCACACACAGCTGTCACCAGACCATTCTGTTTCCTGAAAAGTTGCTCACAGTGGCCTCTGAGAAGCAGGAGGTGCCACTATTCAGTACTTACAGCAATCCCAGGACAGAACTGCCAGTGCTAGATAGAAGGCTGGCATGTTCTACCCCACTCCCCAACACCCCTTGACTCATTCCTCTATACACTGGAGTGGCAGGTGGAAGTCAGAGAACAGAATAAAGAAAGGTGGTTTGTGCAGTTGGGGAAATACAGAGTTTTGGCTTCTGAGGCAAAGGCAAAGACAAAAACAAAACAAAACACAACAAAAAAATGTGGAAGAATTGGACAGAAAGGGGCACCAGGAGACTAGGCGCCTCAACCAAATAGGAACCAGATGCAACTTTAAAGTATGTGCCTGCTGTCTGTGCTAACATTTGTTATCCATGCCCATACTTAACACTTCACAGTGTAACACTCTATTACCTCCTCCAAACACCTAGAGTGGAGGTAGCGATTATATTCCTTTCACAGAGAGAAGGGCTTCTGATAATATAACAAAACCAAAATGACTTCTGAAGAAAGCTGTAGATGTTTCTAATTCAAGCATGACTGCATTTATACATATTCGTTTGAGATTAACATGGTTAGAAGGAAATAAATCAGAAAAAAATGTCAAGTTACTTTAAGCCCTATGATCCTATGGTGGATTGTGCAGCAATTCTTAAAGTGCAGATCAAAATGGCTCTGGCCTAAAGTTTATGAGTAGACAAGGTTTTAAGGTTAAGAAAAGTGTTTGTGTCCTATGGATTTACAGAAACTTGTCCTAAAAATAATTGATAAGAACAATGAATGGAGAAAACATGGCACCACATCACAAATATTTCTCAAATGATGGTTTTTGAAAAAGTATAGAAAAAATTCACATGATTGGTTAGTTCTCTGATTATCACTATTATCTTAATCCACTTTTAACTTTCATAATTAAAAATAAAATTAAGAATATTGACATTTTTTCCTTTGGTAGCCTTAGCCTTAAATAAAAGTAGAAATGTGAATATGTTGAAAGTATATGTACAGATTTTGTGTATGTCCCTGGAAGGGACTTTGCTTGCTGGCTAGCTCAATTTTTGACAAAGAAAAATGGGCTGCTCTTGTTTCTAGCACAGAGATGCCCTGTTCACAGAACAAACCAAAAAAATGGAGAATTTGTGTTTAAGTTGAAAAGAAATTAATATCCAATATGATAATTTATTCAGTATAAACTTTCTATTAACTGATAAAATGTGTACCTTATTAGAATGAAAAGTGTAACTTTGTAATAAGAGCTTAAAATACTGATATCTGGAAATTCTAACAGCAAGCAAGACATTCTAAATTTCATTTTCAGTACCCCATAATTAAAGATACTGTTCTGCTTTTTAAAAACTCAGTTTTATCCATGCAGTTGTACACTCTAAGGTTTCCAAAAGAAGTGAGGCAAAGTATTTGTGAGTTTGAGCTGCCTCTGTTCCTTCCGCAGGGCTGCCATCTGGGCTTGTTTATTTGTGTTTCCAACTTTCTGGAACAGGGAGTTTCTCTGTTAGGGACGGGGCACCAAGCAAAGGAAGTGTCTTACAGAAGACTATCTTTTTTTTTTTCTTTTTTTACTGTATTTTCAAACTTCAGGTTTAGCTTGGCCAAAAATATAAAGTGACAAGCACAATCACAAAATTTTACATAGTTGGAAACCTCAGAATTATCTTAGCAAATATTCTGCCACATGATGCAAATCATATATCCTACACACTACCTTCTTGTGACTTCCAGATCTTTTTCAAGACCCAAACTGTCATTAAGGCTATAGCTATTTGGCTGGGAAATCAAATAGTTTTATATATCCTACAAATAAGCATTTGATTTAAAAATGAAAGAAATAATTCCAAGCAGTTTTTCTAATTTTACAAAGTGCACATGAGCCATATTACAAAAAATGAGGCAAACAAAACAAAAATCTTTCGAAATATAATTAAGAAACAAAGCATTATTGTTAGATTTATACAATCTGATTGTGAAGAATAGTTTAAAAATTCACAAGCAACACTTAAAAAAACTAGTGCCTTCTCTTTGAAAGATTTCATTTAACAAATAAAATAGAAGCAAAAATTACCTTGTAAAGTAAAATCCAGCAATACATACTCGTAAGCAAATTCTGTCTTTGTTTCCACTTGCGGTCTCTTCAGGGTAGAAAATATTTTTCCAGGACTGCTATCATCAGGGTCTTCTAGCTTTCTAAGTCCGCACCCCATAGCAAAATCTGTAAGGAATTAAATTGCAGGATAGGGGAGGGAGAGCAGCAAATTCTGTTGTTTAAGCTGCAAAAAGAAAGTTACAGACTTAACTGCTTTGATTTTTTCAGCTAAACCATGGATAGTCAAAAAGAAAACATTTGAGTCCAAAGAAAGGAGCTGAAGACTTTTTCTATCCATTTTTCTGTAAAGTCGTTGGACCCATGATGATTAAGCTACAGTTCTAGGAGGCTGGGCTTGATCTTAGGAGAAACATGCAAGCTGCTACAACTTAGCGGAGAATTTCCATGCCACGTCAATTTACAGCCAGCCCCCCTACCAGAGTTCTGTCGCTCAGGGCACCAACAGTGCTTTGTCTGTCCCAGTTGGCTGGATGATAAAAGAGGTGTCCAAAAACGGAAATAAAAGGCAAAAGTGCAATTCGGATGGAATTATCTACAAGTAAAGGATATATTCAGGCATAGTGGCATGCAATTCTTTTTCTGTTTTCTCTTTTCCCTCTTTCCTGTGCCCACCCCCTCCTTCCTCTCTGCTATTACCAGAAAAGCAAAAGGAGGGAGGAAGGGAGGGAGAAAGAGAAAGAATAAGAGAGAGAGAAGGAATGAAAAAAAATGGATTCTCAATATGGTTGGAAACAAAAATAATTTCCAGAAAGGAAGTCAGCTTTAGGAGGAAACTGTTTCTGGAGTCTAAAAGGAGAAAAGTAGTTGTTTTTTTTTTCCTAAACAAACACTTTAGTCTTTAGGTAGCACTTTTGAGGATTTCTTTCCACAGGAAGACTCTTTCCACTGGAAAAATCATATACTAATGAAAACTGCCAAATATAAAAACATTTATATTACAATATTTTAATAATAATATTTTATTTAATTACAAAGGAGGACAGTTATGTGGATAATTAGTTTCCTCAACATCCTTAAAGTTTAAAATACTCCACAATTAGGCAGCATATGAGAGTAACTATTAACACTTTTACAGGTCCCAAAGTATCCTTAATTTAAAAAAAAAGGCAACAAAACTGACAACTTGATTGATTCAGTGTTATAAATTGCCATTTACCTGAAGTCAAGAACAATTTATAATGGACCAATTGTAATGAGTGTTTACTGCATTTTACCATGTACAGCTCAGGTAGTGTGGTGCACTCATCACAACTGTGAGTCCTGGAATCAGACTGCCTGGCTTCAAATTCTGCTTCTAATGCTTACCACAGACGTGATCTTGGGCAAGTTACTTGACCTCTTCAAGTTTCAATTTCCTTCCCTACAAAATGGAGTTAATAATAGTACTTACTTCATGGGCTAGTTATGAAGGTTGAATGAGATAATCTTATCTCATATCTTAACACTATGCTTGGCTAATAGAACAAAATAAATTTGTTAACATGCTTCCATTATAAAACAGCGTTGAGAATAATAATAGGGAGGAAGTGATTCTGCCACCCCTCCCATTATTTACAAAATAAACCTGATCACATTTCAGATTCTAGAGAACATAAGCCAGTAAAGATTTTTCGATTACATTGAAGAGTACATATGAAAACTCTCAAAAGGGGGTGGGAAGGGTGCCTGGGTGGCTCAGCCAGTTAAGCATCTGCCTTTGGCTCAGGTCATGATCCCAGGGTCCTGGGATCGAGCCCCACACAGGGAGCCTGCTTCTCCCTCTCCCCCTGCCTCTCTCTCTCAAATAAATAAATAAAATCTTAAAAAAAAAAGGGGGGGGATGGATTAGTTTGTAGATCACTAGGATCTCTTGTCTCGTCCTTCTGCCTACTTGTCTTTAAATAATATACTTCTCAGAAGTGATTTTAACAGAAGAAAATTCCACGGTCCTTCATTCTCATGGATGAGCATGGTTGACGGTAAGCAATTTCAATTTGGCTAAAAAGACAGATGACTCTCACCCAGTGTGACTCATCTGACTATTCACAGTGCTTTCATGCCTGCCATTTCTCATGTCCTCTTTTGTATGGTGGGCTGTGAGCTCCTGGGTGGCAGAAATTGAATATATGAAGTTCACTAGTACCTGTTGCAATACCTGGAAGATGATTTATTAAGTACTCATTGTATTTATTAAGTGCCTGCTGTATTCCAGGTACTGAACTAGATGCTGGCTGGTACACAAGATGACTAACCATGGCTTCCGCCCTAAAAAAACTCATGGTTCAATGGAGAAGACAGACTTATAAACAGATAATTTCAATACGATTTGGTAGCTGATGAGATAGAAGTATGCATAGGATGCTACAAAAACCCAAGAAGGGGCCTCTAACTCAGTTTGGAGGATGACATTTGAGCTGTCTCGAAGGATGAATATGAATAAGATAAAGGTGGGGAGCATGTGCCAGGGAAAGGGAAAAGCTTGAGCAATGTCACAGAATCATGAACAGTATGGCATGAACTTGAAAGAACATGAAGCAGTTGCAAATTGCTAGAACATAAATTTTGAAACAAGACTAAGCTGTAAGAGAGGGAAGAGCTAAGTTGTAATGGGTCTTATATACCATGCAAAGGGAATTTGGACTTTATTTGTAGGCAAAAAGGGAGAATTAAATAATCAAATGGAAAAATCAAAGGAGTAATTTGAAGTAGGCAAGTAACATCACTTTGTATTTTTGACAAGTCACTATGGCTGCCTTAAGGAAAATGGTTTTTTGTTTTTTGTTTTTAAAGATTTTATTTATTTATTTGACAGAGAGAGACACAGCGAGAGAGGGAACACAAGCAGGGGGAGTGGGAGAGGGAGAAGCGGGCTTCCCGCAGAGCAGGGAGCCCGATGCAGGGCTCCATGCGGGGCTTGATCCCAGGACCCTGGGATCATGACCTGAGCCAAAGGCAGATGCTTAAGGACTGAGCCACCCAGGCGCCCCGAGGAAAATGGTTTTAATGGATCAAGAATGGAGGGAGACCCAGTCAGGAGAGTATTGCAGTAGTCCAATTGAGGGCAGATGATTTAATAAATGAATGAATATGGTACATCATTATGTCCTTAAATATATTTTTTTAAGTCTTCAGTAAAAGAAACTACAGTTCCTTTTGTTCATAATTGAACCATCACTTCCATTTTTCTCTCCAAAATCCAAAAAATAAAATTTTATTTGACACATCATTATCACCCAGAGTCCATAGTTTACATCATGATTCACTCTTGGTGTTGTCCATTCTATGGGTTTTGACAAATATATAACAAATATATGTACAGTACCATACAGAATAGTTTCACTGTCCTAAAAATCTGTGCTCCTCCTATTCATCCCACCCTTACTTCTTGCTTAACTCTGATGCATCTGGCAATTGTTATATAAAGGGTAAAATACGGATTGAAGTCAGTTTCTCCTACCCTGATATCCAACTGTCACAACCACATTTGTTTCCATAGATAATTTTTTACCAATCATGTTTCCTGAGGCTTGTCATACATTGAGTACTTGTAGTAATTAGGATACATTTTTGGAATAAATGTTTTCTATCATTGGTCATTTTTTCTGTATGCAATTATATATGTTTGCTGACAATTCTAGATTTCAGGGACAGCTTTCAGTTCTGTATTGCAAATAGGGTTTCCCCAAGTGCAGGCTCGTATGTGGCTGGATATGATGAAGATATATGATCAATTCTTGTTTGTGTTCTACTATGGGTTCACTTAGTCCTTGAATGAATGAATGAACGTTATGAAGACAGTCTCCATAACTGGTAGCAAGTTATTCTCATAGTTACTACTCAAGTCTGGATCACTTAAGTTCATTAAAGTCTTAAAGCTTCTAAGAGATAGTTATGTATCATCCAATCCATTCCCTACAAAGTTTTTGCATAATAGTAACTTTTAAATCCAATCCATTTTATGTGGCCCTGATCCCAAGAAATAAATTCAACAATAATTCAACTAGTTTTTATGGAGCACCAACTATATATGTAGGGCACACGTGGACACAAAGATGAAAAAGCCAGTTTATGTTCTCCAGAATTCACAAGCTAGCAGGCCAACATTGAGTTTTAACTAATGCACTATTCGTTTCATAATGCAGTCAAATTTCCTAAGTAACTAATGACTTATTGAAAGCACTACTTATTTAAAAAAGGCTTTCTTTAATGATTAGAAATGCCACACTCATGCATACTTAATAGTTGCGTAGCCTAAGATTTTATTTTGACTTTTTATTTCGTTCTATAGTCTGGCTTCTCAACATTACATACTTAAAAAATTTTTAATGGCTGTATAATTTTTCAGTGTCCCATAGTTCATAATATTATTCTTTACAAAAAAATTTTTGGGGTGCCTGGGTGGCTCAGTTGGTTGAGTGTCTGCCTTTGGCTCGGATCATGATCCCAGGGTCCTGGGATCCAGCCTCGCCGAGTTGGGGCTCCTTGCTCAGTGGGGAGCCTGCTTCTCCCTCTCCCTCTGCCTGCTGCTCTCCCTGCTTATACTCTCCGTCAAATAAATAAAATCTTTACTTTTTAAAAAAGATTTTATTTATTTATTTGAGAGAGAGTGATGGTAAGAGAGACCACAGAGGGAGAGGGAGAAGCAGACTCATTGCTGAGTGGAGAGCCAGATGTGGGGCTCAATTCCAGGACCCTGAGATCATGACCTGAGCTGAAGGCAGACCAGACGCTTAACCAACTAAGCCACCCAGGTGTCGCTATTCTTTTAAAAATTTATTGAATATTCTTTTTTAAAAAAAGATTTTATTTATTTATTTGAGAGAGAGAAAAAGAGAGAGTACGAGCAGGGGAGGGGCGGAGAAAGAGGGAGAAGCAGATTCCCCACTGAGTGGGGAGGACTGATGAGCCTGATGTGGGGCTCAGTCCAGGACCCTAGTATCATGACCTGAGCCCAAGGCAGACGCTTAACTGACTGAGCCACTCAGGTGCCCCATATTGAGTATTCTTAACTGTTTATTCTTCTAGATCAGAAGTTTTTGAACTATGTATGGCAGAGCCCTCTGGTTCCAAAGAGGGTCAGTTTTGGTGAAGAGAGGGGGCTTTGATCATGAAGGGAGGTCAAGCAGGCAGGGCTCCGGGTCCACCATACCACTCTTTCTTCAAACCGAATAGCTTAACCTTCATCAGTTTCATCAATTTAATATACCAGTAACAAACAATTAAACCCCCATAATTTTCAGAAAAGGATGCCATTTACATTATTAATAAACCATGTGGTTTCTAGGAATAAGAATATAAGCCAGACTTGTATGTATAAAATTATAAAACTTTACTGAATAGCATTAAAGGAGTGGCAGGTAAATGGAGAGATATAGATAGTCCTTTTTAGGAACACTTACTACTGTAATTATCTCTCTACCTAGCCCTTGACACCTGTTGTTGAGCTATAGATTTAATGCAATGGTGATCTTAGCCCCAAAAGGTTTTTTGCATGGAATCGCTCAAGTTGATCTTATGTGGAAGATAAAAAGACCAAGAATGTCTAAGATACTTCTTTTTTTATTTTTAAAAAGATATTTATTTATTTATTTATTTATTTATTTATTTATTTATTTATAAAGCACAGGGAGAGGGAGAGAGAGAACCTTAGCACAGAGCTGGATGCGGGGCTCAATCTCACCACCCTGAGATCATGACCAGAGCCGATATCCAGAGTCAGGTCTTCAACTTACTGAGCCACCCAGGCTCCCCTAAGCTAATTCTGAAGAAGAATAAGGAGGAGATATTAAGGCTATATATATTAAGATTTATTATAAAGTTATAGTAATTAAATCTGTTTTTAGTAAGGCATAGACCAATTAACCAATACAATAGAACAAAGAGCCTAGAAACAGAAGCCTGCATATGTGGAAATATAATATATGATGGAAGTGGCATGGCAGATCAGTGGAGAAATGGAGCTGGGACAACTTATCATCTATATGGGGATGAAATTGGATCCCCACCTTGTATCATATATAAAAATTTCAATTTTACATGAAGAATTTGAACATCAAAAGCAAACTTTACATTTTTTATATGAAAATATGGATATATATTTATTCTAATATCAGAGTACTAAAAAGTATTTTTAAAGCAAAAAAATAGAAAATAATCACGATTAATCATAAAATGACAAGCATAAGATAAATTTTGATAAATTCTACTATATTAAAATTAAGAACTTCTACTCATTAAGAAGTTTAATGTGAAAAGACAATATACAGTTTGGTATATGATATTTATAAAATATCAACCAATAAAGGAACAGCATCAAGAATATATAAGAACCTTCTGAAAATAAAGAAAAAGACAAGTCAATAGAAAGACACAAAATATAAAGAGGCAGTACACAGGCAAAGAAACATATATGGTTACTAAACACACAGAGATGCTTAGCTTCTTCTATTTCAGTAACTGCAAATTAAGATCACAGTGAGATAGCACTGATTGTGGTAAAATACACTTAAAATTTATCATTTTAACCATTTTTAAAGTGTACAATTCAATGGCGTTAAGTACATTCACAATATTGTATAATGATCATCACTATCTAGTGTCAGCTTTCTTTCATCACCCCAAGAGGAAAACCCATTATCTTTTAGGCTTTCACTCTCCATTCCAACTTTCCCCTAGCTCCTGGCAACCACTAATATCCTTTCCATCTCTATGCATTTATCTATTCTGGATATTTCATATAAATGGAATCTGCAATATGCAGTCTTTTGTGTCTGGTTTCTTTTATTTATTTATTTTAAAAAGATTTTATTTATTTATTTGTCAAAGAGAGAGAGAGAGCGTGAGTGAGCATGACCAGGGGGAGCGGTAGGCAGAGGGAAAAGCAGGCTCCCTGCTGAGCAAGGAGCCCGATGCAGGGCTAGATTCCAGGACCCTAGGATCATAACCTGGGCTGAAGGCAGACACTTCACCAACTGAGCCACCCATTCCTGGTTTCTTTTATTTAGCATAATGTTTTAAAAGTTTACCTATGTGATAGCATGCACCAGCGCTTCATTCCTTTTTATGGCTGAATAATGTATTGTATGGATATACCACATTTGTTTATCCATTCATCAGATGATAGACATTTGGAGTGTTTCTACCTTTTGGCTATTGTGTGTAATGTTTCTATGAACATAAGTGAGATAATATTTTATACTTATGTAACTGGCCAAAAATTAAGGAGCTACTATCAAGTATTGGAAAGACCTCTTCAATGGTATGTTGCTGATGGGTATGTAAATTTGTTTAACCATGTTGGAAAACATCTTAGCATTATCTTGTGAAATTGAACTTTCGTATCCTCTATGATCCAGCAATATTACTCCTAGATATATACCTAGAGAAACTTTAGCATGTAAGTACCAGGAGATTTATACAAGAAAGTTAATAGTAGTACTGTTCCTAAGAGCAAACAACTTGAACCCTTCAGATGTCCATCAATAGCCATTTCTTTCAAGGAATCTGCTATAAAGGGAAGGAAAGTAATGGAGCAGAAGTAGTGTTTGAGAGTTTCTTTCTTTCTTTCTTTCTTTTTTTTTTTTTTAAAGATTTTATTTATTTATTTGACAGAGAGAGGGAACACAAGCAAGGGGAGCAGCAGGCAGAGGGAGAGGGAGGAGCAGGCTCCCCGCTGAGCAAGGAGCCCGATGCGATTCGGGGCTCGATTCCAGGACCCTGGGATCATGACCTGAGCCGAAGGCAGATGTTTAACCAACTGAGCCACCTAGGCGCAACCTAGAGTTTTTTTCTCTTTAAAACAGGAGAAAAACTAGCATATTTTTATGCTAAAGAATTAATTACATGGAAAAGGGGTGGGGTGGGGGTCGTGGAGAGTTACTGGAAAACTTGATTTCTTAGACATTTAGCCTGGATTTGTCTCCTTTTCTGGAGGGTGCTGTACATACCCTCCAGTTTTAGGTTTTACCTGTTCTTCACTTTCCTTTCCTAAGCTGCTGGATCAAATAGAGCATATCAACTAAGTACTCAAAGAATATTTGCTGTTACCTATTGTAACTTGTTTAGAGAATCTGATTGCTCTACCTTCCAAATCACCATAGAAATCCGATCCAATTTACCAAGTGCCTCCATTCACAAATTATTATTCATCAGTCAAAAGGAAGTAACTAGAGTTACAGAAAGAAACATGGATGAATCTTAGTAACAAATCGTTGAGTGAAAATAGTGGAAGAAGAAAGACCATATGTAGCATGAAATCTTTTCTTAGACTGTTTAAATACAAGCAAAATTAAACAATATGTTGCTTAGACATACTATGTATGTGATAACATGAATGCAAAAGTACAGAATTTAGGATAATAATGACCTCTGGGAGGAAGACAAGACAGGAGAAAAAGGAGCACATAGATCTAAATCATTGGTAATCTTCTAGTTAAGTGGTTCTCAAACTTGAATGTGCATCAGAATCACCCAGGGAGCTCATTAAAACCTGGATAGCTGGGTTCCACCTCCAGAGTAGGTGGGGGGGGGGGGGTGGTGTGAGGCCTAAGAATATGCATTTCTAACAAGGTCCCAGGTGCTGCTAATGCTGCTCTTTCGTAACCACAGTTAGAGAACCACTTCTAGTTGTTAGGTTGGGTTGTGGGTTCACAGGTGTTGTGTTGCATTTTATTATTAAGTGAACATAGTATTTAAATAAAAAAAAAATAGCCAATCATAGACCAAAGATGAGAGTGTTTCACAAAGCAAGGATTAATATTAATCCAATTCTGGTCTCCGGAGGCATCCACCCCAAAAGAACTAGGGTTCCATTACTAAAAGCAAACTTGAAAAACACTGCTGTAGAAGAACTGCAAGACCACTTCAAACGAAAATTACAAACAACTACTTTGAGAAATAAAGTTGAAGGTTGATTTTTCCTTGCCAATGACAACAGACTGCATTTCACCTCTCTGGATCTCAATAATCTTTGGCAAAGACTTGGCACATAACAAATCTACCTCCTTGGTTGATTCAACAAAAATTGTGTTTAAAGATTTCCATTAGTTTGCTGATTCTTATTCTTCCCTCAAGTGCTTTAGGTAATTATTTTTCATCTTTTCTCGCTTCCAGATTTATTGTGTCCGCTAGGTTCTGAGATAAAATTTAGATGGTATTTCCAATCCCTACGTTGACCAGGGCGTTATGTAGAGTGCATACTCTGTTGTCCTGCAATGTGCCAGCCACTGACTGGGGTTTGAAAGATGTCTGAATATAAAATTCTTGCCCCACAAGCAAGTCAGCCTAGAGAGGAAAACAGATCCACAAACACAAAATTACAAAAACCAAAGCAGGGCACACAAGATGTTATACAAAAACCTGCTTTCATAAGCTCTCATAAACCCTGTTCCTTTAAGCCATCTTTCTCCCGCGCTTCCACTTTCACAACCACGACGTCCAGGGCGGGGGCAGAGAGGAGGGGCGGCCGGGCGACAGAGGGCCGGCGCTAGGGGCCCCACCTCATTGGCTTTCCAGCCGGCCGGAAGCGGCGGTACGCCTCGGCTGCGCATGCGCCCCTCACACGTGCTGGCAGAACGCCCCCTCCGCAGCTGCGGCCCGGCCGGCATCATGCTGCGAACTTCTGTCCTGCGGCTGCTAGGACGCCCGGGAACGAGTGGAGTCTCGCTCCTGGAGTACTCTTGCCCACGCCACTACAGTTCGGGCCCTCTCGGTGCCCGCGACGATGCTCGCGGCGCGCGCGCCTTCTTCACGACACCCATTTTCTACGTGAACGCGGCGCCGCACATCGGACACCTGTACTCGGCGCTACTGGCAGACGCCCTGTGCCGCCACCGTCGCCTCCAAGTTCCCAGCGCTGCCGCCACGCGATTCTCCACTGGTACCGACGAGCATGGCCTGAAGATTCAGCAAGCAGCAGCCGCTGCGGGCCTGGCCCCCACCGAGCTGTGCGACCGAGTGTCTGCCCAGTTCCAGCAGCTTTTTCGGGAGGCTGGCATCTCCTCCACTGACTTCATCCGCACTACGGAAGCCCGGCACCGGATCGCTGTGCAGCATTTCTGGGGACTGCTGAAGGCCCGGGGTCTGCTCTACAAGGGGCTCTATGAAGGTTGGTATTGCTCCTCCGAAGAGTGCTTCCTGCCTGAGGCCAAGGTCACCCGGCAGCCGGATTCGTCAGGGGACTCGTGTCCTGTATCTCTAGAGAGTGGGCATCCCGTATCCTGGACCAAGGAAGAAAACTACATTTTCAGGCTTTCTCAGTTCCGAGAGCCGCTTCAGCGGTGGCTGCGGGGTGACCCTCAGGCAATCACTCCCGAGCCATTTCATCGCGCAGTTCTTGAGTGGCTGGAGGAGGAGCTGCCGGACCTTTCTGTCTCTCGAAAGAGCAGCCACTTGCATTGGGGCATTCCTGTGCCCGGGGACGATTCGCAGACCATCTACGTATGGCTAGATGCCTTGGTCAACTACCTTACTGTAATTGGCTACCCAAATGCTGAGTTTAAATCTTGGTGGCCAACCACCTCTCATATCATAGGCAAGGACATTCTTAAATTCCATGCTATCTATTGGCCTGCCCTCCTTTTAGGGGCCGGCATGAGCCCACCACACCGCATCTATGTCCACTCTCACTGGACGGTCTGTGGCCAAAAGATGTCTAAAAGCTTGGGTAACGTGGTGGATCCCAGGACTTGCCTTGATCGCTATACTGTGGATGGCTTCCGATACTTTCTTCTTCGGCAGGGCGTCCCCAGCTGGGACTGCGATTACTATGATGAAAAGGTGGTTAAGTTGCTAGATTCTGAGCTGGCAGATGCTTTGGGAGGTCTCCTGAACCGGTGCACTGCCAAAAGAATAAATCCTTCTGGGACCTACCCGGTTTTCTGCACTACCTGCTTTCCCAGTGAGCCAGGGTTGGTGGGGCCATCAGTTCGTGCTCAAGCAGAGGACTATGCTTTGGTCAACGCAGTGGCCACTTTGCCCAGGCAGGTAGTTGACCACTATGATAACTTTCAGATCTATAAGGCTCTGGAGGCAGTGTCCAGCTGTGTCCGGCAAACTAATGGCTTTGTCCAAAGGCATGCACCATGGAAGTTGAACTGGGAGAGCCCAGTGGATGCCCCCTGGCTGGGTACCGTGCTTCACGTGGCCTTGGAATGTTTGCGAGTCTTTGGAACTTTGCTCCAGCCTGTCACCCCAAACCTAGCTGATAAGCTGCTATCCAGGTTGGGGGTCTCTGCCACAGAGAGGGGCCTTGGAGAGCTCTATTTCTTGCCTCGATTCTATGGACATCCATGTCCTTTTGAAGGGAGGAGGCTGGGACCTGAAACTGGGCTCTTGTTTCCAAGACTAGACCAGTCCAGGGCCTGGCTGGTAAAAGCCCATAGGACCTAGAAACTTAGTTCCTAATCAGCTTGTGGTAAAAAAGCAAATATGTTATCTTCTTATTTTGCATTTTCAGGAAAGTTATACTAATGTTTTCTAAAGTGTTGCATCATATGAGCACATAAACAATGTCCCTGTGAAAAGAGGTTTGTCGCCTTTCAGGTGCCTACCCCCTACTCTTCAGTTCTCTGTGCCCATTAACCACTATCCTTTGTACACCAGTGTCTTTAAGATGTCTTCAGGGTAAAGATGGGTAAGAGAAAACTTTGCTGATACTATTCCTTCTCATTGTGCCTCCTTCCAAGCCACAGTTAATGTTATTTGCCCAGACTACCTCTTAAGGCTTTTCATTGGCCTGGCCTCTGCTGGGCAAATTAGTGAAGAGTGCAGGTTGGAGGCCCCCTACCTCAGCTTTTAGTAGTCCAACTTTGTTATATATGTTGGGTTTCCTCTTAGAGATTCTTTTATTAAACCTTTAAAAATTTCAGTGTCCTAGATTAGATGGTTTTTGCCCATGTTTATATTTTCAGTTCTTACAACTGTAACTCTGGTTAATAGTCTAATAGTTGTGCTTTGTAACATTACACTTCAACCAGTAGATGGCCCTAAAGTCTCACATATTTAATTGACATTGACATTTCAGAATATTTAGAATAACTTAGTTTTCTGCTTTATAATTATGCAGAATTTAAATTTAAGGAAAAATTTTACGGCTTTTCTTAAAATAAGGGATGACTGTAGCCACTACTGTTTTACATAAAGTAATAAAAAAAGATCAGAATCCTGTTTTTTTCAAACTACTGAAAAAGGACATTTACTCTATTAAATGTTTAGTAAGCTAATAAGTAAATGTATCAAATTTGTTTGGACTATCTGTGATAAATTATAAAGCTCTCGAGGTAGCTGGTATGTTAAAATTTTTAAACTTTAATAACATTAGGTTTACAGATAATGATTTAAAAATCTGTAAACAGTTCAAAATAGTTACATTTTCTTTTTATTTCTTGGTCATAATTTTGTCACCACATATATAATTTACCTTATATGATTTCTTTTGGTCAATCAGAATCTATAATACAATATAGACATTGTGTGAATAGTTCTAAATGTTAATACATTTACTTTCAAGTACTTTTTACTGATTATTTCTTTTGCTTTCTTAAGTTATTAAAGTTTAAAAGTTTGTGAGTACCTTATTCAGATCTGTTGTTGAATTTGTTGAAGGTGATGGTGAAGGGAGGAAAAGATCAATGCTCCAGGAATCTCAAACTGGATTTAGGGATCTCTCCAAGGCTCCATAAGAGAACATCACAGAGAAGATGTTAAGGTATCAATTTATACAATGACTACAACACAGTAAGCCGGCGTTATATCTCATAGGTGATTGGACAGCTAGGCCAAAGTTTAAAATGAGAACTTGCCTTGAAAAATACATTCTAAGCATGGTAGCAAGCAGAGAGGGCTCACTATTAAGTAAACTATTGTGCTGAAAGTTCCCCCAGATTTATTCTAGGTGCTACTATTCAGTTCCAGTTTATTAATCAGTGTGGTGAGAGATTTCTGGTTGCTTGGAAACATTGCTTAGAAAAGAATGCTTCAAGGCATTCTAAAGATGGAAGGACCATTTCTACAAATGTTCCTTCAGACCCTCCTTGTTCTTCATAATGGAATCCTTGGCTTTCCACATGACATATTCTAGTTACATGCTGGGATTAGTGGGGCTGATTACTGGGGCCTATGAGGGAGTATAATATTTGCTAAGGATGGATGGAGCAGAGTGGTGAAAGAGATGAGATGTGTTTATATGAAGGAACAAAAACAGACTTGGAAAACCAGTGGAATGATAACCTCTGCCTTTGAAGTCGCCTTACAGCAATCTTACTGAACCTATCATGAAAGGAGAGACAGTGTCTTCCACTTGAATGTTCTTTCCTATGGCCTAGTGCTAGTCAGTACACTGGACCTTGGCTTTCTGGGTGTTAATGGCGTTCCTTTCGTGCAGTCTGTCATTTGTATGGGCATTTAACTGGCTACCAGAATATTTATGGTACCAAAGGGCACAAGAAAACAGAGGAACCAAAGAGGAGAGGGCATAATTAATACAGAAGACAGGATATTTTTGAGTGAAGAAGTATGGATCTTGGTTATTCTGTGGTGATACGGAAGGTGAACCAGTTGGATTCTCTGTTGGAGGCAAGATAGGTAAAGGAGATAGCCTTTGGGTTCTTAGTTGATGTGTTCGGTTTGATCCAGCAGTTTAGGAATGACAAGTGGAGGACAGGTGAAACTTAAAACTGGAGGGCATGTACTTTTTAGAGAGGGCATCTTGTGGATCCCTTGACAGAAAGGAGGTTTCTCCCAAATTACTACCTTGAGGCTCTTAATATTCATTTTGGGGTATTCTTAGGGGCAGAGTTGCAGAAGGTGATAGAGCAGGTGTTCACAAGATGTCAGATTAAAGTAATATGTCAACTCAGTAGGCTACACTCCTATCGGTGAAATCATGCTAGAAGTTGTGGTCAGTGTATATGTTAGGTGGCATCACTGTATATGGAGAGCCATTCTACAAGTGAACTCAGAGATTAGGCACCCCAGAAGTCGGAAGACCCATGGAGATCAAGAATAGGCAGGAACAATAAATAGATACAATCTCTGATTTCATTGAAATCTCAAAGTTATTCCGAAGTAGGCCTCATTATTTTTCTTAACCTGTATGACCTCTACAGGGGCTGAGAAAAGCCTGATAAGTTGAATATTAAGTTGATGTCAAAGTACTCATGAAAGCCTAGGCTGGGATGTGGGCTGTAAGACACACGTTTTTTTTTTGCACAGTTGTAGGTGTAGTTGGGACATAGCTCTTTATTTTTAAGTAATCTTTACAACCAACATGGGGCTCAAAATTACAACCCCAAAATCAAGAGTCGATGTTCTGAATGAGCCAGCCAGGTAGCCTGGGAAGTAGCTCTTTAGATCTGGGAAGTTCCAAGACTGAAGTAAAGCCAGTGGTTAGTCAGGCTGTGGGCCTCCAACTAGGATCCTTATAATCAGGAAGTAGCTTGGGTAGCGGGTGGCAGTACCAAGCATTCAGCAGATTCCTCCATGGGCATTATGGTAGGGATGATTTCCTGGATCTCTGACTGCCCCACACCTGGTAAGTTGCATTGTTGGCTTGCATTAGTGTAACCCTGAGTTATGGGGGAGGCCATGCCTCTTGACTAATACTTAGTCCATAAAGCTGCTATATGATGATCTAAAATTGTCTCCTGTAGGCAATTCCCCACTATCCATAGTTCTACCAGATATAGATCAACTGTTCTTGTTGGTGAAGTCTGGGGTACTGTAAACCTGGGTGAGTCCTTTCCCTCATCCTTTGCCTTAGTGAATAATATGAGTGGACCTATAAGGGTTTAGACATATTGACAGCCATGTGTCTATTTTTGCAGCAAAGGTTTACTAATCCTGACAGCTTGGAGGGAGCTAGGGCATATATTGGGGTAACCAAGAGCACAGGTTAGGGGGATCAGTTTTAGAAGAAAGCCTTTGAGTCCCTTGCAGAACTAAAACAGTATGAAATATGTCATTTCAACACAATAGCTAGCTGGTCCTGACCCTTTCTCTTAAAGGAGCTTTGTATAGCATTGGTTAACTTTTATCAATAGGAACACACCAAATTTGGGGGTTAATATTGCTGGAAGGGCCAAACAGTAACAACCAAGCTAATTACGATTAATAAGTGGGGATCTGAACCTTCCAAGAGGAATGTCTTACTCTTTTTTGAGACAGAGGATAAGAGAAACGCAGCCTAAGCTACTTTCCTCTATCACTAAGAACGACTTTGAGCTGAGGGGAAGGGACTAACCAGTTTATAGGTGAAATTGCTTTCTCTTAGTTTTTTGGTAGTCCTGGGTTACCCAGTACAGATCCTGTGAATTAAGAGAACCATCTAACAGGGAATAGTTGATCACATTTAAAATACCTTCCTTAAGATTATATCACATTGGGGTGCTTGGGTGGCTCAGTTGGTTAAGTGGCTGCCTTTGGCTCAGGTCATGACCCCAGAACCCTGGGATCAAGCCCCATGTCGGGCTCCCTGCTCAGTGGAGAGCCTGCTTCTCCCTTTGCCTGCTTGTGCACTCTCTCTCTGTCAAATAAGTAAAATCTTAAAATAATATATTTAAAAAAAGATTATATCACATTAATCAGTTTCTACTTATATTTTCATGATGAGGAAAGGGAATTGGGAAGAGCTACACAAGAGGATCTTCCTGGGGCGCCTGGGTGGCTCAGTCGTTAAGCGTCTGCCTTTGGCTCAGGTCATGATCCCAGGGTCCTGGGATCGAGCCCCGCGTCGGGCTCCCTGCTTGGCGGGAAGCCTGCTTCTCCCTCTCCCACTCCCCCTGCTTGTGTTCCCTCTCTCGCTCTCTCTCTGTCAAATAAATAAAATCTTTAAAAAAAAAAAAAAAGAGGATCTTCCTATGGCATTGACAGTTAGAAATAATATACTGTCTACTGTGCCTCTTTTCATGAATAGCTATTGATAATTTTAGCCATACTTGCATCTTCAAAGTAAGGTGAGACTAAGTACAGAGGTTCCATCCTTGGCTATTAACTGAATTTCACCCGCATTTGGTTTATGGCATAGTTACTCACCATAGATTTTAAAGTCCACAGCTCCTCACTTAAGAACGGGAAGGTATGAGATGTCAGGATGTTTCAGGAAACCAAGTGTGCCATCTGCAAGAAGAAAATTAGAGCTCCAAAGAGAGATGAGCTCTGCTTTCAAGTTATGAAGGATTTTTGGATGAAACATCTGCAGAGAGCCTGGAAGACTCACTGGGTAAGCTGGAGGGACAGCTCTAGGAATAACTGGAAATGGATGATGCCACCTTTCTTAGTGTACGGTATGGGGAAAATGGTACTATCCTTACTGTGCTACCATACCTAAGGCCATGCCTTGTGCATGTACCCTTCATTAGTTGACAGTCACTGGTTTATGGGATTTAACATGAAGATGAACCTTCAAAAACTAGTTTATGGTTGACTGTTAAAGATTAGAATTTCTGTTTTCTTAGTACATTCAATAAAAATATAACTACACATTTTTCCTCAACATATTCTAAAAAGTGTAATAACTTACTTTGGAAAACATTAAATAAGATAGTTTCAGTAATTTGGCTTCCTTTGAACTAGTCTAGAAGAGTCTCTTGGTTAAAAAGCTATAAATATTAAAGATACAAAGTTAAGAATGTTACACACTTTGGGATAAATCACTAAAATAATACAAATAGAATGTATTTCTTTCAAGCCAGATGAAAAATGTTAAAACTCAATCCAACAGAAGTCAGGAAGGAGAAAAATGAAAAATATGGTAAAAGAAAACCCATAATAAGACGTAGAAATAAGTATAATTACAAATATTTTAGAATTGTAATAAATATCATAGGATGAATCTTCTTTCAAAAGACAGCAATGTTCATGCTTAAATTAAAAAGTTAGCTATATGTAGTTAAAAAGTATATACTTAGAAAATGAGACATGAAGAAACACTAGGCATATAAACAAACCAACAGAAAGCTAGTACTGTAATTTTTTTTTTTTAAATTTTATTATGTTATGTTAGTCACCATACAACACATCATTGGTTTTTGATGTGGTGATCCACGATCCATTGTTTTCGTATAACACCCAGTGCTCCATGCAGTACGTGCCCTCCTTAATGCCCATCACCGGGCTAACCAATCCCCCCCGCCCCCTCTAAAAACCTGTTTGTTTCTCAGAGTCCATAGTCTCTCATGGTTCATCTCTCCCTCCAATTCCCCCCCCCATTTTCCCTTCCTTCTCCTAATGTTCTCCATGCTGTTCCTTATGTTCCACAAATAAGTGAAACCATATAATAATTGACTTTCTCTGCTTGACTTATTTCACTTAGCATAATCTCCTCCAGTCCCATCCATGTTGATGTAAAAGTTGGGTATTCATCCTTTCTGATGGCTGAGTCGTATTCCATTGTATATATGGACCACATCTTCTTTATCCATTCATCTGCTGAAGGGCATCTCGGCTCTTTCCACAGTTTGGCTATTGCGGACATTGCTGCTATGAACATTGGGGTGCATATGGCCCTTCTTTTCACTACATCTGTGTCTTTGGGGTAAATACCCACTAGTGCAATTGCTGGGTCATAGGGTAGCTCTATTTTTAAATTTTTGAGGAACCTCCACACTGTTTTCCAAAGTGGCTGTACCAACTTGTATTCCCACCAACAGTGTAAGAGGGTTCCCCTTTCTCCACAACCTCTCCAACATTTGTTGTTTCTTTCCCTGTCCATTTTTGCCATTCTAACTGGGGTAAGGTGGTATCTCAATGTGGTTTTGATTTGGATTTCCCTGATGGCTAATGATGATGAACATTTTTTCATGTGTCTGTTAGCCATTTGTATGTCTTCTTCGGAGAAGTGTCTTTTCATATCTTCTGCCCACTTTTTGACTTGATTATTTGTTTTTTGGGTGTTGAGTTTGAGAAGTTCTTTATAGATCTTGGATACCAGCCCTTTATCTGTAGTGTCATTTGCAAATATCTTCTCCCATTCTGTGGGTTGCCTCTTTGTTTTGTTGACTGTTTCCTTTGCTGTGCAGAAGCTTCTTATCTTGATGAAGTCCCAAAAGTTCATTTTTGCTTTTGTTTCACTAGCTTTTGGAGATATATCTTGAAAGAAGTTGCTGTGGGCGATGTCAAAGAGGTTACTGCCTATGTTCTCCTCTAGGGTACTGTAATATTAATAGTAGACAGTCTATATTGAGAGGGAAAACCATTACTAAAGATAAAGTGAGACTTAATATAAAGGAATAATGCACCAACAGGATATAACAATTAGGAACTTGTATGATCTAACAACATATTCTCAAAAAGTAAAAGTATAAAATTGAAAATAACAAATGTTCAAGTCTGCAAAAAAATGAAGTCGCCATTCATGAGTTCAGAGAAATTAGGCAATTAGAAAGTAAAAACTTAAACTGGATATTAGTACTTCAGTCTTTAATGTTCACTATGAAGTGTATCATTACTGCTAAGTGTAGAAAAAAATAAAAATTTTATAGCAGGTAAGGTTTTATGACTCTAAAACTTTGACTTTTTCCATATACGCCTCTGTGAAAATATCTTGCTTTTTAAATAGAAATGTCAGCAAATATACCTGTTCAGTAAGTCCTCTCTTTGGATTAAAAGGGGAGAATCCCATGGTCATAATTTTGCCACATTTTTTCGTTTTTAGTTCACAGTAACAAAGGTGAAGGGAGAGAACCAGTGGTTCTATGTTCCTTGATTGTGTTCTCTCATTTTTTTCCCCCATCAACTCTGAAGTATTTTTCTTTCTCTGTTTAGTTGGGGCACAGAGAGATTAAGTAATTTGGCTAGGTTATAGCTTGTAAAACAGAAGAGCCTGGACTCAGATTTGTCTTGATGCCAGAGCTGCAGCACCAACACCACAACCAACACAATCACTGAGTATACTAAGGGCATTGTATTGTGGGAAAGAGGAAGGAGTATAATCAGAGCCAAAGATCTGAAGATGAAAAGTCTAAATAAGAACCCTTAATTGAAATAAAGCAATGAGGGTTTCAAGATGAGGAATTATTCTTGATAGCTAGATTATGAAATCGATGAGTGCCAAAACAGAAACTTAGGAAAAATACTTACCTTTATCATGAAATATATTTCTCTCTTGCTTTCATCATGAAGTATGATATATTTCTCTCTTGCTTTCAGTAGTTTCCTTTATATCCTAAGCCTGCTTATGTGTGCTGGTGTAAATTGTTAAATATTTCAGTAACTATAGTCTCTTTTTCTTTTTCCTTAAGATTATTTTGTTATTTTCAGAACACTGTTCCAAATTCTTGAATACAACAGTTCTCTAAATGAAAGTATGCTGTCATAAATTTATGAATCTAAGTATTTTGAAATACTTTTTTGAATGAATACATTTTACTAATACTGTAAATACACATTTATCTCTAAACATGAAAACATGCCAATATTCAAAAGTTTTATTTGAATTGACTATTATAGTAACCAAGCCAGAGAATTTTATTAGAGCTTACAAACACCGAAACTTTTTCATTTCATACATACAGTTTTACTACAAGTGAACTTATGAAAAGACTCATCTATTTACTAACAGTTTAAGTTCTATGAATTTACTGAACATTTATTACTGTATTCTTAGGTCTTTCCTAACAAGCCTGCAGAAACCAGATTAAATGCCCTTTGACTCCAGTTATTACCAAAGCAAATACCTCCCTGTTAGCTAAAATGCTACATATTGGATAATTCCTGGTAAATTATCTCATACATGACAGTCAAAACATGTTCTAACTTCCCCTAATTAGAGATTTTATTATGAACTGCACAAAATGTCATATTTTACATTTTTAATGAAACATAGCTATTATCTTGGACATATGCTACACCTTGAAGAAGTGTGATGAAACTTATGTTTATATGGATCTTTAAGCTATCATTTAAATTGTAGTTTTATAAAAATGTCTAAAGAAGTATTAAAGTCCTTGCTAACTTGGAAGCCAAGAACACCTACATCTTTATGTTTTAAATAATTTTTTTTTTTTTTTAAATAATTTCTTCAGAGCTATGTTTAAATTCAAGTTACAAAGTCCAAGTTAGCAAGGCATGATGGGTACTTTTTCAGTATTTTTTGCATGGTAGATTATGACTTGTTAATACAATCAAGACTGGTGTGTTATAAAAAATATATAGCATTTATAAAACTCTTAAAAATATATATATATATAGAATTTTTTAGGTTGTCTTTGAAAGTCACTTACTGAAGCAGTTTATAAAGGCTTTCATTAAGCAGAGAATCTTCAGTCCTGAATTTACTGCATTAACTTTTTATATTTAAATTTCTGTAAAACTTATTTTATGGAAACTCCCTACATTTTTAAAAAAGCAAACCTTTTATTCCTGAGTTCAGTTTCATTTTATAACTCATCACTGGAATGTAATTAAATAAATCAAGTAACAATGTGTAAGAAGCCTATTTTGGTATTATAGAAGAAAAATGTAAGCACTGAAATGAATTATTGAAAATATGTATGGTTCATTGCATGAAAACTGATGGTTGGATTTTCATACCATTTAAAATATGGAAGGAGTATTTTTTGCTGAATATAAAGGAAAAAATCTTAACGTTCATTGTGACATTGTGTGACCTAGCATTAAAAAATAATTTGTTAGTTAGTAATCCTCAAACTAGAAATATTTTTTATTTAAATGTTGCCCACATAAAAATCAGCCTCTAGAAGGTAGTTAATTTATAGCAAATTTTAAATAAAACATTTTTGGATGTAACTGATGTCATAAAATTAGTTTTCTATCCTAAGGAGAATATATAGGACTTCTTCCTTTTTCCATAATCTATGGAGACCATCTAAAAGTAGAGCTATCCATTCTGGGGCACAAAAGCCAATATAAATGTATAACTAACTGTGTGTAGCTAAGTGTAAAAATTAGGAAATCAACCTGATCTCAGAAAAGCAAAGGAAAAATAGCGAAAACTTACTGCTTAACATCAAGAGTAGTGAGAAGGGGACTAGCCAAGGTCAACCAAGTTATCAAAACCCATCATTAGTAAGTCTGTAGAGGTAGATGTTTTAAATACTCATAAGGGAAGGTAGATTAAGTTTGATCTCAAGAGTTTTAAACAAGTCATTCTCTAAAGATAGATACATAGGGCACAGGCATAAAAATCTAACTGGTAAAACATTGTTGCTGAATTTATTTTCATTTTTCCTTTGGCATAGACATTTAGGATATTATATGTGTTATTTTAATTGAAAGCTATTCTCATAAACAGTTGGATATAGCCTGAATAAAATAATCCTAAGGTTAACTTTAATAGTCAGCATTTAGATAGTATAGGAAAAATTTACTTGTATTGGTATCTTTTAAAAATAATTTGCACAATAGGTCAGATAATAAGGATTTTAGAAAGTTTCTTTTATGTGTTGCTAAAAATATTTAAGTGTATATACTGTATAGTTTGCTTTGGTACCAAAGTTAGACATGTTAAAAACAAAGATCCTAAATATGATTATCAAGAAACACATTGAAAGTATTAAAACCATCTCAAATTGTTGATGTATACTTTAAAATTATTATCCTTTAGATGTTTTCTCTAAAACATCAAAGGAAAAAAATACACTTTTTTGGTAATACTTTTTGTGTTAAGTATTTCCTTTATATAGTATCATTGGTCATTTCAGAACTGTATGAGACTAAGGATGAAGGTTTAATCTCTATATCTTTGTCCATTTTGATATCCTGATTTGTAGCAAAAAGGACCTTGATAGTTAAAAGCTAAAACATTTATCTCTTTAAGGTATTAAATTTGTTTTTGCTATTATTGGTATCTTACATTCTCTATAAAATAAGAGCCAGATATCACAGTTTAAGCATAACAGCGTTTTGGTTTTGTTGTTGTTGTTGTTGTTGTTTTATATTAATGACTTTCATACCATCTCCATTTTTCTGTAATTTATATCTGGAGAGAAAAATGAAGTAATATTAATATAATCTTTATGGAATTGAATTAATGCTCTGTGAAAGTATATCAGTACGTTTTGGTAAAGAGTACAATTGCCTAAAATAAATTAGCTAAGAAAAATACTTCAAATAGAAATCTTTCTTTGAAGGAAAATGCAATTACTCTTGGACTCTTGAAATTTACAAAAGTTTTAGAACAAAAATGCCTTGGTATATACTGAATAAGCCTGAATAACAAATATAGGATTAAAATGAAAATGCCAGACAAGTGGAGTATTAAATAGAATATTTCATGATATTTTTGACTAGGGCTCTAATTATAAAATACTGGACCTTAACACATAGCATGTTACTTTCAGAATAAAGGTAGCAAAATAAAATATTCTCAATAGATGGAGTGGACTTAGGATGTGCCAGAATAATTAATATGACCATGCTATTACATTTTATTCCTCCACCTAAATATTTTAGCATAGAAACATTTTGACAATATACTCAAAAAGTAGATACATCAGTGGATAATTCATTATCCTTTATGAGGCAAGATAAAAAAATTAAGTTATAATGGGTTCTTTCTAACATTATAAGAAGGTTTTAATATGTAATATTATAATATATATAAGAATATATATAATTCTTACTCTTTTCCAACAGAAGTGCAAACTAGCTTTAGTTTTTGTAGTATACATGAAATTAAAAAGTGAAAAAAATAAGACTCTTTTCTACTATTGTGCAATCAAATTTCAATAAATGTTAGAATAAATTTACATGTAGTCAATTTAAGTGTTGCTTATTTATATAACTTTTAATTGTTTTATTATCAATCCAGTTTTGTATATAAGGAATATAATGTTTTTACAGAAGAAAGTTGGGATATACATTAAACAGCATTTAAAGAAAAGTTGGCATGGCCATTTTTTAATTTTAAAAAGTTCTACCTAGTGCTGCATTTTTTAATTATAAAAAACTTTCAATTCTGAAAGAGCAGACAGTCATAGCTTCTTTGTATTTAAAAGATGAAATATAATGTTATGGGTTAAGTTTTATTCAAAGTTAACGTTTTGAAAGCCTAGAAACCTCACAAACTAAGACCTGAATGAAAGATAAAAAGGAATAATGATAGTGTCACAGTGTTAAAGGAAGAAATATGTATTGAATCTGACATGATACATGCAGTGAATACTTACATACTTGCTAAGATGCTATAAGAACCCTTATACTTTTGGTATGAGTGACAAAAGAGGGCCAGAAATAGAGATATCTTTAAGCATATTTAAGAGTAGCGTCTACTCTGGTCATAGTAACTGGTATAAAATAAATGGTCATAATATGACAGATTTCCAGATATTATATATACAAATTATCTTTTACATATATTAATATCTGTCAAAATTTCTAATGTAAATCTAGAGTTTGAACTGTTCTATAAAAAATATTTAATGTAAGTGAAATATACACAAACCTAAATACAGCAAAGTCAAAATGATGTAGAAACTAGAATCTTCTACATACATTATCTCTCTAGCAAGAAGTGTTTTTTTGAATTTGCCATATTTCAGTAAATGGCCTGTTGCTATGTATATTCTGTATATGCTATGGTTATGTCTACAAATATGAAACATTTGGAATAAATCTGAAAAATCCAAACAGCAAAAATGTTTTTAAGTGCTTATATAGACATTATCATGTTGATAAGATAGCCAGATGATGACCACATTTTTCAAACTTTCTCAAAATACTTGTTGTTTTATAGATATAACCTTTGTTCTCTTTGTTACAAATTATAAGTCTATGTTACTTAAATGTGTGTGAATTAATAAAGGAAATCATGATTTTATCCTGCACCTCCAATGTTCTGGCTACTAAGGTTTCTTTAATGCCCTTAAAAAAGCAAAAACATTTTATGTTAGGCACATCCAAACCCCTCATATTTGTTACCAGACCACACATGGGGCTAGTTGTTTTCTATTATTGGATAAAATAGTTATCTAAGACTCTACTTAACAGAATCAGTAGAGGAAGGTGGAGTAAGAATTGAATCCTCTGCTCTGAAATCTTTTCTAGGATGAAATTGTGGGCTTCAATAATATCGAGGTTGCAAACCTACAAACGAAGGTTGAGAAAAGCTTCTCACAGAATGTAACCTTGGTTCCTATTAAAAGATTTAAAGAAAATTAGGGTTTTAATGCATTTTAAATGGTTCTTATTTTATAATTACTTGAGGGAAAAATTTAAAAAATAGTATTAACTGGGCCTGGATTCTAAGGAGAGGTGTGCTTTAAGAAATTCCCACTATAAAGAGTGGGCTACCTTAAAACCTGCTGGGGGACCAGGCTGTATCCTAGGGCATTAACAAAGACTAACTACAAAGGATCTGAGAACGGCCATATCTAATGGTATTTCTAAATTATTAGGTTATACTTCCTTTGTGTCATCCTTGAACTTTGGTAAAGATATGCTTCAAATGAAGATTTATGTACTTAGTTATATATAAATTAGATCCTATGGTTGAGAAAGCAACTATCCAGAGAAAATCAGGGAATTATTAATAAACTTTCATATTACTAGAGTAACATTTTATCCTGTTAAGTAAAACATCCAATGAACAGACTGTGTTCCAACAAATGATTTTTTTTATTTGATCCACCACTGAACATAATGATTGTTAGAAGATACTGCTTTGGTCAAGATAGTTGAGAATAGGAAAATTTCAGCTAAGGTGTTTTTATAATGAGTAAATGTCTACTGTAGAGCATCAGTGTTTAGCCAAATCCTTTTGCCTAAAAATCTCATCATTTGTTCTGCTTTAAATTACCGGTGTTTGAATGTTGTGATTCAAGAGGAATGCATGCATCAAGCCTGAGTTTATCTAATAAAGCTGATTAAAACTTCAGAAATAGCATGAAGTCTAAGTCAGTTGCCCAGCCTGAATCTGACAACAGAAATTTAATGCCAGGTGTTCAAGTACTTCTTCTAAAAACTTAAATAGCAACTTATATATAGTTAGGGGAAATGAACTGAAACTTCTAATATAAAAGGTAAAATTTCTCCAAAGAGGCATGGTTGATTATATATTCTGCTTTCTGTGATTTGGGCACAGATGCCACTCTACTGACCTAGCAAGACTCTGAGCATGTCTACTAACAATGTAACAACTTGCAATGTAACTTGTAACAACTATAAGAATAGGTTAATTATCAGGAGTAAGTCATAAAAACAATAGATAATTTTATGGTGTATCAAACCTAAATGCTTCTAGGGTTAAAATGTTTTTAAATTGTGGGGTTACACTTCAGGATAATTTGTGAAGGTTTAAAATAGTCTAACCAGAAAAGAAACATTTATAAGGTATTATAAGTTAAAGATAGTTACCAAAAACAGTGTTTGAGAAAATTCACTCCAATGATGACATGCTGTACCTAGCCTTAGGCACTGTTTCAATTTTTGAGCTAAGGAGACTTTAGTAGGCAATTATGATAATGATCCCTTTATCTTAGAATCACACATCTTATCAATATAAAGAGTGGCATGAGTTTGGCCCTTGTATTAAGATGTAAAAAAAGAAAACTAGAATAGTCCTTTCTCAAAATGGCAAACAATACATGGAGGGTCTATACAAAGACTGATAAATGTCTACATTGCAGTTATTAGCAAGAAGAATGGAAAGGAAGAAGAAAAGCAACCAAAGGCTTATTTGTTTTTGTTGGTGGATTTTATGCTTCCAAAAACGCGTGGAAATGGCCATGTTCCCAAAATATAGAGTAGATGGCACCACTTATAGGTATCTTTTGCTATCAGAGGGATTAAAATTTTCAGAGATAAGTTAAAAGGCCCTTCTTCTCACCTTGTGTTCCTTCTTATATTTCCCAGAATGCTGAATTGCACAGCACTTTAAAAGAAAATTTTGATTAACAATCTAAAAAATAAAATTATAGGGCAATTCTGTTTTCCACTGTTTTGGTTAGGAAGCTTCAGTTACTGGCTAAAAGCATGAGTAAACAGTTTCATGTTTATCATAATTTGTTTATTTTAGAATTGAAATATTTTCCGATTCTGAATCTCAGATGCTTAAGGGATTAGAATAGACATTTTGATCTAAGATTTAATTTGTATAAGATTTAATTTTAGTGATTCAACGAAAGATGGTCCATAACTCTTGGACTGGGCAAAAATTATTTCTAAAAAGTATTGTGTTCTCTAAGGATCCTCCCCTCTCAGCTCCTCTACTCCCCAGAAAGCATTTGCCTCCTTACTGGTGAAGTTTATTAGTAATCAAAAGTCTGGGTTCTGCCACTTAATAGTAATGTCATTTGGGGCAATTCTCTTACTCTAAGCATTACTTCTTTTATAAAAGTTGCCTGATTATTTCTCAAATATATTGAGTGGACAAAATGAGATAATATACATGAAGTCTTTGTAAATTATAAAGTGCTATAAAAAGGGGTTATTCTTGCTTTGGAATAAAAAGGTAAGCAAAAATATAAGCAAGATTTTATAGCAAATTATCAACAGAGTTAATATAATTTTTATAAGGAATATTATCATGGACTTTAATCTTCAATGACTAAACCAAAGCTTTTCTTGAGAACTACCTAGTTATCATATAGCAAATTTAGTTACAAGGTTAAGTTACCAATATTTTAAGACTGATATCTTGAGTATTTTCCACAGTTGTAGACTTTGTAGTTTTCAAGTTAATATGATTCTATGATTTAGTGTTTATAACATAGGGAAATAGGCTTATACCTAAACATAATTCAATTTATATAGCTGTATCAATGGCTAAACCAGAAATCATAAAGCTTCAAGGGCTAAAGTAATGGAGGAATTAAGGCCTATCCCTTGAGGCTTAAACCCTTTCTACCTATACTTTTTGATCCCAGTTTAATGTTACATTCATTTTGTAGTATATTAATAGTGTTACCAACATTCCAATTTCCCTGGGGCAATCTAGGTTTATGCCTACTATATTATTAGAATATTATTTTTGAAAAATAGTCTTTGAATAGAATGATTTTATAGGTATATTAATATCAACTTCTTTATTGGTTAATAAGTATATTTCAAAAAATTGTATCATTTTAATTACTTTTGGTGTCCCCTTTCACTCTCAAATGTCCTGATTTAATGATGAATATATCATTTCCACATATAGTAAGAACTTGGAGCAGAGATTAGCAAAGTCGAGAATGACTTCTACAAAGAAAAGTGAAAGCAGAACTTCATATGACTGACAAAACATCAGAGGACCTTGTCCATAGGTAAACAGCTTTGATTTCTATAAAGGTAATCAAATCAAGCCTGTCTGCTGCTCATCAATGAAGTTGGGAGTGAGATTCAAGAGGAAATAAGTGCTGGAGAACAAGGACTCCTAATTCTGAATCCATATAATCATATTTCAGAGAAGGTTAAAGCTAATATTCATATTAGAACTTGGCGAATCTCTGAGTATGTAATTATTTCTGAGAAAAAATGTAGTTACATTCTTACACATGACTCTATTCAGATAGACCCTAATTAAATTTGGTCTTATTATAATAGAATGAATTGTACTTTATTAACAGTAGAGTCAAGATTCTTTTGAACCTGCATGACCTGAGATTAAATCATGTCAGTGAAAACTATATTGTTGGTTATCTTTACCTACAGAGTATGACTATGTTTAGTTTGAAGGATGTTTAATAAAGAAAGGCCAAGTGAATGATTTATTTGAAGAAATGATCTTTAGAATAAATTCTGGATATTTTCCCAAATAATTTATCATTTAAAAGAAAATAAGAAAACTAAATTCTTTGTATTGGATTTACAACATTTAAGCAAAGGTGACAATGATGTAGAAAATAATTTTCAAGAAGCAAGTGAATGATTAAATGAGTTGTATAGTGTTAGGTTTATATCATAAATCAGAATCTTCAAAAGAAGTTTTTAACTTCAAAAACAAATCTGCTAAAGTGCAATTCAGAATGTCGGTATTTCATTATTATCTAGGGTTGCACCTACAAAATCCTTTGAGGAAACAGGATAGCCTTTTTGAAATTAAGAATAAGACATAGATGTACAAAAAGATGTGTATTAACTAACATATTCTGTATAGTTGCATCTGCTCTTTAGGAGTTAGACACAGAGGTAACTCTGCCTGATCATTATCTTTTAAAATTTCCTTTTTATATCTTTATAATATATAAAGCAAAATAAATTGAAGATCAAAAGGATATAACATTCCACATTAAATAAAAGCTATCTTGGTTCTCTCTTTTTTCATACTTCCAAAATGCTCACTCTGTTATTGGAAAACACTGAGAAAAATAGAGCTTTAAGAGTACCAATAAGCTCAGAAATGAAAGAAGGAAAGAAGCTGTGAAAAACAATGACGACACTCTTAAGCATGCTTTTAAGCTGGATTCCTTAAGTCAAAACATCTTTCCCCATATTGCCTGATTTTTTTCTTTTATGTTAGATTATACTGTTAGAAATTCTACAAATTGGATTGTTTGGTTTCATTGGAATTCTCTTTAATCCTATTCTTAGTCAAGTTGAAGTAAGGAAAGATCCTTGTTTTCTCTCTTGCTTTTATTTCCAAAATCTAGAATTCAAGTTAGTATTATTAGATTATATATTTAGCCCAGTGTAGATATCTTCTGTAGGAATATCCTGTGAATTTCAACATCATTAAATATGATTGGAATGGGGCAAAACTCTTCCAAAATTAAGTATACTTGATTGCATTTCTTTTCTTTCAGTTTAGAGCCACATTTGAAAATGAAACCAGAGATGACTGCATAAATAATGACTACACAGTAAATATCCTTAAGCCCTATCATTTTAAATCCAAGAAAGTTAATTGAATTGGGTAGATAAGAAAAGAATCAGGGTCTCTAAAAATTTGGAGAAATTCTATCCAAAATAGGAAATAGAGGTACCTCAGAATGCTAATAGCCAGAATGGGGAAAAACCAGATGGAGGGAGGTCTTTCTCATTGTTAGCACACTCAGCTGTTTGTTTTTTTTAATTCATTCAAACAACAGGGATATGGTACTTGGAAAACAAGTCGGAAAGTAGACATTCAGATGAATAGACAGGGAATTCTTTCCGGATTGAAAGAGGACAACTGGTAGGCTTAGGGAATTCATGGGACATGAAGAGTACAGTTTGATTTTTAGCTTGGAATTTTCCAAAGGGAAAACTTCTTAAAATATTGAAACCTATCAAAGATCTAGAGAAAAATGCCAGAAGAAAACAAATGCTAAAAGCTTTGAGACATTTATTTTGAAGCCTTTAGACTTTAGAGCAGAAACTTGACTCTCCTTATAAAACAAAATAACAACACAAAAAATTACCATCTTTTCAAAAGTGTTACTTTCCCCACGAAAGAAAAATTCTCGGAGATATATTTATCTTTTCTACTCCATGAAGGAAGAAATGAAGAAAAAAGTCAGAGTCTAATCAAAGGACATTCTTATTAAAAATTCACTTTTTAGGCCTACTGGAATCTTGTAGGTATATTCCAAATAAGTATGAAGATCTAGGGCTTCCCAAATTTTCTCTGATGAGAAACAAAAACCAGTAAGTAAAAGGGTTGAAGTGAGGAAAAAACTCTTAGCAGGGAAGGAAGGGGAGGGATTTAGTTCCCTAGGAATAGGGAGGCAGCTTCTCATATCCCTGTTTTCCAAAGGAAAGAAGTACACCAAGACGTTTATGACTCATCTTTAGAGAAATACTAAATGATATTTACTCATGTGTACATACCTTGACAGAAATGCAAAACTGATGTTAACATACACTAGCTTCACTAAGAAAATTATGTACCAAAATATTAGTAAATAATCAAGTATTGGCTTGTTTTAACTAAGAAATACGTATCAAATGAGGAAAACTGACAAATCAGTAGATGGAAAAAATTTTAATTACATGTCTTAAAAATAAGTCAGTTGTCAATATAGTATCACTCACTAGCTTAGATAAAATATTTTAATGACTATTCAGCCTGTTACTGTGTATCTTTACTTCAATACAATCAGGCTTGGTATTATATTAGTTGATACTATTTTAAGCAGCATACCTAAAAAGAATGGTAAAACTGGAAAACCTTAATCTGTTAGTTCACTAATTTAAAATCGATGCCTGCTATTTATCCTGACAGGTCAGAAAGTAGGTATCAAGATAACCAGTATATAGAAAACTGAAGAAGGATTATTATCAGGTGGAAAGGACAAAAATGACAATGTGAAAACAAGTAGTCTTGAATGGCACTTGATTTCTGAGAGCAATCATGAGAATGCAGGAAATATTAGCAACTTTATGCAATACATAAAAGCAAAGAGACAAAAACACATATAGCAGGTCCAACAAACAGCAATAACTGTAACTGCTAATCAGAGAGTGGTACTCAACATGGAAGGACAGAGCTGATAGCATATTTTTAGGAATTTATGCATAGGAATGGAAACACTGAATAGAGTTGAAAGAAACAGCACTGATTAAGACTATTACACCCACGCTTTGGAAAATTTTGCTCCTTTTCCCAGAAGTCTATAGAGATTTCAGAATACATTTTAGTCAAAGTATAGGCCTACGGGGTCAACAATTTATTATCATAACAATGGAGAATGTTGAAGCATGATATCAAAGTTGGATTGGATGTCCCTGTAAAGTCTTTTCTAGTCCTTTGATTCTGTATTTTAATACTATCCAAACACTATTTCTGGGAAAGATATAAAAATTTTTTTGTGTATATGACCCCAATTCATTATTTTAGTTAATTATAGCATAAATCCATGAAACACACTCCTACATCTGGGAGTTATGTATAAATTTGTTTGAAAATATTGTACTGCCATTTTTGGCAGAAATTTATAAAGCAGTATTATAAACTAAATCATACCTCTTTTTCTAAGCCATCCTTCTGAAATCAGCTGCCAGGAAAGGAAGTTAAAGTCTTAATTTTCCAAGATCCTTTATCTTTTGACAAGCTACCATCTTTCTGATTGTATTAGAGATTTTGGGAAAACAGGTTGCAAAGTTATTACTTTGTGATTGGTACATGTATTTGTATTATCTATTTTACTCTAACAGTGAATTTCAGATGTCTTCAGATGGACCTTTCAAAATGGGAACTAAGTAAATAAAAACTTCTCAAATTTATGTGTAGAAGATATACTACAGAAAAGAGAAAAATTAAAATGGGCTTTACTTAGTTATATAAGGAGAATTTTTACCCTCTCATTCTGTTTTTAGAAGTAACATGTTTGGTCTATCAAACCAGGCCATAAAGAAAGTTGATGATGTTTTCTATATATACAGGTTGACAATAAATTCTGCAGTTTTAATTAGCTTCTCAAAATAAAGCTAAATTCTAAGAAAGTGTATATATATGAATTATATATATGCATATGTATATAATGTGTATATGTATATAATTTATATATGTGTATATAAATAGTAGATGTGTGTACGCACATAATCTATACAGCTCTGTGGAAGAAACATACTTGGGTATCAATTATTATCAAAATTCCTTATCCAATAGTACATCATTAACTTTTATTAACAGTGCAGGATTTGTTTAGCATCATGTTTAACATTTTGAAAATCAAAACATTAACTTTTTTTGTTCTCAAGGATAGTTCTATTAAAAGATCTTTAACATCAGTGGTTAATAATGTTTATTTACAGAACAAAAACTTTTGATATTTCATTGTGGGACTTTAAAAGTCTACTAATATTTAATAAGTCTATATTTCTAAAAACTGAGAATAATGTGCATGGGATACTTGTATGCTAGTATATAATCATATAGTCCTACTGTTCTCATGAAACCACTTGGCTGGCAAACATATTCATTATGGTTTCAAAGAAACACCCTATTTGACTCACCAGTAAAATCTTTGGGATCTAAGTCCTATCATTTCTGCTTCTGCCGTTGAACATGTATACGTTTGGGGATGGAAAAGGGGAGAGGAGAGAGATTTATTAAGGTAATGCCAATATTTGTGGATTTTCCTCTTCTGTCCTAAAATTAGGAAGTTGGTAAAAGAAAAGGCAAATGAATGTAAAATGGATTTTTTATACTATTACAGAAATTTTAGTGATTAAAAACACTTAAGCTTTGTTCTGTAACTTTTGAACATTTTATAAGAATTGGCTTTAGAATCAGAATTTAAAGTTTTCCTTTGGTGTAAGAAATAGTTTTGCTTTTTTATGAAAATAATTGTCTTTTTAAATATTAATAATATCTGTAATTGAATATATTGGTAACATATAAGAAGAAAAGTTCAAAAGATTAAAGCATTCAAAGAACGCCAAAATATAGTGGAATATCAGTCAGCGTTATGGGATCATGTCAGAGGTGAGCCCTTCTTTTATCAAAACAATTCTATTAGGTGATCCATATTATATAAATTTTGGTACCAAATGGCTTATATTAGAGGGAGGCTGCAGCATTATCACAAATATGAGAGAAAAAGTTTAATACAGTCAAATTAATCACATGAAAAGGTAAGAACACTGATCATGTTGAATTTTTTCTAATATTTGGAAAATGTTATAAAAAAGTATAAATATTACTCAAATTTTGAAAACCATGGCAGAAGCAAAATTAAATAAGGAGTAGCAGTAACAAATAAAAACTTAGACAAAAGCATATTAAATGACAAAATAGCAAATAATGGAACTGAATCATTAAGATCAAATGTACTTATACTAAAAGGCATGAAAGTATTAAAAATTCTATTAGAAAGGACTCATCCTAAATATTAAAATAAATAGCAAAGACTATTAAACATTACTTCTGAAAGACTGAAAGGAAAGAAATAACACAAAGCAGAGAAAATGAAAGACACCTCACTATTCCCAATGTGGTTATTATTTATGGAATGGATAAAACATGTTGTAGAAAATGTCACTACAGTTAGATTAACACATAAACAAACCAACATGCCACAACTACCTAAATAGTTTTGTAGAACAGCTGAAAAAGCAAATTTCATCAAATTTAGACAGCTTATAATGGAATAAATAAGTATGGCGAGGTATTAACTAACCCTAAGTATCACAACGGGCAGCTTCTAGCCGGTTCGTTGAAGCTGGATCTCGGCCACACAAGGATCATTGGACAAGAAATCAGTTGAGGCTGGACTAGAGCTGCCCAATTGTCTTAATAATGAATGCTCCACACTGTCTGTTAAGTAAAGAGAAAGAAAATACAGATCAGAAAGACTGAACAGGAAAGAAAAAGATCGTTAGGGTAGATGAATGTAGGACATCAATGAACATTTACTCAATACTTGCAGAACGTGTACTAATTATATTAGAGTGTTAAGAAGTGAGAGACTAGAGATGAGGAGGGCTCCAGAACTGCTTCCTGCTCTCTGAGAGCTTACAATCTATTTTAGACAATCTCTAATCTAGTGTCACAGTACAATGCTTAGTATATAAAAATGAGGAACAGGTCAACACAGAAATAAGTGAGTTAAAACATTCCTTTTATTTTTGAAAACATTATTAGGTGGGTTTTAAAAACATGCTTTTAGGGGCGCCTGGGTGGCTCAGTCGGTTAAGCGGCTGCCTTCGGCTCAGGTCGTGATCCCAGGGTCCTGGGATTGAGCCCCGCATCGGGCTCCCTGCTCGGCAGGGAGCCTGCTTCTCCCTCTCCTTCTGCCTGCCTCTCTGCCTACTTGTTCTCTCTCTCTCTCTCTCTAATAAATAAATAAAATCTTAAAAAAAAACCAAACATGCTTTTAAAAGGGGAATTTGGCAGAAGGCTGTTTAGAAAGTTGTTTGAAACCCAAAGGGTACCCTTCAAGTTGGCAATGGTAGGATAGCCATATAATAGAGTAATTCCATATATTTGTGTCACCCTGAAATTTTTTTGTGTTAAGATTAGTTTGGGTCAAAGAAACACCTAGTTGCTACTATCCTTTTGGCACTTTGAGTGTTGGTCAGCTCCTAATTTAGGTAACCAAGCTGTCCCATGACATATTTTTAAATTTTAGATAGGCTCAAAATTTTCCATATTTGTTCCAGTATCTCTAGAGCAATATTGTCTGATAGAACTTGTTGATGGGAAAGTTCTCTATCTACACTGTCAAATATGGTAGCCACTAGCTACATGGAGCTATTCAGCATTTAAAATGTGGCTAGTTGCAGTTGGGGAACTGAATTTTAAATTTCATTTATTTTTAATTAATTTAAAATTGAAATTAGCCTTATGTGGCTAGTGGTTACTATATTGGGGACAGCATGACTCTAGGGGTTCAAACTCATCTGGTTTGCTAAGCTCTATAGACTGACCTGAATTTCTCTGGCTTGCTCAATACTGTCCAATACCACTCAGTATTGTTCATTGCTTTATTTTCAGTATCTGGAATACTGGCTAGCACATGGAGGTGCTCAATAAATATCTGGTAAATGAATGAAATTTGTGGTAATATATAGCTATTCAAGCCTGGTCAACTACTCACAGCTTATTGGCAATATGCTCTGGTACTCTCAGGAAAAATAGAGAAGTGAAGCCAAACTGTTCTATGTAAGTGGAATTGCTTGAAGACTTCATATGTCTGGGGAGAACAGGAGCAGCTTCATTATAGCTCAAAGAAAAGAACTAGAAATAGTTGTGTATGAATAATTTAGGTTGATAAGTATGGGAATACTGAAGGGAGAATATAATATTTAATGGTAAGGAATTTAGAAAGGATGTGGATAACAGTTGATGAGAGTGATTAAGAGGAAAAAAATTACTTCGGATTAAGAAACCTAAATTCAGATTGTATACATGACTGAAGGATGGAAACTGAATATAGAGAAATCTTTTATTTTTTTTAAGATTTTATTTATTTATTTGACAGAGAGAGACACAGCGAGAGAGGGAACACAAGAAGGGGGAGTGGGAGAAGGAGAAGCAGGCTCCCCGCTGAGCAGGGAGCCCGATGCAGGGCTCAATCCCAGGACCCCGGGAGCATGACCTGAGCCGAAGGCAGACGCTTAACAACTGAGCCATCCAGGCGCCCCTGGATATAGAGAGGTCTTGAAGAAATAGTAATCTGGTTAGGCAATAATAGAGCTTAACAAAGGGATTTGGCAATGGAAAAACAAATATTTTTATAAAGTTAGCTGAAAAGGGGACATAAAATAATATAAATAGACCATGTAGCATCAAGAGGTCAGAAAAATCACTGGTATTGTTTTGATTTTTAGGAGAGAAGAAAGATGAGCAAACTAACATTAAGAGGTATGGATTCTGAAAATAAAATGTAAAAAATTGTGTATTCGTGATTTTGAGTTAGAGGAGGGAGTGACCACTCATTCAGGTGTTTTTTGTTTTTTAGGGCTAAATTAGGAAGAGAATCAGAGCACTAAGGTCAGAGTCACTATTAAAGACTATTAAAGTGCAGAAGAAAACAGGAAAACTCCCTTATAAGACAGTTTACAGGGCAAAGGGAATAGTGCCATGATTAGTAGTTGGTAAAAGAAGAAATATATTTTTGAAAGAGATACTGACTCAAACTGAATGTAAGGAAAGAGAACCATATCTGAGAATTAATAAAATTTGAACACAGGCTGTTGACAGTATTGAATTTAAGAGAATCTAGGAGGACAAGAACTAGGATAAGACCCTTGGAATTTGCCTAAGTCATCAAATCTTGGCAATAAGTCTTACATGAGTTGTTTGAATAGATCTCAGTACTGAAGGAACAATATTTTCATATGGAATGGAAAAGACACCCCTATACTCTTCCTTCTTGCCTTTCCAAAACAGATAAATTTAAAATATCTTTAGTGAAATATGTAATACAAAATCCTCCGGCTTGTTTTCATATATCCTTAAAGTAGGGGATGATGGTATCCAAAAAAAGTTTCCAATTCTGTAAGCGATTAAAATTTGATGAGTTGACTCTTGTGAAAAAGAAGGTGCTTATCCAAGTAATCTGTGTGCTAAGGGGAAAGAAAGAAGATTGAGCAAAATGAGAAAAAATGTCCAATCAGAGGGAATGACAGACTCAGAATGCAAGGGAATTAAGTGCTCAAACTCAGAATGGAAATATGTAACTGGATATGCAAATAAAATATGCTACACAATGAGATAGCTTTTCCCCCATAAAAGAAGCATAACATTGACTTAGAATACTGTATCAACTAATATCTACCTTTGCAGTGTCATTAATATATACCTCAAATTATCTTTATCCACACTTAACCCACATTGATTAATAACTATTTTGGCTGGAAAGAACTTATGACAAATTTAAATATTAAAGTAGTCCAGAGGCGCAGGGTCAAATAATTCATGTTAGGTTAAAAATAGATTAAAAAGAAATAATTAGGGGCGCCTGGGTGGCTCAGTCAGTTAAGTGGCAGCCTTCAGCTCAGGTCATGATCCCAGGGTCCTGGGATCGAGCCCCATGTTGGGCTCCCTGCTCAGCGGAGAGCCTGCTTCTCCCTCTCCCTCTGTCTGCTACTCTGCCTACTTATGCTCTCTCTCTATCAAATAAATAAATAAAATCTTTAAAAAAATAAAAAGAAATAATTAAAAATAGAAACATAAGCAAAGCATTTGTACTGTATTTCACATTACACTTTATAAGGATGCCTGATCCCAGCAATGGGCTAACCCAAGAGTTGTGAAATTATGGCCTTCAGACCAAGTCTGGCCCATCTTTTGTTTTTGTAAATAAAGTTTTACTGGCACACAGTCAACTCATTGTTTATATTTTATCTGTGGTCGTTTTCATGCTACAAGTATCAAATAGTTGAGATAGAGACTGTGTAGCCTCAAAGCTAAAAATATTTACTATTGGGCCCTTTATATAAAGTTTGTTGACTCCTGCTTTAACCTGTTCAGGCTGCAAAGAAATTTTCAGGCTGAGCACTTCTGAAAATCTATGAAAGAAAACCTTAATAAGATGCCTTAAATTTAAAGAGTGTATATACTCCATATTGTGGAAATAAATTATCACCAACCTCAAATATATTGGATTCACCTTGATTAAATGAAAGCCAAAATCAGACATTACAAGTTTAATAGAAATCTTGAGAGAAACTCAGAAGCTATTGAAACTAATGTTTTTGAGACTACAAAGAACAGGATTAACTAGGTACATGTTTAGATATATAAGATTAGTGAGTATCTATGCACTAGTTACCATAATGTTTAAGTTAAATCTATACTTATTCTGTTTTACCATCAGAAACTGAGTTTCCTGTCTTTACAAAAGCACAAAGAACTATCTTGTAATATTGAAGTTTGTTTCTAATACTTCCAAGGCCTTGACTTTCTAACACTGGGACTATTAGTGTTTTTTAAATAGAAAATTACATTTGTTATATTTGTTGTGGTAAGTTGTGTTTATTTAATGTGGTAAACTGTATTTGCAATGTCTGGTTGGTATTATCCTTATCAGCCTGCTTCCTATGTCATTGCTTACCTAGTTTGAATAGCCTCAACCAGTATGGAAGACTTAAAAGCTCTTAGAATTAGGAACATGTGGCTAAAGACATTCCTCCTTGCAAAAATTTATGTTACAAGTGAAATAAAGTGACTCTAACACAGAGGCAAACTTTTTGTTTTTTAGTTTTTGTTTCTTCTCTCTATATATTACAGGTACAACATAGGTTTTCATAAATAGTTGCAAGAAATTAACTGTTTTTGTGTAATGTGTGCAATGGATTCCTTTGGCAGTATATTGAGGTATATGGACCCCTTCTCAGAACCACGTTTTTAAATATAAAATATATAGGATTATAAAGTTATATTGTAATACATTTTTATCCACAGCCTCTTTGAGGGGGGTGGTCTTTGGACTAAATTAACTTTAAAACTCAATGCAGAATCTTAGTAACTCTTTTCCTCGAACTTAAAGATTAAATGTAAATGATTAGAACAGTGGTTATTCTATAATACCATTAAGAAATCAGTATGTAACTTTTTTGCTACAAAGGTACTCATGACAGCATATAGACCCCATCTCTTGTACACAATCATCATTAACATTTTGAGTATAAAAAGTGACATAATATTCAGTTTGGTTATCTTAATGTAATCTCAGATGCAATTTTAACATTTCAGGAAAACCAAATGCAACAAGATTCAGGTATGTATATTTAAGAGCAGCAACATAATTCTGAACTTAATTAGTGTAATTCCCTAATTCTTTTAGAGAATCTGATTGAGCTGGGATATACTATCACTTAAAATGTATTAAGAAGATAAAAAATAGTGATATGAATTGCCATTTGTGTGGAAAACAAAAACTTCCAACAATTATACATTATAATGAGTAAATATATAATATGTATATTATATATAATGCACATTACCTTTTAAAGAAAGATGTAAGTACAAAGAAAAGATTGTCATAATTATGACAGTATAATCATGGACTGATAGGAAACAATTATTGACAATATTTCAATGTTTATTTTTCATGTGGGGCACATCTACAACTAATTATACTACTGAATATAGGAAATCAGTAATTAAAAATATGGATTAGAACCTGAGTACCTTAATAATTTAAAAAAACAGGCTTAATTTTTTAGAACACTTTTAAGTTCATAGCAAAAACTGGTCAGAAAAGTACAGAGTTCCCATAGACTCCCTAACCCCATACATGGGTAACCTCCTCCACTAACATCTGGCAGTCAGAATGGTACATTTGTTACAACTGATGAACCTACACTGACACATTATTACCCAAAGTCCATAGTTTACATTAGGCTTCACTCTTGGTGTTATACATTTTATGGGTTTGGACAAATGTACAATGATACTATCATATAGAAGAGTTTCATTGACCTAAGAATTCTCTGTGCTCTATTCACCTCTCCCTCCCTCATCCCCTAACAACCACTCACTTTTTTACTGTTTCCATAGTTTTACCTTTCTCAAAATGTCATATAGTTGAAATCATATAGTATGTAGTGCTTTCAGACTGGCTTCTTTCAATAATATGATTTAAGGTTCCTCTATGTCTTTTATGGCTTTATAGCTCATTTCTTTTTATCACTCTATAATATTCCATTGTTTGGATATTACCACAATTTATCCATTCACCTACTGAAGGGCATCTTAGTTGCTTCCAAGTTTTGACAGTTGTGAATAAAGTGGTTATAAACATCTGTATGCAGGTTTTTGTGTGGACATACGTTTTCTTTCTTTTTTTTTTTTTTAAGATTTTATTTGACAGAGAGCGAGCGAGAGCATAAGCAGGCAGAACAGCAGGCAGAGGCAGAGGGAGAAGCAGGCTCCCCGCTGAGCAGGGATCCTGACGTGGGGCTCAATCCCAGCACCCCGAGATCCCATGCCCCATGAACATAAGTTTTCAACTCATTTGGGTGAATATCTGAGAGTGTGGTTAGATTCTATGTAAGAGTATGGTTAGTTTCATAATGAACTGTCAAACTGTCTTCCAAACTGGTTGTACCATTTCTACCAGCAATGAATGAGAGTTCCTGTTGCTCCACATCCCTGTCAGCATTGGTGTTGTCAATGCTTTGTATTTTTGACATTGTAATATAGGTGTGTAGTGGTATCTCATTTTAATTTGCAATTCCCTATTCACACACGATGTTAAGTATCTTTTCATATGCTTATTTGCCATTTGTGTATCTTCTTTGGTGAGGTGTCTATTAAGGCCTTCGCCCTGTTTTTTAATCAGTTTGTTCATTTTCTTATTGTTCAGCTTTAAGAATTCTCTGTATATTTTGGATAACATTTCTTTATCAGATATGTTTTTGTTTTCTCTCAATCTATGGCTTGTCTTTTCATTTTCTTGACATTCTCTTTCACAGAGCTGAAGTTTTTAAATTTTTTTTTTTTTTTTTTTCTGTTCAGGAAGCATTTTATTGTTGCTCCAAGTTTAGGAATTTTCACTGACAAAATCAACACTTTCAGAAAACTTCCCGCATGGCCCTGCTGAGCTTCTGAATCTTGGTTTTTGCAGACATATCAGCGAATCTCTCTCCAATACGGACAATCATTCCACCCATGATTGATGGGTCAGTCTTAACTTCCAATTTCAAGACTTGGCCTTTACTTAGGAAGCTCTTCAGGACTGTTTTTAATTCAGTAAGAGTGGCTTCATCTAAAGGAGTTGCAGTGGTCACTGTGCACGGTACTTCTCCACGGGGGACGCTCATCATGGTCGAAAAGGCAGAAATGACTCCAGGGGTATTGTCCAAGCGACCATTCTCAGCAAGCAAATTGATCAGGTTGGATGTGATAGGAGAGAACCTCTCTTTTGTGCTCACGTCATTTAGGTTTTTCATTTTCACGGAACGCTTTATATAGGGATCCATAATGGAAGCAGCCATTTTGGGTTCCTTGAAGATTTGTGCTACTTTCAACAATTCTTTCTCTACTTGTTCCAGTTTATTCTGTTTAGATGCAGCAGAATAAAGAGCAGTGGCATAGCGACCTTCGATACCATATACCTGAACAGGTGGCCGCATGAGCTTGGAAAACGGCCTGACCACAGTCATACTAAAGCATCGCACCTGCCGGGACAGCCCGGACACTGCTGGGACGGCCATCTTCTCCGGGTGGCTGTAGGTCAAACTTGAGTTAGGGGGAGCTGAAGTTTTTAATTTTAATGAAGCCCAACTTACCAGTTATTTCTCTCATGAATCATGCCTTCAGTGTTGTATCTAAAAAGTCATTGTCAAACTCATGGTCATTTAGATTTTCTCCTATGTTATCTTCTAGGAGTTTTACAGTTTTATGTTTTACATTTAGATCTGTGATCAACTTTGAATTAATTTTTGTGAGAAGTGTAACATCTGTGTTTAGATTCACTTTTTTTGTATGTGGATGTCTGGTTGTTCCAGCATCATTTGTTGAAAAGATTATCTTTTCTCCATTGTGCTGCATTTGCTCTTCTGTCAAAGATTAGTTGAATATATATGGGTCTATTTCTGGGCTCTCTATTCTGTTACATTGATTTGTCTGTTCTTTTACTAATACCACATTGTCTTGATTACTATAGCTTTATAATGTCATGAAGTTGAGTAGTATTAGTCCTCGGACTTCTTTTCCTTTAATATTGTGTTGGCTATTCTGGGTCTTTTGCCTTTCCATATAAACTTTAAAATCAGTTTGTCAATATCCACAAAATAACTTGCTGAGATTTTGACTGGGATTGTGTTGAACCTGTAGATAAAGTTGGGAAGAACTGACATCTTGACAATATGGTGTCTTCCTATCCATGCACATGGAATATCTCTCCATTTATTTAGTTCTTTGATTTCTTTCATCAGAGTTTTCTAATTTTTCTCATCTAGATCTTGTAATATTTTGTTAGATTTACACTTAAGTATTTCATTTTTTTATTCATTGCTGGTGAGCAGAAAAGCAATTGACTTTTGCATATTAACCCTGTATCCTACAGCCTTGTTATAGTTGCTTATTACTTCCAGGAGTTTTTTGGTCGGTTCTTCTGGATTTTCTACATAGATGATCATGTCATCTGCAAACAAAGGCAGTTTTATTTCTTCCTTCCCAATCTATATACTTTTGTTTCCTTTTCTTGTCTTTCCTCATTAGCTAGGACTTCCAGTACAATTTTGAAATGAAGTGAAGTGAGACATCCTTGCCTTATTCCCCATTAATAATTTTACTACACTTAAAAATACAGAAGTGGTACCTTTGATTCCACTAAATGTTCACACATGAAAAATTTTTTAATGTAACATTATAAGTAACAGTTAAAGTTAGGAAAAAATTATGGACTCAGGGCATGGACAGAGCTGAATATAATCTTGAGGGTGAAATCTTACTAATTATATTTACAGCACTTCAAATATTATTTTTCAAATGTAATGTTCAATAAATGCTTGATAAATTGAACTACTGAGAATGAGTTGTTACTTAAGACTTGTCATATGGTAGAGTCCATATGACATGTCTATGCAAGGGGCAACTTATTTATGTGATTTATTAATTAACTTATGGCCCATAATTTATTTAGATTCTGTCAGATTTGACAGTACATAGTAATATGTGTCAGAAAGAGTAATGAATAATTTTTTAAAAAGATTTTATTTATTTATTTAATCGACAGAGAGAGAGAGAGACAGCGAGAGAGGGAACACAAGCAGGGGGAGTGGGAAAGGGAGAAGCAAGCTTCCTGCCCAGCAGGGAGCCCAATGTGGGGCTCGATCCCAGGATTCTGGGATCACGACCTGAGCCAAAGGCAGTCACTTAACCAAGTGAGCCACCCAGGAGCCCCCGTAATGAATAATTTTAATCCATAATTAAAGTTTTTTATTTTAGGTGTAGTTTCAATTTAATCTTCTAATTAAATCTTTGTTAGATTAGAAGGATAAACAAACTGATTTGATTTTGACTCCCTTCTTCTAAAAAGAAACTTTCTTAAAGAGCATTCAAGAAAGGAAAAAAAATACCAAAATTCAAGATAGAAAGTGAAAATAAAGGAGTTGAGGTAACCTCCAAGTAGTATAAGTATTATGAAATGATGTAAAATGGTATATATGAAAAAGACAAAATTGACAGTATAAGACAGAAAATATATCCTATAAATATTTTTCAAGTAAAAATTGTTTTGGCCAATTTTTAAAGTTGAGAGAGGAGGGTTTTAAATAAATCTTGGTTAAAATTTCCTGAACGACATAAAGGTCTCTTCCTTAAAGGTTTACAAGATGAAATAGGAGGCCTTTTCACCCTTGCAATGAAGAGCTAATAGAGTTTAGATTAAGAACATTTCACTGCAGAAAGAATGAAGGAAGATAAGGTGTTTTGCAATGTACAAATACTTTAAAATCTGTCACTAATGTATTCATTCTGAAGTTTTAAAGATAAGCAACAGATACATGCTCTGAAACAACACTGTTTCATGAAAGGTGTAACTAAAGTCTGAAGTAATTTATTTTAACTGATTTAGTTGTGTGGAGAAAACTAACTCAAATTGATAGAATCTTAAGTCTGAATAATGGAAAACTAAGCAAAAATAATGGCTTTGGTAATACATATAGAAGACATTTCTAAGTGGACCACTAACATACAGCATGGTGACTATAATAATACCGTATTGCATATTTGAAAGTTGCTCAGAGAGATCTTAAGAGTTTTTATCATAAGAAAAAAGTTGTAAGCATGTGAGGTTTTGGATGTTAACTAGACTTACTGTGATGATCATTTCATAATATATACATATGTTGTACACCTGAAACTAATATGTTATATGTCAATTATAGTTCATTGCTATTTCTCTCACATATTACTTATTGTGTTGTTCTCAGATGTTTTTTTTTTTTTTTAAAGTTCTCTTTTTTTTTTTTTTTTTAAAGATTTTATTTATTTGAGAGAGAGAGAATGAGAGAGAGTGAGCACATGAGAGGGGGGAGGGTCAGAGGGAGAAGCAGGCTCCCTGCCGAACAGGGAGCCCGATGCGGGACTCGATCCAGGGACTCCAGGATCATGACCTGAGCCGAAGGCAGTCGCTTAACCAACTGAGCCACCCAAGCGCCCTGTTCTCAGATGTTTTGTGGTTTTTGCCTTGAGAAAATTTTCTCCTGAGGGTATCATCAGCTAAGATGGTTGGTAATATTTAGATGGGTGGAAAAAAATAGAGGAATGGAGAGTGGTCCTAGCTCATGCTGTGGTTTGAGGAGGAGTGGGAGTTGTCATGACTGGGACACAGAGCCCTTAGGCATCATCATCTAGGCTGTAACAACTCTTTGTTGCCATTTCAGTAGGCAGGCTTGCCTACTAAGGGTCAGTCTCTCAATACTTCTGCCTTGCACAATGCTCTCCTTTCATACATGGAACTCATTATAGTTAGTGAAAATAGCCAGTATACTTTATTGAATTTATATTTACTTTGTGACTAAAATATTATCAACTTATGTAAATGTTAGAAAAGAAGTAGCTTTCTCTTTGCAAGGCACAAAATTCATATGTATTATTCATATATAGTGTTTTTAGGTCTTATTTATTCGAATCTGAGTTATGATTATGATATTAAAGTCTCCTATCACAGCTGTGTTTCTTTCTCTTGGTATTTTTAGCAGTTTTTACTTTATGTATATATTTTATGTTTTTTATTTTTATTAAGAAATCTCTATACCCAAGATGGGGCTCGAATTTACGATCCTGGATCAAGAGTTGCACACTCTTCCAAATGAGCCAGCCAGGTGCCCCTACTTTATACTTTTGATGTTACAGTATTAGACTGACTTTTTCATTTAATTAAATTAATTAATTTTTAAAGAGATTTATTTATTTTTAGAGAGCAAGCGAGCGAGTGAGAGCTGGGAGAAGGGGCGGAGGGAGAGGAAAAAAGAATCTTGAGCAGACTCCCTGCTGAGTGTATAGCCTGACTGGGGGCTCAATCTCACAACCCTGAGATCGTGACCTGAGCCGAAATCAAGAGTCAGACATTCAACCGACTGAGCCACCCAGGTGCTCCCTCTATTTTATTTTTTAAAGTTTTATTTAAGTAATCTCTATACCCCATGTGGGGCTCGAACTCACGACCCCAAAATCAAGAGTGGCATGCTCCTCTCTGACTGAGCCGGCCAGGCGCCCCTACTTTATATTTTTGATGTTATGTTATTAGACTTACTTATTCATATTAGATTTGACTTTTTATCACAATAAACTGGACTTCTCTGTCTTAACGCTTTTTACTTTGAAATTTACTTTCTTATTAATGTCATCCTGGGTTTTTTCCCTGTTGTTGTTCACATTTGCCTGATATATCTTGGCTGGAAACAATCTGCTGTTCATTGCACTTTTGAAGTTAATTTTTATTATTAAAGTAATTATATACCTAGTTTTAAAAAGCAAATAGTGGTTAAAGGGTACGGAAAAAAGAGCTTCAACACACTCCTCCTCCCCTGCCACTCCACTCCTACCTATTTCACTTCACTTTTTCAGAGGTGGTCACATTCATTTGTTTGTTTCTTCTAGTATTATTTCTGTATTCCTGTCTCTATTAACTGAACAATTTTCATTATCTAATGACTTCTTTATGGTAGATAAGGATTTTAACTCTTTCATATCTCTCTTATTTCCTTGCCCATCCTCTTTATATCCTAGGTTTTGCTTAAATTTATGTTAATTATTTTAATTATTATGCTTAAATACTGTTCACTAATGAGCCATCTGGTATATTATAATTACGTTTTGTTTTTTGAACACCTTTTTGTTTTTTACTAATTGCTTCATTTTCCTCATTCATTTAGTTTTCTTCAAACCTATGGCTAAGTCTCTCCATATTCTTTCCACAGTTCTGTAAGATACTTAATACAACTTTCTACACAAAAATTACTTCTCCTGCAGAGAACAATCCTGAATCTTGCTCTAATTCAGGACTGATTGCTCTCTAAATCAGCTACACAGCTATCATCCAGAGACTTCTTTTTATCATCATCCTTGGAATTCCCATAGCCTTTGCCCTGTGTTAGATGCCTGTTTTTTTGTTTTCTGGGTTTTTTTTCCCCCATCCCATGTCTTTTCCTAGTTTATTCTCTTGTTTTGGTGAAATACATGTTTAGCAGCATCCTGAGAAATGATGCATGTGATGTAAATTTTTTGAGACTCTACTGTATGAAAATATATTTTTGCATTTATGTCTATTATAGAATCCTAGATTAAAATTGTCATTAAACATTTTTAAAGCTTTACTCCATTGTTTTCTAGCTTCCAGTGTTGCTGATTCTTTGTATGTGATCTATTTTCTTGCTTTTAGAGTTTTTTTTTAATCCCTACCATTCTGAAATTTCACAATAATGTGTCTTACTATGAGTCTTTTGCAGTAATTATGCCAAGTAATTGGTAGACCCTTTTAATCTAGAGACCCTTGTCCTTAACTTCCTAGGGAATTTTATTGTGTTAACTTTTTGCTTATTTCCTCCAAATCATTTATTTTTCTGGAATTAATATTTGACTTCTTGGATTAATCTTCTAATCTTTTAAAAAATTTTTTGGATTAATCTTCTAATTTTATCTTTTTCTCTATTATTATTCACCTCTTTTTTTGTTCTATTTTCTCAAAAGCTTTTGCCTATGTTTTACATTTAATTTATTTCAGCTATCACATTAATGGAAAAACTAGTACAATTTGAGTAAGGTATATAGTTTAATTAAGAGGATTGTATTAATGTTCATTCCCTGTAACAGTCCTCTCTAGTCAAAGAACAGTAGGGTGAAGGATATACAGAAACTCTATTCTATTTTTACAACTTTTCTGTAAATCTTGAAATTACTTCAAAATACAAAGTTAAAAAAAGTTAAAAGGACCAATATGTTTGAGAAAAAATGAAGTATTTGCCAGGCTGTTTATGCATGGACCACTTCTCATTAATTTTCTCTTATCTCTAAGAGGATATTAATTATAGTATCTTTGCTATTTTTTTCTGTCCCCCTGCATTATATGTTTCTTTCTGTTTGTTGTGGTCTCTCATTCTGGAGGCTTTCTTCTAATGTGATTGCATGTCCATATTTAAGAGGGAAGCTCTAAAATCCTAATGGGGGAAGTTCTTTGTGCATGGATAGGTTTGTTAATGAACTTTACTGTTTGGGATTTCAGAAGACCAGCTAAGTTTTTCTCTTGGTAGAAAGCATGCTTAGGTTAGAATCCTGGATCTGCCACTTATTAGTTCTGCTACTTAGGCAATTTACTTTTCATGCTTAAAGTGATCATCGTTAATTACTACCAGCAATCAGATATACTGGCATCTTGTATCCCTTGAAATGTTACACTGAAAACATCACTTCTGTGATAGTCTTGCCCCAAATGTATAACTTCTATTTTTTTCAAGATTTTATTTTTTTTAAAGTAATCTCTACACCCAAAGTGGGGCTTGAACTCACAACCCCGAGATCAAGAATCGCATGCTCTACCGACTGAGCCAGTTAAGAGCTCCTGTATAACTTCTATTTAATCAAGAGAAAATACCGAACTCATATCGATTGATAATCAACAAAATAACTGACCAGTACTCTAAAAGTGTCAAAGTCATGAAAGACAAAGAAAGACTAAATTTCACAGACTGGAGGAGAGTAAGGAGAGATCACAAATTAATGTAACATGGGGTATTGGGTTAGATCCTGGAATAGAAAAAGAATATTTGTGGAAAAATTGGTGAAATTTAAATAGGGTTTGTAGTTTATAGTATTGTACCAATGCTAATTTTTGTTTCTCCTAATTGTTTATGATTATATAAGTTGTTAAAATTAGGAGAAGTTGGGCTAAGGGATACATAAACTCTGTATTATTTTTTGCAACTTTAGGTCTAAAATTATTTAAAAATACATGGTTGAAAAAAAAATGAATGGTTTAAACAAAGTTAAAAGGACCAGGATGTTGGAAGGAGGGCAATGGATATTTACCAGAATATTTATATATGGATTGCCTCTCATTAATTCTGCTTAAAGAATGGGAAATCCATTTTGACTTGTAAATTCAAAACAAACCAAGGGTGTTTTTGTTTTACTATTAAAATTTCTGCTCATTCTTTTCATTCAGTTTTTTTTTTCTGTATTCTTTTTGAGAATTATTCTTTTTTTGGTTGGACTTGTCTCTGTTCTCTCTAGTGTAGCATTTTACCTTTCATCATTTTATCTTTCATGTTATCTTCTGTATTCTGAGAGAATTTAAAAAAATTCTATGTCAAGGATTTGTTTTTATATAGTAACTACTGGTCCTATATTTATAGCAAAGACAAATTTTTTTCCATCATATCAATAGTTTCATACAGTGTTTTCTTACACTGGCCAAGAACCATTTCATCTTTCCTGTTTTTCAGTCTGTAATTACTGGAAACATAGGATGCGTTTTTACAAGTTTTATTTAATTTCCTTATATGTTCTTAATACATATATCCATATATATGCTATTTATTCTTGCCTTCACTGTAGTGCCATTGCAAAAATATTTTCATGGGACCTATACAGTATACACTTTTCTGTTTAGCTTATCCTTGAATGGAGATCTGTCCATGACAATTCTAAAAGATTCATGAGTTCTTGATTCCTCTTACTGTCCCCATCCACTCTCTTATGCTTATAGTAAGAAAGAGGCTTGATACACACAGCACCTACACAATTTCTAGTGCCTAGCTCAGTGAGCTTTTTTGCTCCTGCTGCCAAGTTCTCTATTGAGTAAAATAATTTATTCTGCAGAATCTGAGATTATCTATAGTTTGACTATGTACAGTGCATGAAAATGTTTATCGTCCTGTAAGCCCAGAGCTGCAAAGCACAGACTCTTCCTGTCTCTGCCCTCTAGAATGCAGTACTTTACATTTGTTGTCCTCTATTCTGAGGACTTGCTGAATGTTTGGGAATTTTAGTCTCTAAATTGCTTTATAAGAAGTGTTAATGATACTGAAATGAGGAAATGGTTAGGAAGAAGTTAGTAGTGGAATGTTTCTGTAAAGTGTCAATTTTTAGTTTAAGTGTACATTATGGGTCTCTGAGCTAGAAACAGATAGTGGTAAGAGGTCACATCCTTTTCTAATTTACCTTTGAATCACAGTGTCTTTCTAAAGGGTAAGATGTAATAGGTAAATAGCTGTGCTTTTCATTCAAGTCCAATTGGTGCTTTAATTAGAAGAAATTCCTTATAGCCTGGCAAGTAGTTAAATATTATTCTTAATATCAAATATTTTCATGAATAGCTATTATATATTGGAGTTAAATAAAATGAACATTTAACTTTTTAAATTATTTTTTATTTTAATTTTTATTTAAGTTCAATTAATTAACCTATAATGTATTATTGGTTTCAGAGGTAGAGGTCAGTGATTAGTCTTATATAATACCCAGTGCTCATGGCATCACATGCCCTCCTTAATGTCCATCACCCAGTAGCCCCATCCCCCAACCGCCCTCCCCTCCAGCAACCCTCAGTTTGTTTCCTGTGATTAGGAGTCTTTTATGGTTTGTCTCCCTGATTTCATCTTGTTTTATTTTTTTCTCCCTTCCCCATGATCCTCTGTTTTGTTTCTTAAATTCCACATATGAGTGAGATCATGGATAATTGTCTTTCTCTGATTGACTTATTTCGCTTAGCATAATACCCTCTAATTCGATCCACATCGTTGCAAATGGCAAGAGTTCATAAAATGAACATTTAACTTAAAGGTTAACTTCAAATTATAATTTCCTCAGTTTCCACTATCTCAGTTAATTCTCATAGGAACGAATTTATTAGATACTTATATTAATGCAAAAATGGAAAAACACTGTAAAACAGAAACACTTTATAATTTTCCACTTAAACCCTTCTTACCTAGGGATTTGATACTGATCTTAAAAGCATAATAGTTCAAGTGCCCAGATACTTTGGAGTAAGCTAGTTAAGTATAGTTCATAACTCTTCAACTCTTCCCTATTCCTTAAATTTTAACTTGGGTAGGACTAAAATATTCCCTAGGATGTAGCCCATGTGATTACCAAAATTATTTAACCCTAAATGAGACAGATTAAATTCCAAATTGAAACAAGTCAGTAGTTTTGTTCCCTTTTGGTCTGCAGCATGATAGAGCAAAGATCTGTATCAGGACAGAAGGGGTGAAGTCCCTTTTAGCAGCATTTCTCTAGAATGAAGAGGCAGGTTACTGGTTCCAGTTGTAAGCTTATATGCACAAAGAAAGATATCTATGCCTCTGTTATGATTTATATTCAACATATGTGTACTTTCTATATGACTAAAGAGTAAGACAGCAGTTTCTCTGTATAATTTGTCATTTCCTACTCATAGATTTAAGAAAATATAGGAAAGTGTTTACTCTTAAACTAGAGGAATTAAACTTTAAGAATGTGTAGCATTAACGTTCTTTTTTAAAAAATTTTTATTTTTTATTTTTTAAATTTTATTTTGTTATGTTAGTCAACATACAATACACCATTAGTTTTTTTTTGTTTTTTGTTTTTTTTAAGATTTTATTTATTTGACAGAGAGATACACAGTGAGAGAGGGAACACAAGCAGGGGGAGTGGGAGAGGGAGAAGCAGGCTCCCTGCAGAGCGGAGAGCCCGATGTGGGGCTCGATCCCAGGACCCCGGGACCCTGGGACCATGACCTGAGCTGAAGGCAGACACTTAACGACTGAGCCACCCAGGCGCCCCAATACACCATTAGTTTTTGATGTAGTGACCCACGTTTCATTGTTTTCATATAACACCCAGTGCTCCATGCAGTACGTGCCCTCCTTAATAATCATCACTGGGCTAACCCCCACCCCTCCCCTCTAAAACCCTCAGATTGTTTCTCAGAGTCCATAGTCTCTCATGGTTCATCTCTCCCTCCGATTTCCCCCCATTCATTTTTCCCTTCCTTCTCCTAATGTCCTTTGAAAATTTCTCCTACCCAAGTACCACTCCATCCTCTCTTGGAATTATTCAAGCAGTACAACTTCAATCATTTGTGTTTATATATATGATCTATATAATCAGTAACTGAAAAAACTAGTACTTATTAAATATGGCGAAGCTCTTTTCACTATTCCTAGAGAAGTATATTTGGAGAAAATGTTAACATCAGAGGAAGTCTGTTTTAGAAGATTTTGATAGATAAATTTTAGGAACACTCGAGGCTGTGACACTAGGTCAAATTATGGTTTTATTTCATGTGTGCAGTACAGTAGTAATAGCAGTGAAGGAATGTGGTAAGTGGTGACGGGATGAGGGGATATGAGAGGGGAGAGGCTCCGTAAAGTAGACTGTCTTGGTACTGAGTTCCAACACATAAATAAATACGCGTGTGAAATAGCTAATCTCCATCATTTTATTGTAGAGTATGCCTACTTTCCTTACCAAAGTACACTGTAAACAAGATTCATATTACCATCACAATAGTTAATCTGTGGTTCTTACAGATATAGTCCATTTCCTCCAAGTAATGATGAAGAGTTTCACTAAGAAACTAGGTCATAAGGGAATAAGCAGAATTCCCTGCTACATAGTAGAGAGTTGAAATATATTGAATATATACATGGATCTAACTGGATTCTCACTCTTTGGCCTGCATCTGATTTAGGATGCACAAGCACAATTCCCAAACTGGAAGAGTAGATTGTTAACTGATTTCATCTCCCCATAAATGCTATATGCCATTAACACAACCAAAATCTGAGTATATGAAATATCTAGGCAAATTCAATGAGACAAAAGGTTGATTAGAGGGTACCAGGGACTGGTAGGGAGAAAAGAATGGGAAGTTATTGCTTAATGGGTACAGATTTTCTATTTGGGTAATGAAAAAGTGTGAAAACAGGTAGTGGTAACGGTTGCATAGCACTATGGATGTAATTAATACCACTTAGCTATACACTTAAAAGTGGCAAATTGTAAGTTATATATATTTTATTACAGTAAATAAAGCATTTTTGACCATGTGTGGTTTATAACTTACTCAAAACTACTGTAAAAATTATAGTTAGAGTTGTACGTTCTTCACATGAAAGAGTTCACTAATTTGTTCTTCTGATCACAAATGTAATATAAGTATCCAAAATTATTTCTTTTCAGAAAAGAAATTTGAAAAACTTGAAACATGACTGAAAAAAATAATAAAAAATCAAAACACACTTCTTACTTTAATTGGTTCAGGCTGCATCACAGGTGCAGGCATAGAGATGGCACTTGGAGCATAAACCTGGTGATATGTTGCTTGAACTCCATGATCAGAATAAGGCTGTTATAAAAAAAAGAAAAAAAATGTATTACCTTTCATTGCAATGTACTAGGCATTTTGCTACACAATGGAGGAACACAAATAGAAAACACATTCCCTATCTTTAATTAATTTATAGACTGATTAGGGACAGTTGAATAGTCAAAATTACCATAAGTCCTATGAAACATATATAGAAGAAAAGAAAACTACTTGATTTAGCTTTTAAGAAAATTGGGGAGGTAGTCAGAAAAAGTTCTTTTTTTTTTTTTCCCTAAAGATTCCATTTATTTGACAGAGAGAGACACAGCGAGAGAGGGAACACAAGCAGGGGGAGTGGGAGAGGGAGAAGCAGGCCCCCCGCGGAGCAGGGAGCCCGATGTGGGGCTCGATCCCAGGACCCTGGGATCATGACCTGAGCCGAAGGCAGACGCTCAACGACTGAGCCACCCAGGCGCCCCCAGAAAGTTTTCTAGTGGAGTTGATGCTTGAAGAATTAAGAGAAAGAAGGTGGGAATAGTACATGCAAAGACAACTAAGAACACACCTCATGGGGCGCCTGGGAGGCTCAGTGGTTTAAGTGCCCAACTCTTGATTTTGGCTCAGGTCATGATCTCAAGATCGTGAGATTGAGCCCCGTGTCAGGCTCTGAGCTCAGCACGGAATTTGCTGGTCCCTCTCCCTCTGCTCCTCCCCCCACTCTCTCTCTCAAATAAATAAGTAAAATCTTAACAACAACAACAACAACAACAATACACCTCACATCATAAGGCATGCAGGAAGAAAAAGCAAATTATGTTTGGGGGGAAAATCAGGCCAGCTTCAAAATTCTTTATGGCTACACTCAACATGAGAAAAGAGTAGCCTAGAAGTTCTATAAGAAAATAGTACTGTTAAGAGTTGAATTTGGGGGACGCCTGGGTGGCTCAGTCGGTTAAGTATCTGCCTTCAGCTCAGGTCATGATCCCAGATTCCTTGCTCAGCGAGGAGCCTGCTTCTCCCTCTGCTTGTGCTCTGTCTCTCTCTCTAATAAAGATAAAATCTTTTAAAAAAAAAAAAAAGAGTTGAATTTGGTTCCCTAAAAACATACGTTGAAGTTCTAACCTCTAGTACATCAGAGTGTGACCTGATTTGTAGACAGGGTATTTACAGAGGTAATCAAGTTAAATATGGTCATTAGAATAGAACCTAATCCAGTATGACTGCTATCCTTACAAAATTGAGAAATTTGGACACAGAGATAGAAAAATAATGTGAAGACACAAGGAGAAGGTGGCCATCTACAAGCTAAGAAAAGAGGCCTGAAAAGATGCTTCCCTCATGGCCCTCAGATGGAACCAATCCTGCCAACACCTTCATCTTCAACTTCTGGGCCTAGAACTGTGAGATAATAAATGTCTGTTGTTTAAGCCACCCAGTTTGTGGTACTTTGTTCTGGCAGTATGATGCAGCTATTTTATAGCTAGTGTAACTATCTTTCAGATTTATAGACAACAATGTTGAACAAATAGGCATGTAAGAAACTCAGAGAATACAGCACCCACAAGCTTTCTTTAACAAAGAGTACTTTGCAGATTCAGTCAAGCAAGTAATGAATGCAGGCTGTGATGAAAACAGAGAAATTCTGGTAGAAGTAGTGATAGTAACATTAAAATCCAACTGTGGAAATTATTGTTCCAGAATATCATAATGTTATAAACCTTAGCAATATAAAAAATAATATAATACACCCTAATTGGGAGGTGGGTGCTAGTTTTCTAATCTTTTATAACACTGATTTAAAACATACCTGTACAGTTCTTGGCACATAGATGGTAAGGTAAGTAATGGTTTGGGAATGTAATTTAAAGACACTGAAGATAGCATTTACAATTTGTAGTTATGAAGTATATTTTTTAAGATTTATTTATTTATTTGAGGGAGGGAGGGGCAGAGGGAGAGTGAAAAACCCCAGCAGACTTCTGACTGTGCACAGAGCCCGACGACATGGGGCTTGATCCCATGACCCTGAGATCATGACCTAGCTGAAACCAAGAGTTGGATGCTTAATTGACTGAGCCACCCAGGTGCCCCATGAAATATTTTTGATTTACATATTTGAAGGAAGAAGTTTTTAAGATCTTTTGAATTTTTATATGCTTTTAATTCACAGAATGTTAGTAACAATACAGACTGACAGGCAAGCCAGAAGAAAGAGAAGTATTTGGTATCTTACTCTTTCGAGGAGATCAAGTCAGAGATTAGCCTAGTAGAGTGAACAGTTGGTTTTAGAAATGGTTCAGAACTAGTTAGTAAAAAAGTCTAAGATGAAGCATTCTTAGATACATATAAAAGGGGAAAGGTGTGAATAAATCAAAGAAAAAGTATGTGCAGCTTCCATGAGGGTCTTAAATATTTTTAGAAAAGAAAAAGAAATAAATGTTAAGATGAGACAGTTACAGATAAATCACCTTGACACTAATACATACCTCTGGAACTGCAGCTTCCATCAGAGATAGAGGAGGAGGAACATATCCACCATCTTGTGCAATTTCCACTGGTTGATAAATAACCTCAGAAGGTTGCAGGTATAAGAATGGAGCAGAAGAGGCAGGAGACTAAAACAAAACCATATTTCTAATTCAAATATGATTAGTTATTTCAATTAAACCAAATGACTTACCCAACAGATGACAGAAATATTTGTTTCATATTTTGCTGAAATTCTTTTCCAGGGATAGCATGGATGTATCTCATTACAAATTTCAATTGTGTAGATGTGACTAAAGAACTTTATCACTGGTAAACATTAAAAGTTCTTAATGCTTCAGAAACTCTTTTATAAACTCAGAAAATAGTTATATTAAGATCACTATCAAAGGTTGTAATAATATAACTTACAGTATTTGAGTTGGCATAAACATCTATTCTCAGCTTTGTGACTTCACATGGAAATGGGAAATGTCATTAAATAGTCTTTTTGGTGGTATACTATTTGTATCAAAAGTTGAGAGATGGTTTATTTACTTAGGAGCACAAGTCAAACTGAAGCAAAATCTGAAGTACAACTGGAAAAATGATATATTTTCCCATAATAGTAAAAAGTAATTTTTCATGTTTATATGAGTACTCACTTTTAATAAAATGTTTTCACTTACATGATCTCATCTTCACCAAGATCAGGTAAAGAAATTTACAAAGGTGTGGTATCATTACTTCCATTTTACAATGAGGAAGCTAAGATATATAGTGATTAACTGCAAAAGGTATCACAGTTATAAATAGAAGAGGAATATCTCAAATCTAGTTCTCCTGACTTTAATATTCATGCAGTCTTCACAAAAACACAATGAAAAAAGTTAATATTTACCTGAGGAACACCCCACTGCCACTGTCCTGGTACACACTGCGCAGGGGCCTAAAATGAAAACCAAAAACAAAAAACCCACCCAGATTATAAACAAGGGTCAAAACTGAATATCTATATGCAAAAGAATGAAGCTGGATCCCTAAACCTCAAACTATATACAAAAATTAACTCAAACTGGGTCAAAGACCTAAATGTAAGAGCTAAAACTGTAAAATTCTTAGAAGAAAATATGTGTAAATCTTTGTGGGTTTGAATTAGGCAATTAAACTATGACATGAAAAGCACAAGCAACAAAAGAAAAGAGATAAATTGACTTCATCAAAATGAAAAACTTTTGTGCTACAAAGAATACCATCAAGTAAGTGAAAATACAAAGGATATGAGAAAACATTTATAAATTATATATCTGATAAGGAACTCGCATCTAGAATATATAAAGTGGTGTTATAACTCAATAATAAAAAGTAACCCAAATTTAAAAATGGGTAAAGAATATGAATAGATATTTCTCCAAAGAAGATATGTAAAAGTGGCCAATAAGCATATGTAAAGATATTCAACATTATTGGCCTCAGCTTATGGAAATCAGTGTGATATCACTTTATATCCACTGTCACCACTAGACAGGCTATAATTAAGAAGGTAGATGATAAGTGTTGACAAGGATGTGGAGAAATTAGAATCCTCATCAACTGCTGGTGTGAGTGTATAATGGTGCAGCCCTTTTGGAAACCAAGATGACACTTCCTCAGAACTTTAAACATAGAGATACCATATGACTCAGTGATCCTACTCCCAGGTAATAAGGCTAAGATAAAGGAAAACATACATGATGTAATGTATGGTGATTAACATAACATAATAATAATAAAAAAGAAGTCATATCTGGAGATAAATCATTAAAAAAAAAACTTGTACAGGAGTGATCACAGTAGTATTTATAACAGACAAAAAGTGGGACTATCCCAAATGTCTGTCATTTGATGAAAAGATAAACAAAATGTGTTATATCCATATAATGGAATATTATTCAGCTATAAAAAGAAATGAAGTACTGCTACATGCCACCACATGGATAAACCATGAAAACATTATGCTAAGTGAAAGAATCCAGTCATAACCACATATGGTAGATTCCATTTATATGAAATGTTCAGAATAGGCAAACCTATAAAGACAGAAAATAGATTTCTGGTTGCCTAGGGCTGGGAGTAGGAGGAAAGAGAAGTGACTACTAATGGTAAGGTTTTTTTGGGAGGAGGGTTGATTAAAATGTTCTAAAATTGACTGTGGTATGGCTATACAACTCTGAATTTAGTAAAAAACACAATTGCACATTTTAAAAAGCTGAATTGGATGCTATGTGAATTATATATTAAAAACCTGTTAAATAAAAGAGGGTCAAATTTTTTAAACTTACTGTAAATGACAATATGTCAGACATTTATTTCTTAAACTAATTGTATTATTTCTTAATAATATGTGTTTTATTCTTTATTTTCCATTTTTAATAGTCTTTTTTCATTATAAAGTTAAAAAAAACAGAAAAAAGAGTAAGAAGATGCCATGGATCTGTCATCTAAACTGAATCACTGTTAATTTAGTGCTATTTAAGTTGCTAATGGATGACATCACTGTATTATAATGACCAAGATAATGTGAAGTCTATGTTCTGTAGTCTACATTCAGACAGGCAGGATAATAAATAATCTCCTAAAATATTTTAATAAAAAATCTGAAATAAAATGATTTATATATAGTTTTTAGATAAATGAAATAACTACTTACGAAATGAGAAATATGGAGATAAATACTAATTAAACCATGCATTACCTGATTTGACTAATAAATGATAAAGCTACCAATCTTAGAATTTGTAAAAAGAAAGAACAAGGGAAGATTCTTAATCAAAGAGGCAGAATGATGAATATATACCTGAAAAGAAATATGTGAGGTGAAATGATTTTTTTATATTACAAAATATTATATTATAAATTGGTACCAAAGTCTTTCCTGAGTAATATCTAGGTAACATACTTCCAATTTTATAATTGTGTCAAACAGAACACCAGAGTCAAACTATAAAATTAAACTGTATTAGAAATTTTAAGAATGTATTTGGTATGTCAAGTGAGCTATTGCTGTATGTAATCAATTAATGAAGGAGGAGCTGGACTCAATGGGGTGCAAGCAGAAAGCACTTCTATTCTTTCTCACCCCCTGACACTTTAAAAGCACTGTGTTGAGCTGTTCTTCCTTGCCACAGGATAAATATTAGGACGGATCACTTTTTGGGGTGTGGCAGATTCCAAATGCTGACTCTCTAGTTAGGTAGTTTACTGGATTCTTTGGTGATCTCCCTGCTGAGAACTTTTTTTTTTTTTTAAGATTTTTACTTATTAATTTGAGAGAGAGAGAGAGCAAGTGAGAGCACGAGCAGGGGGAGAAACAGAGGGAGAGGGAGAAGGAGACTCCCCACTGAGCAGGGAGCCTGACACGGGGCTCAATCCCAGGACCCCGGGATCATGACCTGAGCTGAAGGCAGACGCCCAACCTACTGAGCCACCCAGGCGCCTCTCCCCTCTGAGAACTTCTAACTGCAATTCTAGCCCTTGATTCTAGAAGTCTACTTCACACAGGTTCTTTCTTTATTGGGATCACCTTGAAGTTTTTGAAAAGGGTCTCTTCTGTGAGGTTCACATCTTGCTCTGGGGACGCATAAACCTTTGCTTCTTGTGAGGAGAAGTTCAACACATTCTCACTGTAGTCTTCTAGCCTCCAGAGACTAGTCCAGCTTCTTCTTTGGACTTTTTAATTAATTAATTTATTCCCCCCCCCACTACCACCCTTCACCTCTCTCTTTGGACTTTTTTTTAGGAGAGGTCAGGTCCAAGTACCATCTCACAAATTTCAGGGGACAAACATTAAGTTTTCTGTCATTCTCTGATGTCTTCTTTACTTGGTTGGGAAGAAGGGGACATGCCATAGCATTCTAACAACTCTCTTGCAATCTCATCTTCCCCTCATGTGTACTCAAGGTGGGCAATAAGCTAAGGGTCCCCCAACTGGTTTCACAATATTTGGCTTATCATATTAAAAGATCTGGTACCTAATGTTCTGTCTTTGGGGCTTCTGCCGGAATTTGGAGGCAGCTTAGGGAAAGTGACATATTTTAAATATATGTCATTAAGTTATATTTTAAATATGTCATTAAGTTATTTTAATATATATATTTTAAATATGTCATTAAGTTATTTTCATCTTTAGTAAGTGAAAGAAACACTTTAGATAGTTTTATATTTAGCATGGTAATAGGATTTACAAATTTATTTGTAAATAAATAATGTAATATAATAATATATAATATACATTAATATATAATATAATGAATTTAAATAAATTTAAATCTTAAATTCTACCTACAATTTAAACACCACCATCCCCCCAAAACCCAGTCTAATATTAAAAAGAATTCCAGTAAACTTAACATTTAATCTGGGTCTATTTTAAAAGTTCAAAAGAAAAAAGAAACAGAAATAAATTCTCTTCCACAATTCCAGAGGTAGGAAAGAATGTGATTTTATTTGTGAGTGCAAGAGATGAGAGGTTGGCAAACTTTTTCTATAAAGGATCAGAGGGTAAATATTTTCAGCTTTGCAGACCATAATATCCTGTTGCAAGTACTGAACTCTGCCATTGTAGTACAAAAGCAGCCATAGACAGTATGTCAACAAATATTCTTTATTTATAAAACACCAAAATGGTCTGGCATTATGGCTCATTTATCCCCAGTCTCCCACAAGAATTAATGAAGAGTACTGGTTAACTAAAAGAGGCTGCCATAATATAAACCATAATATATTACTTATTTTAATATAGATTATGTTAAATATAATAGCAAGAAAGTGACATAATGTTAACAATAACATTAAAAAATCAGCCTGTGATCCAGTATGTTATCTGTATGTTTCTTTGGGAATTATTTCTAAAAACTTCTTAGATTAAATGTTAGCCAGGGGAGCAAAACCAACCTCATTACATTTGGTTAAATGAAGCAAACATCCCATCTTCTTGTATGATATTGTTTAGTTCCCCATAAGAAAAGAAAAAAAAAAAAAAACCAGCCCTGCTATCAAGGCTTAACTATCTCTTTTTAATTATTAGTATATTTGCATGAGAAAGAATACAGTGAAATTTACCCAAAAAGAACTGACAGTTTTTAAAGAGAATTTTCATTGTAATTTCATGTTTACCTGGTAGTGATATGCAGGCTGCTGATAAACTGGTTGAGCTACCATCACAGGAGAACTAGATATAGAACGTGACTATAAGAGGGAAAAAAATTGAAAAATTATTTTAGGCCTAGGCAAAATTCTTTAAAATAGTTTGTTATAAAATTTATCCTGAATTGTTACCTAAACCCAGTCAACTTATGGTCTATAATTGGAAATGTCATCTTTCTACCTCTTATTGATATTATTACTAATTCCACTTAAGTCTACTAAAATCACCACAGTATTCCCACTTTTCTTTGGTTTCATTTTCATGGTAATGCTAAAACAACCACCAGAAAAGTTGCTTTTAGTCCAAAGAGTATGAAAATATAGTTCTAAGAGAATATTTAAAAGAAAATGGCAGCTGGACTTAAGGTGACACTGCCTATTTCCATCATCAGACCAGCAGTAGATAATATTTACACAACATAGAACTGAATGAATAATCATATCTGATTTGCCACTGATTTCCCACTGCTTACAAATAATTAAATCCTACTCCTTTGTTATACATTTAAGTCAAATATATTACTTATTGAAGCATTTATCAAATCCTATTTTATTAATTTGATATTTAAATGAAAATAAATTTTAAGTGACTTCTGTTTGAAGAAAGTACGCATAACACTTCATTATTCAAAGTACTAGAGTAAACCTCAAAATAGATTATTTAAAACCAGACCATTAATAAAGCAGGCAAATTGTATTATAAGATAGGTAAAATAAGCTTTAATGATAGCAATTAAAATTCAATTTGTAACATGGGATGTACTTTACACTGTTTTGTTTTAATGTCACTCCCTCCCCTCTGCAAAATGAAGAAAAGTATCATAGTTTTGCACAATTTTCAGACTATAATATGTTAATAAAATTATACCACAGATTAACATTAGAAAAGAATAATGTAATTTACTATATTATTTATTTTCTATTAATAGATTAAAGGAGGAAAAAAAATCTCAGCAGATAGAGAAAAAGATTTATTAAAATTCAATACCCTTTCATGATAAATTCAATACTCTTTCATTCTTAGCAAAGAGAATATGAAATAATTTCCTTAATTGATTTGGGGCAATAATTATCAATCAGGTGTGACTTTGCCCCCCTAGGGAACATTTGGCAATACTTTTGGTTTTTATAGATGTGGGGAGACTAGGACACTGCTAAACATCCTACCATATACAGGACTAGCCTCCAACAACACAGAATCATCTGGCCCAAAATGTCAATAGTGCTGAGGCTGAGAAACCTTGGTTATGGCTAAGATTATCTTCCAAAACCTACAGTGTATAAATAAATATATACACGGTATATATAAAGTTTATGTAAGTATATATAAAGCTTAATCATGAATCACTGAACTTGTTTCCTTTTTCAAGAACAAGGTCATGTTATCGTATAAATACTACAGCAGAGACCATGCTGGTGCAGTAATTCAATGGAGAAAAAATGAGAAAAGAGCAGAAAGAAACAGAAGTATACTGAATCATAAATGACTGTCTATATGAAAGTTTTGGAGGGTTACTGATCAAATGTCAACATTTAAAAAAGCATTATTACATACAAGTCACAACCTATTGGGAAGTATGATTTAAAAATATACCATAATAAAAGCAACAAAAACCACAGAGTACCTAAGAATAAATCCAACAAAAGATGTGCTAAACTATTTTATGGAGAAAGAAAATTTTATTGACAGATGGAAATAACAGACCTAAATAAATGTTTGTGGATGGTAAAATTCAGTATTATGCCCAAATTAATCTACACATTTAATGCAATTCTAATAAAAATCCAACAAAGGCTTTTCACAGAATTGAACAAGCTGGATTATAAAATTTATATTTATAAAAGTAAAGACTTAAGGATAGATGAGAGACTCCTGAAGAAAAAAGTGACAGGACTGCCCTATCAGATTTCAGCACTCGTTCTAAAGCAGTAGGAATTAAAACAGAATTGGGCAGGGCAAACACACCAATGCAACAGAATAGAGAGCCCAGAAGAAACTCCCCCCAAATGTGGCATTTCATAGAGGATTCATTTCAAAATAATGAAAGAGGATGGATTAGTCAATACATGAACTCCAGATTTAAGATCTAGATGTGAAAAACAGCAATACCATAGTATTTTAAAAATAAAATACAGAATATCTATATTGTAAAAAGGAAGTGTTTTTTTAATTTAAAATTTTTTATTCTTTTTTTGGAAGTGTTTTGTTTTAAAAATAAGAGACCAAAAGATGAAACCATTTCCATAAAGGAAAACATTAATACATTTGTTAACATTAAAACAAAGAATTAGTATATGACCAAAAAAACCTGTAAAGTTAATGGACAAACCACACACCAGAAGAACTCACAAAATTCATATAATGAATTCAAGAAAAAGACAATTAACCCCAATAGAAAAAGATAAAGGATAAAGGACATGAAGAGGCACCTCACAGAAGAAAAGTGGAATGGCCAATAAATACCTGAAATATGTTCAATCTTACCAATGACTAGGAAGATAAAAAAACAAAATACTATTTCATAATAATATTGGCAAAAATTTAAAATTAAAGGGTTGGTAGATTATGGAGAAACTGGAGCTCTCATAAACTGTTAGCTAAAGTAAACTGGTATACTTTGGAAAGCCATTTGGCAACAGTTAGTCAAAAATGTGTATATTCTATAATGTGAAATTTTACTTCTATGCATATATTGTAGCCTAGACCAAGGTAGGGGAATACAAAATTTTTCCAGTGGTACATGGGCATGAATAGGTTTAGGAGTATTCATAATATATTTATGAAAATTAGGAGTATTCATAAATTTCATATGTACTCCTTCCTGATTTGATCTGCTTGTGAATGTGTCTGTGTACCATGTGTCTGTCTTCTTTTCATAACTCCCTTTCACAATTACCATTCTCCTTCATGATGAAAGGCACACTTCTCACTCATTCTGGATCTGTTATAATGCTTTGTTTGGGAATATGAATACCAACAGGGCATCAAACAAATAGATAATTCAAGAAGGCAATGCCCTTGAGAAATGAGAGAAGCAAAGCAAAAAGAGCTTGTATAAGAAATATTAAAGGGGAGATGGTTCCTTATTTCATCCAGGGAACAAAATAAGTTACATCATGGTTATAGGAATACATATTAATGCATTTATTTGAACTTAAAAATAATTAAAATAATTAAAAGTTAGAATTTTCTAATAGAAATGAAGTTTAATTTGATTAGTTTTATTTGGCTGACTAGTTTTGTTAACAGAGTTCTAGACATTTTCTATCCTTTTTTTTTTGAGATATAACTGACATATAACATTATATTAGTTATAGGTATACAACATACATAATACGTTATATTCCTAAATTATTTAAAATTATGATAAATTTCACATATCAACTTAAAAATGAGTATTCATAATTTTTCAGAAAATGTTTAGAGGATATACAAGCGAAAAACTTTGAAGACTACTTTCCTAGACAAACTCTCACATAATACATACAAGATCTGGATGTTCACTGTAGTCTTGATTACAGAAAAAACTTAAAATGTCCATCAATAGGGGAATATACACTCATACAATGGAATATTATAAAATATTAAAATAAGTGAATTAGATATACTAGTATCAACATGGTTTAATCTCCAAAACATAATGTTGAATAGAAAAACTAATATTTACATAGTGTTTAAAAATCACCCAAAGCAATACTACCTATTGTTTAAGGATACCTACATTTGTAGTAAAAACATAAAATGATAGGAAAGGTATTCTGGTTACATATTCTGGATATGTCTGAGGAGAAAAAGGTGGTAAGAAAATGGGGGCAAGGAGACTTTGCCTGAATTTCTCATATTTCATTTCCCCTTATTAAAAGAACTTAAGTAAATATGGCAAAATGTTAACATTTATTAAATTTAAGTGGTAGCTACATGGCTGTTATATTATTATTTGTACTTGTCTATGGTTGAAATATTTCAGAAATAAATGTTTTAAAAAATTGATAGAATAGATGGAAACCCTTTTAAGATGAAAATTACTTACAGGCCAAGGTGGTGGGACAGAAGTTACCTCTGGAGTATGAAAATAAGCAACACCATTATGATAAGTGTAAGGATATCCAGTTGAAGTTGTTAGATACATTGTTCCAGCTGCTGGCATTATACTGGAACCTAAAGCAAAGATTAAATAATAATTATTAAAATGTTCAGTTTAACTTTTAAAAAGGTAATTTCTGGACACTTGAAAATGTTTATCTTAACACACCTATATAGTTACAGTAAAAACTGAATGTTGCAAATTAAAAAAAATCCCATACGTTAAAGTATTTTCGAAGTATGTATTTTCAAACTCACTGTCTTAGAGCTTTTATTAGCTTAAAGTGAATAAAAGAAAAAGAAATAAGTTCAATAAAGAATACTAAAAATTGGGATGCCTGGGCGGCTCAGTCAGTTAAGCGGCTGCCTTCGGCTCAGGTCATGATCTCAGGGTCCTGGGATCGAGTCCCACATTGGGCTCCCTGCTCAGTGGGGAGTCTGCTTCTCCCTCTGCCTCTGCCCCTCCTCCCTGCTCCTGCTCTCTCTCCCTCTCTCTGTCAAATAAATAAATAAAATCTTAAAAACAGAATACTAAAGATTCACCAATTTAGATTTTAATAACAATGTAATCAAACACAAGGCTTAAAAATTTAAATTATTATCAGCAAGGTCATTATTTTTACAAATATACATTACATATGAGTTAACTGAAGACTATAGACACTGTAATGAAGTTCCTAAGACCTTAGTAAGAACTTTATTTGTAGGGACGCCTGGGTGGCTCAGTTGGTTAAGCATCTGCCTTCAGCTCAGGTCATGATCCCGGGGTCCTGGGATCGAGCCCCTCACTGGGCTCCCTGCTCAGGCAGGGAGCCTGCTTCTCCCTCTGCCTGCTGCTCCCCCTGCTTGTGCTCTCTCTCTGACAAATAAATAAATAAAATCTTAAAAAAAAACCCAACTTTATTTGTAAAAGGCCAAAGATGATGAAGGCAGTGAAGTTGGAAAAGATTCCACACTTTCCTGAAGAATTTTGGTTCCATCCTAAAATTCTTTGGATCTACTATCACAAGCATTCATTGAGGCTATGACTCTTACTTTCCAGCCTCCCTTTGCAACAACTGCTGCTTTTTGCAAACATGACCACAAATCTTCATGTGTAGTTCTAGGTCCCCATCTCTTTTCTCAGATCAAGTTATACATAACCCCTCCCTCCCCCAAAATAAAAAAATATTTTTTTTGTCAAGATAACACTTGAAAAATTTATATAAAAGCCAAGTCAGATTAAGTACTGACCAGCAAGTTTATGTAAATTACTGGAACTGGCAATCCTCCTTCCACTATACCAGTAATTCTCAAATTTTAACATACATAAGAATCACCTAGATAGTTTATTAGGATACAAATTCCAGGGCCACATTTGCAGAGATTTAGATTCAGTAAGTCTGGGATAGAGCCTGAGGATCTGCATTTTGACAGATTCCAACTGAACTGTTACTGGCTGCAAACCACACTGTGAGTAGCACTGGCCTACCACTTTAAGCAGCACTACTGCTTCTGAGCTTTTATATTTTCACTATATTTCATCTAGTATTGTTACTGCTTATGTTAGTGATTCTTAATCCCATACTTTTGAGAATCTGATGAACACCATGGACCCTTTTCTCAGAGATATATACATTCAAACAAAATTTTGCACACAATTCAGGAGTTTCATGGATTTCCCTTCAAAGATACTCAAGGAGCCACAGGTTTATCTGTTAAGTAAATAAATAAATTTTGAGTCAGTACTATTACAAGGCACTGAACTTGGCTGGTGATACAGCCAAAAAGAAAAAAGAAAAAAAATTGGACATGCCATGTGGAAGTTAGGTTCTGGTGGGGAAAACAGTTATTAGCTTATTACACAATTTAATTAATTAAATACGATTTTGATAAATACATTAAGAGGTAGTATAGGGTATTACACTCATAGTATGAACTTTCCAATTGTATTTAATCTGTGAAGAAATGATGTTTGGGCTGAGCTTTAAAGAATGATTGGGAGGCACCTGGGTGGCTGAGTCAGTTAAGCATCTGACTTTTGATCTCAGTTCAGGTCTTGATCTCAGGGTCGTGAATTCAACCCCGCATTGGGCTCTGTGCCCAATCTAAAAAAAAAAAAAAAAAATGATTGGGATGGGAATGGGATGGCAAAGAGCATTCTAGGTAAAGAAAATAATGTATATCAGGAGTATGGTATGTTCTGGAACTGAGAGAAGGCTAGATGGCTAAAGTATAGGAAGAGAAGGAAAGAACAGCTCAAAATAAGCAGAGAATAATAGAAAATGTACACTTCTGAAAGATCACTCTGGCTGCCTTGTATATGATGTTGGAAGGTACCAAAACTGGATTCAGAAAGACCTGTTAGGAGGCTCTTCCAGTAATCAAGGCAAGCACGGTGGGTAGCTAGGACTAGAATGTTGGTAATGGAGATGGAAAAAGAGATAGATCTGAGAAAAAATTGAGATAAAAATCCCCCGTATTTTGTAAATCTACTTTTATACTTAATATTTATTTGAAGAAAAGTATAAAGAGCTTTGGAGTCAACCTGTCCTGGATTTGAAGGCTAATGCTACCATTTGGTTAAGTTATTAACCCTATACTTCTCAAATTACTGTCTGTTTGAAAGCATTCAGCATGGTAATTTATGGTTTTTCTTTTTTAATGCAACTTATGGGTCATAATATGAACATTACTACTTATACCTACTGCTAGTAGTATAGAACTGTTACTACATGTTACAGCTTAACTCTTGGAACTAACAAGAAGTATTAACCTACTAAGGACACTTCAGTTATCTTCTAAATTAACAAATAACTAAGTCAAAATTAAACTTGGTAACTGTTAATTTCCTTTTTTCTTTTTTAAAAAGATTTTATTTATTTATTTGACAGAGAGAGAGAGAGCACGCACACAAGCAGGGGGAGTGGAAGAGAGAGAAGCAAGCTCCCCGCTGAGCAGGGAGCCCGATGCGGGACTCCATCCCAGGACCCTGAGATCATGACCTGAGCCAAAGGCAGTCAGTCGCTTAACCAACTGAGCCATCCAGGCACACCTATAACTGTTAATTTCTAAGTCAAAAATAGAACAGTCCAAATGAGCACAACCATTAATTTGTTAACAGATACACAATAACCACCTAATGTTTTAAACATTCCAGTAGATTCTAGGGCACAGTTAAGGAAGAATAAGAAAATTTAGTTACTAATTTTGGGTATCTTCTTCTAGCCAAAGACTATTATAGAGTTTAATAAATATTTAGGTAAAAAGCTAACTGTGAAGATGCCTAATATAATAAATAGGAAGAGTGAGAAAAAAAGAAGAGTAGAGTTGGCAGCATTACAGAAATTTGAGGAAGGCACAACTTTGCCAATTCTTAAAGCTTTAGGAATTTTTCCCTCATAATTATGACATATCTAGTTGGGCTACAGTACCTACCATGCAACTAGAGTTTCTGATACTGGTTCTATATTTTTACTTTCAGTATCTTCAATTTCTAATTTTAAATTACTTTTCTAATTAGAAAAACTTCTAAAGAGTAGTACCAAAATACTTCTAATTACCTTTGCAATTTTAAATTATATTTTTATGTAGAGGAGTTTTCCTTTAAAGGTGTAACTATATGCAATATATGTAAACACCATTATTTGTGTAAAATTTTCCCTGCCCCCCGCAAATCTAACATATATTAATTTGTGGTAAGAAATATTCATTTGATCACCAACTTTGCTAAAATAACCTTATTAGCTGAAAGAAGCCTGATATTTTAATTAAGTTCTTGAAAAAGTCTAATATTTCAAAAAAGAACCATGCAAAAACACTGAAAAATACATTAGTTCTCAATACATACGAGGGATTCCTACTTGTTGTTTTCTTATTGCTGGACCAATGTTCAGTTTCTTATCCTTATAATTAAGTTTTTCAGCCTAAAATAAGAAAAAATATTTTATTATCTTGCTCCTACTGTTTTATAAAACCAATAATGAAAAATTAGTAAGAAACAAGTTTTAAAATTCACATTACAACATTTTTTGAAAGTAGCAAGGAATACTGGAAAGGGCATAGTCTTTGGATATTAAAAGATCTGGGTTTGAATCTTGGTTCCAATTCTCTGACCCCAGTTCTTTAATTGGAATACAGTCAATCCTCTATTCATAGATCCCATATTTGGAAATTCACCTATTCACTAAAATTATTTGTAACCCCAAAATCAATACCTGTGGCAATTTAGCGGTTACTAGTGGACATGAGCAGAGAGGTGAAAATTTTGAATTGCCTGACATACACAGTCCCAGGCTGAGGTCAAACAAGGCAACACTCTCTCTTTTTGTCTCAGCTCTTAAACAAGAGTCTATTTCATGTTGTTAGTGCCATGTTTTTTGCATTTTTGTGTTTTATGTTGGTGATTTTGCTATCTTTTTTTTTTTTTTAATTTTGCTATTTAAAATGGCCCTCAAGTGTAGTGTTGAAGTGCTGGCTAATGTTCCTAAGCACAAGAAGACTGTCATTTACCTTATGGAGAAAATGTTTTAGATGGGCTTAATTCATACATGAGTTATAGTGCTGTTGGCCAGGAGTTCAATGTTAATGAATCAACAATATATATTTAACATGATGTCTTTGAACAGAAACACACATAAAACAAAGTTATGTATTGATTGGTTGATGAAAATAATGTAAACAGAAACTTGTGGGAACCTTGTATTTCTTCTAGGAGCAACAGTTCCAATATTTGCTAATTGAGTGTTCATGGCGACTTTATAGAACATTACTACGAATAATGAGGATCAGCTGCATGTGATTTAATAATGTACAATTCAAACTCTATTTTTTCCTAAAAAAATTAAATGTAACATTTGTCAAATTTAAAGTTATTACACTGAACTGCAGGCTATAGATTTTTTCTATGAATGTTCTTAGCTTATATAAAGTTTTTCAGAAAGGATGGAAATAATCTCAGATAATTTCACTCTAGGAGTCCATGTTTGTAGTGTTTTTAGGAATTCAAAGTGCTATTAACACTTCAGAAAACATATATACCCAAGTTCTTAGTAAGCAAATAAAGAAAAAAATATTACAACTTCGCAAACATACTCATGCAATAATCTGGAATTTGTTTTTCTGTAGATAAAATTTCTGTTTAATCTTTTTTTTTAAAGACTTAACTTTTTTTTTAAAGATATTTTTTATTTGTTTATTTGACAGAGATAGAGAGCACAAGTAGGCTGAGTGGCAGGCAGAGGGAAAGGGAGAAGCAGGCTCTCTGCTGAGCAGGGAGCCCGATGCGGGGCTCGATCCCAGAACCCTGGGATCATGACCTGAGCCGAAGGCAGCCGCTTAACCAACTGAGCCACCCAGGTGCCCCTAAAGACTTAATTTTTAAGTAATCTCTATACCCAACGTGGGGCTCAAACCTACAACCCCAAGATCAAGAGTTGCACACTCCACCAACTGAGCCAGCCAGGAACCCCTGTTTAATCTTTTTTTAATTCAATTTTTTTGGAGACCAATGTCAATCTTGAGATGCAAATAAATTAAAATTTTTCTCTAACAATCAATCATTGTACTGGAGTGATAATAATAAAAAAGATATTCTAAAGGATTAGTTTCAAAGAAGGTCCAAAAAATGAAGTTAAATACATCAAAAGATCTTACCTCTTGTAAAATTTTTTGTGCATCTTCTTGTGTTTCAAAAGTGACGAAGCCATACCTAAATAAATACATTAATTACTTTCTTAGAACATTAGAGTTATATTAAAATTCAATTTCTTTTTAAGAATGGGCCACTGTAGGAATGAGCAGTTTTCTATGGAGCACCATCATGCAAAATTTAAGAGTATCATTCAGAGCATAATACTGTCACCTCCTGCTAGAGTTGGGACACTAAAAGAAAAATAAAAAACAAAAAACCAACCCAGGATCTTAAAACAGTTCCATATCTGAGCTGAATACAAGGCAGGAAAGCATGAAGGATTCATGTCCTAGCTTACAAATTAGGATACAATAAATTTTAGTACAGAATAGAAGTTTAGCTTAAATAAGAATCAGAGTAGGAAAAAAAACTTTAAAAAAATAAAAATTTCAACACAATAAAATTTTTTACATTGGCAAATGAGTATATAGATGTATTATTTATTATTAGCACATATAAACTGATAATGCAATTATTAGTATTTCCCAAACATAAATCAATTAAAAATATGTACATCCCAGATTTTATATCTGCTTTTCATATATAATTGTTACCTTCAGAGTACAATTCATATAATGTTCAAGATACTATTATGTATGCAATATCCAAAAAGCCAAAATATACAAAAAGATATGAAAGAAATAAAAAGTATATCCCCCCCAGCATAATTTCTATTTAGATAACTTAAGGAAACTAGAGTAGTGTTAAATATCTTGATTACTATTTTGATTCATAATTACTCTATTGTATAAAAAAGTTTTTTTTTTAAACAAAGGAATTTCTCTTTTTTCTATTTGCCCAAACACTAAACAAGGGCTAAGGAAATATTTTTATGCTAAATTTTTTGGTAGAACACATACACCACCCAGTGGAAAAGGCATAAAATACAGTTTACATTTCTATGTGTTTTTCTTTTTTCTTTTTCTATGTGTTTTTCAACGGTAAAAAAAAATGGATATTACCAAAATATTGTAAATTCTATTAACCAAATACAAGAGGTACAATCTCACTTCATCCTAATACTGGTTGTCAGTCTGAGCAAGTATCTCAATTGTTTAAAAATAACCTCTCTGCAGAATCCCATCTCTTCCAAAGTGCTTATCTGACATACTTAAATGTGGTTTCCCACACTAGTATAATTTTCTATACACCTCACTGGTCCTTCCTTTCTCTTATGTCTATAAATATATATGTCTTACCTCTCTTTCAAGAAAATAAACACAATCCTTCACTGATCTCCACTGTCTTACCCATTTTCTTTAACTTTACTGTCAAACTTCTTAAGGGAGTACACTATGTAAACTACCTCTTTCTTCTCTGAAATTTGGCTTTTGCATATACCAATCCACTGAAACAGCTCTAAGGTCATTAGTGATTTTTAGACAAATCCTGCTGATTTCTTCTCAGTTTTCATTCTCTTTGATTTGGTAATTAAAAACCATTCTCATTAAAGTTGTATTTCTCAGGTTAGTTCCTTAACTAGGTCTCTGAGGCAAAACCTACAGACATTCCTTTTGCCAGCTTTTCTCAAATAAAGCTCTCTCTAGTCTAAAGCAAGCACACAATTCCAAAAATATCTGATTCCTTTAGCTTCTGGTTCCTTAGCTACTGTACATTACTCAACATTAAATGCTTGCTACCTAACATTGAATGGTCCTTCAGCCCATGCAAGAATAACTAACTTCCCAACAAATTAAGGAATTGTTACAGTGTCCCCCCTCCCTCCAAAATACACACACATACACACACACACACACACACACACGAAATGGGAGATTAAAGGTAGGAGGAAAAGAAGAGGGTATGAAATTCTCTTTTTAAAAAATGGAATCAAAGTAAGTTAGCATATAAAACCTAGTAATCCAATAAAAACACAATTGTTAATTCTATGTACTTTCTATAGTGATACTTACCCTTTGGACACTCCAGCTCTGTCATTTACAATCTTCACTTCTTTTACAGACCCATACTGGGAAAAAAACTTTCTTAAATCATTTTCATTTGTCTAATGGCATAAAAGAAAAACACAAAAAATATTTTTAATTGCTAGAAAATGAAACAAGTCTTATGTTTGTTTTGGAGACAAAAAGGATTATAAGCAAAGAGTAATATGAATATAAGAATGCCTCTTAACATAAAAACAGTATATAAACCACTAAATTATTAAAATCAATGTAAATACATTGCTTTATGCAGTAACTATGTTATTAAACTATTATAATCAATAAAAAATTTTTAAGCTGAATTACTTTAAAACTACAAAGAAAGTCCACTAATATTTAAAGAAATTCTTTTTGCCAGTTTTTAAAAAAATAATTTGAATTAGGCATGGCTGTAACTATAGTAAGGGCATATTACTATTGGTTCTTATGGCTCAGAGAGGCTCACGATCATGGCAGTGGAACTAGGATGTTGGCAATATATACCAGTCCCTCTATTTTAACATGCAGTCTCCAGGAAGAGTAAGGTCTTAGGAAAGGAATATATTTCCAAAAGTACTTGAACTCAGTTTGTGATACCAATGAAGTGGCTACAAGATTTAAGGTTTTTAGATAGTTTATCTGTACTCAATATACATTTTGGCTAAATAATGACATTATGATATTCAAAATAAAAATCTGAGTCATTATTAGACTATTATGTACAAGATATCTACAAAGATGGTTTTAATTGAAATAGTCTCTTAATAGACTCATATCACCTTTTCCTAGAGTATTCACACTAAATTCATTGCAATTTCATTTTCTGGCTCAGGAATAACTATGCCATGGGGAACTTTAAATATCCCTAGAAAAAAATTTTCTTTATATACACAGAAAAAGACATGCCTAATAGTGGGGCTATGCCTCTTGAGTTCCCCTGTTACCTCACTACTTACATACATTATAAGCTATTAGTTGGTAACCTAAAGCTACTAAACGGGATGATGACAAATACTGAATTAATATAAGAATAACTAAATACCTCTTATTTCAATAAACTGAAAATGGAAGCAATGCCAGAATAAGAATTTTTATTAGAGATTCGAAAACAAATTAATTCAAACTATTCTCTGATAGAATCACTAGTTCAATTTTGCAGCTCTACTTCTTAGTTGAAAAATGAGACAGTTAAGATGATTAAGTATGAAGAGGGATGGGCTATAAGCTTCTAAAAAGAAAAGTTATACAAAATTTGACACAGCTTGCTACTACAGTAAACTATTTCCTTGTTGTCATTTGTCTGGTTTTGGAAAAGGGATAAGTATCAGGGAGGGAACCCTAGCAATTACCTGAAAGCTATAACTGCATTGTTACAATGGCCTCCAAAGTTCATAATGTAGTTGACAGAATTCAGTAACCTAGAATAACCTAGCCATACAAATGTTTCCATTTATTGAAGATTTATTTAAAAAATATACTGTTTGTAATATAAATTAATTCTGAACATGAATACTCAACTTGAATATTTATGGTCAGCCATTAAAATTTTTTAATTTTAGAAACAGAAAGTCTTTCTAAAAAAATAAACATTTCATTAGAAATAATTTTTCTTTATTTTTAGTGAACCAATCACATACTTGCTTAAGAATCATTATTCTGACAAATACAGTTAAGTGTAACATTTCTCTTGAGCAGAAAAAAAGTAATTTCATCCAAATTGTGAAAGATTGATTACAGGGAAATAGTGAGTAATAAATTTCATACCCTAATGGCACAAGGATTTTTTTTTTTTAATTAAGAAAAACAACTATCCCTGTAATTTCCAGTGTATAAAATGGAAGCTTGGAAATCCTTCTACATATCCACTTGGAAGTAGGATATTCTACTCAAAATAGCCATGCAGGCCTTTCCTAGAGGTGTTTACTACTATCTCCCAAATGGTGCTGCAAAACATCTAACAACAACAACAACAACAACAACAACAAACTAAGCCTCTCTGAAACGGTGAAATGGCTGATTACATAATTAAAATATATTAATGTGAAGATGCTTTATTCTGATAAGGTTACAGGCCTTTTTTTTGGTGATCAAATTCCAAATTAGGTGGCAGAAAGGAATTTGTGAAAGATGGAAGTTCAGGATATTACTCAGTAGGAACCTGACAGTAAAATTGGGATAAAGAAATAGGATTTCATAGGACTAAATTTTGTGTTTTTTAAAATATTGAATCTTTTTTTTAAATTATAGTCATACATTATTTGGTCTTTTGGAATACTATGTAATAAAGTATAATTAGTGTGGTATGGTGAAGTAAAGAATATGAAACTATGAGTCAGAATATTGGGATTCTAGTCTTCACTCTGTCACTAAGAAGCTAGGAGCCTGTAGATACATCAATGAGCCTCAATTTCCTTGTATGTGAAATTGGACAATTATATATGTTCTATTTAACCTACATTGTTATTGAAAAGATTCTTTATAGTAAGACAATGTGAAATCTACTAATCATTATGCAATTAGTAAATATTATTATTTTTGTAGTTGTACAAAGTAGTTCTGAGAAATAAAATAACTTCTAATGCAAAAAATACACTACGTTGCATACATAAATAGGTACCTTAAAGTCAATTCCTCCTACAAAGATGCGATTAGGGATCACTGTTCCATATCTTGGGGCACTTGTTGGGTTATTCAAAGGCACAGGTGACACAGGATTAGGGGATGGAGATAATGAATCTGTTTGCGTCTGATTTGATGTTTGCTGTAAAATAAAATTCTTTTAAATTTTTAGCATTGGGTATAAGTTTTGATGCAGGCTGAAAACATATATCTATCAAAAAGTTGAGTTATTTAGGCAAAATGTAATATTTTAGACTTTAATTTTATTCTAATATTATGAAAATTATAGTTAGAACTAATAACTTTTTGGAGCAACCAAAATATGGGAAATACAGAATCTACTCCACTACAGAGGAAATCTTAAATCTTAAAATATATTATTTAAATATACTTATATTAATTGCTATTAAATATACTACTTAAATATTATAAATGTTGAGGAATATTAAACTCGAAAAAGAAGTTTGAGAAAGAAAAAAACAGCCCTAGACAGCTGGGAACTGGCTTGGTTCTGGTGATGTTAGGTGTTGGCCTGGAACTCACAGTAAGGCTGTGGTGTTCTCTTGTTAACAGACATTAGGCAAAGTTACTCTTTGACTGTGATGGATCACATTAAAAACAAGACCATTCCATAATGATGTCTGAACCCTGACAAAAACAAAAGCATTGTCCAAACCACAAGAAACAAAAATCCTGGCTGATTTGTGTAACTGCTCCTTCTTTATCAATCACAGATTTGGCCTCAATCTATTTTTCTTACCTTCTAAATAAAAATTAACATACCCAATCATAGAATTACTCCCACTTTCTGACAACATGTATTTCAGAGTACAGCCCTTCTTCCTTAAATGTTCTCTAAAAAGAGCTTAACACAAGTCTAAATCCCATAGTAAGTTCTTTTCTAACACCCTCTTACCTAGAGGCTCCATGGTGTATGCTCTTCCTTGTGTCAACAATTCAATAGACCCAACTTTACTTAACTGCAGGTATGTTCCTGGTAGTCTTTGGCTAAAGGGCACTGACAAGTCAATAAACTCTGATGTTCAAGTTCACCATATTTTAGCTCTAAAGTCAAATTTTTAAATGCACTTGTCAATTTGAACATTGAACTGATTTCGTTAAAAAAAAAATGTATATACCTGTAACTCATAGGTATAAATTTGTATACCAAAGAACTGAGCTCAGTACATGTATGTTCACAATTCTAAGTTGGGGGCCTAATTTAGATTTTAATAAATATATATTAACATATAAGCCTTTGTACAATGGCAAGATGGTAGACTCTTAACGTATATCTGAAAAAAACAAGACTTGAGAATAGAATTTTGAAACCAATTTAAGCACTTGCTAATTACTTTCTTTCTGGGGACACTTAACAGACTTCTGAGACAGTCTAACATACTAAATGAATGCTTCAAAAAAGCTTGGAGTTCATGATTTCAATTCTCTGAGAAACAAATACATGAAAATGAATCTCTAACTTAGATAACAGAGTTGTTCTTTTTCATATTTGCTCTCCTCTCTCACTTCATTGGCCAATAAAACCATAATCCCTAAATTAATCTCTTCAAGATATACTGAGAAATGACTAGACCAGTAGTGATTATGGGGCTGTAGGCTGGACCTTATTGGGCTCTATTCTGCATCTAGTATTAAGGGGAGACAAACAACACATATTCCCTAATAAGGGAGTTCATAAAAACACCTATTAAACCACAGAAAATTTATCACATTTAATAATTGCTATGTTGTAGTTTCCAATTAAAGAAATTGGGAACCCAATCTTAACAGCATGCTCTCTAAGCATTTGGAGGTTATTTGTAACTTCAGTCACAAATAGTGACTCTGTAGTGCAGAGAATGGATGGATGATCTGGGGATGTGTAATTTTTCTACCGGATATTTGCATTGCTAGAGATTATAGGACAGCTCTAGTAGATATAATCTTGCCTGTTTAGAGGGTGTAGAAATTACGTATTTGCAAAATTAACAAAAATCAGTCTTTATGAAATTTTCTTCTTAAAAACAAAATGAGTTCAACAGATGAACTCGTTTGTTCTCCAACTGGCTTAAATAAAAGTTAATTCCATTATTTTTCCTTGAGAGAGAGATAACATGAACAGAAGTGAAAAGAATGCTTTATTTCCTATATTGAGAAACTGGTTAAATGATACCCAGAAAGGAAAAACATCAACTTTTCCAACCTATTCACTTCATTCTCCAGTTTCTAAGACTCCTGCTGTACTGTGGGTTCCAAATGCCTCATTTTTCTTACCACTTAGCACTTTCCAACATGCTATATAATTTACTTGTGTTTATTGTCTATCACTTTCCACTATAGTGCAATATTCATACGGGAAGGGATTCTGCCTGTTTTGCTCACTAAGCGTCTCAAGTAGAGCCGGTACATAGGAAGTGTTCAATTAATATTTATTGAACAAATGAATAAACGAATGAATCATTTCTTCCTGCTCATGATATCCCAACCATTAGGCTGAGGTTTAAGAATATACTATTAAAATAGCCTAGAAAATGTTTTAATGTTAGCAGTGACAAGGCTCAAGCAGAAGCAATATCTAAATTCCTTAGAGAAGGCTAGCGATGCATGGAGTTAAACAATAAAGCCTCATTCCACTGGCAATGATTTCGCAAATGTATGAAAAGCACTTAGGTAGGTGCTATTATTTGGTTAGAAGTAAGGGTCCTTAGCTTAGCAAAACTTCCAACACTAAAGATTTTATTAAAAATGTCCTCTAATGTGCCTTTACTGACTTCTTCCCTTGAGAATTAACCTCGAAATCTATCATCCACTTTGCCAACGAAGACAACAGATAGAGGGCAGGCTAACCGTCGCGGTCACGGCCTCGGTGCTCCTTCCCCTCAGAGGCCAGCAAGCTGAGGCGCTGGGGGATATGGCCGCGGCAACAACTTCCTCGGGTTCTCTCGGGTCATCGTGAACTTGGACACTGACACGAGGATCCACCCCCTCCCCACCAAAGTGCGGGAGGGAAAAGAAGGCTAGCCAGCGAGAAATTTTGTCCCGCAATCCCGCCAGCAGCAGTGGCGGGAACTCTCAACGGCACCGACCCGACGTCGGCCTCGAGCGCCGGCAACCCCCCGGTCCGCACGTGGCGCGCGTTGATTGGCTGCCAGCGGGGCGCGAGGCGGGACACCGCAGCGCCTGCCTCTGGGCCTCAGGCCCCTCAGGCCTTCTCTGGCTCCCGCCCCTCCCCCACCGGGCCCTGAGGTGTTAGAGTGTCTGGGTCCGTCGTGGGCCACGGTGCCCCTCCCCTCCCCCAGGTCTCTCAGGCCTTCCGGTCCACACTGACCTGTCGGGGAGAGGCGGCGTCGGCTGCCCTGGCAACCCCTCGCGGTGGGCGGCTGGGCGGAGTCCCGCCAGAGCGAGCGTCAAAGACGCCGCTGAGCCCAGTTTCGGCGGGAAAGCTGTTGCTCTTGCCCAGCCCCGCCTGGTGCATAGGACCCAGCCACCCGCCGACTCCCGAAATCTCCCGGCCTTTTCTGAGGTCCCCCAGCCAGCCTACACCCGGTCCAGGCCCGGTGGTCCCACCTTCCCGACCACACGACACGACCCGACCGGGCCTGCAGGCGGGCCGCTCTTCGCGGTGGTAGATGGGCATCCTGTCCACATTTCTTCCCGACAAAATAGTGGGCGTTTGGGCGCTAGACCTCGCTCTTCCAGCCCCTCAGGAATGGAGTCCACGTTGCTCCTTACCCCTGCTACCCCGGGGCCGGAGGTCCGGACTGTTGTACTCACCGCCCCGGACTCGGTCTCCATCTTCCTCTACGCGCTTCAAAACCCGGGGGAAAGGAACAGAAACCCGAAGTTTGATAGCACCTTCACACCAAGGAAGCAACACCACGTTTCCTGACGGACACTCCCCCTGGCGGTGACGGCGGCAGTGGCAGCTGCAGGGGCGCAGGCTCGGACCCGGGGCCTGAACCTGCACCCGGGGGGAGGGGGGTGGGGTGGGGAGGAGCAGGCGACGTCGCCTCGGGCGGTGGGGCGGGCGGGCGCCGCAAGCCGGGGAGCGGCGCGGGCGGGCGGTTTCGGCTGTGGCCCGTGGTCGCCGAGCTGGGCCGTCTGAGGGGAAGAGTGCCCCAAAGTCGGGGTGGGCGTGTGGTGTGCGGACGAGGGCTTGGCTCTGGGGCCACTCTCGCCTGCTTTCCGACGGCTGGGGAGGAGAGCGCGAACGGTTATGCAAAGCACCATGCACCGCACGCCTTCCTCTCTTCTCCCCTTTGGAGAAAATTCGGCGCCCAGGACTGGTGGGTTTCGAGAGGTTGACGTGACCTCAGGCTTTACTAAGGAGCAAGAGGCCGGTTGAGGGGCGACTTCGGAAGGCTGGTGCAAGGCGAGGAGGGCGGTTTCCAGAGTCAAACTCTGACCCCTCGGGCCTGACGCGCCAAACTCGGGGACTCCCGAGAAGCCTCGGACTCCGCGCTTGCACCTGTTGTCGCCGTCACTCATTCCCGCCAGCGGGCGGGGCAGCGCGGGCGGCTTGGCCAGGACTCGCCGTGCAGCCCATTCTGGGCCCCGGCGCCCGCCACAGGCCGGCGCCCCTCGCGGCTCCCGCGGGCCCCTCGCGGCTGAGCACCGCCTGGCCGCAGCAGCAGCCTCGGCCGCCGGCCCGCGACGAGGCCACCCGCGCGCCAGAGGGGGTTGAGCACAGTGCGGCTTGCCTGGAGCGGCTCTGGCCGCTAATAGCCTTGGGAGCGTCTTTGAAAGAAGAGTACTTTGTAAAAAATATCTGTAAAAGGTAGCTGAGAATTTCATATATCGCCGCTATAATACATAATGTAATATTATACATACATATAGAATATAAGGTAATGGCGATATATAATATATATAATCAAGTCGTAAATAATTACAACGAAGTAAACTTATGTGTTAATGATGATTTTTACAACTACCATTTATCAAGGGCTCAATCAGATGGAGATTAAGTCCATTTGGTCAAAAGCTAAAGCTCTAAGAGATTTAACTGGGGTCTCCTGACAATTCATGAGCTTAACCATTTTGACATGTGTTTTTATAAAAGTTAGCAGCAACAACTGTTAAAAGTTACATTAGTAATAACTTCTATACTCTCTTATAAAAGTTTGACTTTGGGTTATTTTACTTTCAAGAGAAAGACTTTAAAAATATGCAGTATCACTGTATTAATTTTTAATCTGCTCAAAGATTAGATCTTTATATTATTTACCAAAAATAAAATAGGAAACATAATTTTTTTCATTGGATACAGTTCAGCTAAAGCATCCTTAAAGTCATACATTTCTGCATGCAATTTAAGCTCATTTCAGGTTTTAGTTTCTGTGGAAACAGAATACAAACCTATTCAAATTAATACTTATATTCTAGAGCAGAATAATTTTGCTGTTCGATAACATTAGAACTGATCTTTGGGTGTGTTTTTTTTCAGTAGTAATGATGGATTTGAGTAGCTATTATTTTCTTTTGCCCGTCTTTTTTTGACTGAAAACCTTTATTTTTTTATTATTTTTTAAAGATTATTTATTTATTTATTTATTTGACAGAGAGAGACACAGCGAGAGAGGGAACACAAGCAGGGGGAGTGGGAGAGGGAGAAGCAGGCTTCCCGCTGAGCAGGGAGCCTGATGCGGGGCTCGATCCCAGGACCCTGAGATCATGACCTGAGCCCTTCGAAGGCAGACGCTTAACAACTGAGCCACCCAGGCGCCCCTGAAAACCCTTATTTTTAAAGACTGTCTTCACCATAGTAGGTGTTCAGTCTGTGATACACAAATTAATCAACTCAATTTAGGGAACATTGACTGTATTTCAAGGCCCGTGATAGTAATTCTCTGTTCTGCTTCTCTTTTAATTCTTAAAGCAAAAGGAAATTTTGGTTTTAAAACTTGAGTAGGTCATGTAAAAGTATACAATTCAACTAGTAGACATTTATAGTGTTCCTATTATGCGTAGTACCTAATGCTCTATGTTATGGGAGATAAGAAGATGAGCAAGATCAAATCCTCATCTTGAGTTTTTTTCAACCTAGAAGGGAAGAAAGGACTAACTGCTCAAAATAATAATTATATCTAAATGTGCTTATAATAAGACACAAGCAGAATAGGATAAGTGATATGTGAACTGCAATCAAAGATCTTGTAGGAGCACAGAGGACAGCATCGTGAGGCACAATGTTTAGAGCTGTGTAAGGGTATCATCAAGGCTGAAATTGTGGTTTGGGTGGGAAGGTGGGAGGAAAGATATAGAGCCCCTTTCATCTACCCAGCACTAGACTAGGCACATTCTTTTTTAGTCTTCTGAGTTACCATTCTTTCTCTCTCTGGAAATCTGAACCTTAGAGAGGTAAAAGTGACTCATGTAGTTACATTGCTAGTGACTGGTAGATGCAGTTTTCAAAACTTGGTTCTATTTGACTCCATTGCCCATGCACGTGTACTCTGCCATGTTATTTGTATTGTGGTAATAATGACTTAGAGTTTTACTCTAGAGAACTTTGCAAATAGAGGGCCATTGAGGTTATTGAATCAGGAAGTTATATAATCAGAACCAAAATTTAGAAAGATAGGCTCAGACCAGAGAACAGTTTTTAAAGGACAGGAAACAGAGGATTGAATTAGGAGCATACGACTCTAGTGAAAAATAATGGGGACCTAAACAGAAGTGGCAGCTGTGAGAATAAAATACTGGGAAAGGGTTAAGGAGAAACCAGAGAAGAACTGAGACTCTTGGACGTGGTGATGTTGGGGAGGGATTGGTGAGGATGGTTCAGAAGTCTCAAGTTTCAAATCCTGGAGAGGTCATTGACAAAGATAAATATAAAAGTGCAACACATAACAAATTGCAAACCTAATATCCCATTTGTTTATATTTTGTACTAGCATCCCAATGTTTCCCATCTTTTTCCTTCACACAGTCAGTTAAGAGCATAGTTCTTATTTCAGGGATTTACTCAAACCTGCCCTCCCTCTTGCTTGCGTTCCCTTGCTGGTAATTCTTCCATTACTGCTCCTTGAATTTTCTAGACACTGATTCTAACTCCTAATATCTATTTTAGACAGTCCTTTTCTCAATAACCCTTGGGATGTGTTCTCTAGCTTATAGACCTAGATAACCATCTGTGGGCCTCCTATGGACCAGGCTTTACTATGGATGGCAGGGGATGTGGCAGTGATTAAAACCTGGTTCTTGCTCTCCAGCAGCCTGTGGTCTAGTGCAAGAAGGAGCTAAGTAAATAGAAAGTTTATACACTCAATGTGCTAAGTGTAGCAGTACAAGAGTTGCCAGGTGCAGAGACAGCCCAAATCAGGGAGTGACTTGGTAGATAAAACAACATGAAAGGACATGTTTAGAAGATGCCTCTGTTTCCATTTTATTTCTCTCTTGTTCCCATGTCTATTAACCTATTGTTGTATTCTGGAGGATGATTAGGTACTTTCTTCTTCTCTATGATGGTTGGATATTTGAAATAGGAGAGGTGAGGGATAGGAATTTTAAAAATCTGTCTTAAGGAGCAGAGTCCAGTTCAGATTTCCTTTTCCTTTATGGAATGTAATACTTACATTTAGAGAGGATGTTACCCAGATGATCTAGACTGGAACAGTAAGTGATTCATTGGAAAATTCCTTATAAAACTGTTTTATTTGCATATGCAGTTTATTTTGAGCAACTACTTAGACGCAGGAATATAAAATATTAGAGCTGACTGTGCAGCATAAGGTAGGACCTCAGTAATTATTTATAGAATAGAGACTAAATGAATAGGCAACCCTCACCCCACCCTCCATTTTATACCCATTCCTTACCATTTTACTCTTACTTCTGGAATAAGAATGAAAAACAGTCATCATCAGAGAATCTTTTCTTGATTCACTTACGCAAGTATGGTTTAATAATTATACATGTTTTCAGTTGCTTTTCAGGGGAAGACCTTGTGTTTGGAACATCCCACCTGCAAAATCCTTTGAACATTCGCAGATATTATACCACCATATACAAAAATAAGACCTGTGCAGCAAGACTTCAGTCCAAGAATGATTGCCCAGAACATATTGTCCACTTGTAGACTCAGTCCTGCAGTGTTTGCCTTGGCTTGCTCCTTTATTTTACCCTTACCTTCTGACCACCAACGGCTGTCTTTCTTTCTCTTTTTAAAGATTTATTTATTTATTTATTTATTTATTTATTTATTTATTTGAGAGAGAGAGAGAGAGAGCATGAGCAGGGAGAGAGCAGAGGGAGAAACAGACTCCCTGCTGAGCAGGGGAGTCTGTGGAGGGGCTCAATCCCAGGACCTTGGGATCATGACCTGAGCTCAAGGCAGACACTTAACTGACTGAGCCACCTAGGCACGCCCCCCAACATTTTTTTTTAAAGATTTTTGAAATTTATACAACTGTTTTTTAACCTCTTCCCATTTTTTTTTTTTAAGATTTTATTTATTTATTTGAGATAGCACAAGCAGGGGGGAGCGGCAGAAGGAGAGGGAGAAGCAGGCTCCCTGCTAAGCAGGGAGCCTGACATGGGGCTCCATCCCAGGACCCTGGGATCATGACCTGAGCTGAAGACAGATGCATAACTGACTGAGCCACCCAGGCGCCCCAACCTCTTTCCATTCTTACCTCATTTGTAGATGTGATCTTTCTGGGAGGAAAAAGTTTTCCTTGACCCTCTTAGGGTTCCTGGCTGGGTCTGAAAATTAAATTGACAAAGATTAATAGGACAAAAGCATACAAATTTTACTGAATTTTTACATGTACTTGGGGGCCTTCATAAGGGAATGAAGATCTAAGAACTGACCAGAGCAGGAAGCTTTTATACCTTTTAGACAAAGAAACAATACATTTATGAGTAATTGACAAGATGAAGGAGTTTAGGTTAGAGATAGTAAATGGTGAAGAAGAAACGAGGAAGATAAGGGTTAGTTTAACAAGATTAGTTTGCAGATTCCTCTGGTGCCCTGTCTTGGGGCTGATAAGTGTCTGTCTCTAGGAAAAGAATTTATTTCCTGTCTTTAGGCACAAAAGGGGGAGCTTTTTCTGTGTTTACTGTTTCTTAATTGCCTTCAACTCAAAATAATTCCTAGGTCAAGAGGCATATTTTGGGGTGACATATTCTGGTTTCCTTCAGATGCATGAGGTATTTTCGGGTACTATCATGAACCTCTTAATTCATGTTTTCTCTCACCCATAGGCATCTTGGCAATAGTTCATGTTGCTAGCGTCCTATCCATGACTTTTTAAACATCTTTTTAAAAAATATTTAATTGTCACTTGTCCTCTACTCCAGCAACTATGTTGTTTTTGAGTAGTGGGCAATTGTTGCCTTGGTGCACTCTGATCTTTTGAATCGAAGGAAGGCCACCATGTAGTGTTGCATAGATTACTCAATACATAAGGTTGTCTAGCCAAAGGAGCTCGTAGGATGAAATCCAGCCCTTACTGCTCCACTCATAGAACCATGTAGCCACAAGCCCCTCCATTCAATGGGAGTGCATTTTTCTAATACATAAAAAGATGCTGAACAGGCCAGTGGTAGCCCTGCCTAAACATAGCTCCTGCACTGTAAGATGGTGTCAAGAAACCCTCATTTATGTTCATCATGTTTTACTATCATATTCTCAGACATCAGTAACTGTTTGACATTTGGAAAAATATTCATTTTGGTGAATGTTGCAAGTGGGTTCCTCAGGAAACAGACTCTGAGATTTGCGTGTAGAAATTTTGGGGAATATGAGTTTGGGAAGAGTACCTGAGAAGAGTGAGGGAAGCAGGACTGGGCAGAGCAAGTTGAGTTGTGATTTTTGCAACAGAGTTTCAGCAATCCTAGGATGACCTACAGAGTTGTCCCCAGAGACTAGGGTCCCTTCCCCCTCCACTGTACTCTCTATCCTCATCTACCTATCTATAGACATTGGGTGCAGGCTGCTCCCAGACAAGAGTCCGGACTTTGGACAAGATGACTCTCTTTGGCTGAGGGCAATTTCTGGAGAGGAACTTAGCTGAGAACAGCCCACACCCCAGCATCTGGTGGAACAATGGCTTGGTCCTGAAGGGAGATTTGGGCCAATCACAGCATATACAGAAGTGAGTTCATAACCATCAAATGACTTTTTCTCTACAATAGGATTAAACAGGTTGAATTTAGTTTGCTTTTGGTTGAAGGAAAACATGACAAAAACAGAATAACTCAGGAAAACTTCAAACTGAGAGGGCACCTGAGAGATTGCAGAAGGGACTATATCAGGAGCACAGATCTGGTAACCTAAGATGTGGTAACCTTGTGAACTGAAAGTTTAGGTTGCACATTGTGTTTAATGATTGCAGGCTAAAAAACAGCTTTCTATGAATTTGCCCTCTGTTGGTTCTGTGCTCAAGAAAATATCCATATTGGTCACCATTGGGGAAATATAATTAAAATGCAAAATCTTCTCCCCACTCAGAATACCTCTCTACAGGGGTGCCTGGGTGGCTCAGATGGTTAAGCATCTGCCTTCGCCTCAGGTCATGATTCCAGGGTCCTGGGATCAAGCCCCACATCGGGCTCCTGGCTCAGCCGTGAGCCTGCTTCTCCTTCTCCCTCTGCCTCTTTCCCTGCTCATGCTCTCTCTCTCTCTCTCTCTCTGTGTCTCAAGTGAATAAATAAAATCTTTTTTTTTTTTTTTTTAAAAGAATACCTCTCCACAAAGGTGATAGAGACAGAAACCAGTTTCATCACCGAATAAGCATGAACTCTGTGGTACACATCACAGGCAAGAAATTGCAAAGACAAAACAAAGAAAGGAATCTCACCCACTTATATTGCCAAGCAGACACAACCCATTACATCACAGATAGTTCATCCTAACCTTACCTGGTGATTGGAGTCACCATCTTATTGGCTTTCAGAGAGGAAAAACAAACCTCGTATCTTTATAGCAGGAGGTAATTTTGCAAACTGGAGTAAAGCAAACATCAAAGTTAGGATCTTAACTTCTTACTGAAACTGGGAAATAGGGGAACTATCTCCCTTGCTGTTTGCATTTCAAAAAGGTGTTTTTTTTTTTTTTCCAAATTTTTATTTAAATTCTAGTTAACATATAGTGTAATATTGATTTCAGGAGTAGAATTTAGTGGTTCATCACTTACATATAATGCCCAGTGCTCATCATAAGTGCCCTCCTTAATACCCATTCCCCCATCCACCTCCCTCCATCAACCCTCAGTTTGTTCTCTATCGTGAAGAGTCTCTTACGGTTTGCTTCCCTCTCTCTTCCCCGCCCTTCCATATGTTCATCTGTTTTGTTTCCTGATTTCCACATATGAGTGAAATCATAGGGTATTTGTCTTTCTCTGACTAACTTATTTTGCTTAGCATAATACATTCTAGCTCCATCATGTTGTTGCAAATGGCAAGATTTCATTCTTTTTGATGGCTGAGTAATATTCCATGGTATTTATATGCCACATCTCCTTTATCCATTCATCAGTCAATGGACGCTTGGGCTCTTTTCATAGTTTGGCTATTGTTTTGTTTGTTTGTTTTTTTAAATAGGCTTCATGCCAAATGTGGAGCCCAATGTGGGGCTTGAACTCACAGACCATGAGATCAAGACCTGAGCTGAGATCAAGAGTCAGACTTTTTTTTTTTTTTTAAGATTTATTTATTTGAGAGAGAGAGAGAGCTCAAGCACATGAGTACACATGAGCAGGCAGTGGGGCAGAGGGAGAGGGAGAGAATCTCAAGCAGACTCCATGCCCAGCATGGTGCCCAACTCAGGGCTTAATCTCATGACTCTGAGATCATGACTTGAGCCAAAATCAAGAGTCAGACACTTAACTGACTGAGCCACCAAGGTGCTCCTATTTTGGCTATTGTTGATGATGTTATAAACATCAGAGTGTATGTACCCCTTTGAATCTGTATTTTTGTATCCTTTGGGTAAATACCTGGTAGGGCAATTGCTGGATTGTAGGGCAGTTCTATTTTTAACTTTTTGAGGATAGTTAGCCATTATAAAGATTTATATACATTTGAAAAGGACAGAGAAAAAAATTCTGGGGGGAAAAAAAAGAGATGGGAGAAGTCTTTTTCCTTATTTCTCCCAGGGAGAATTAAACCTCTTATTTTTAGTCTGTATTTGCCCTTACATTGTATATCTGGATCTGTTTAAGGTTGGAACTCCTTGAAGCACTGAAAATTTTAGAAGCAACCAAAATTCAAAGCTATTATTTTTACATCTGGAGTAGGAAGAGAAATGGAGTAGCCAGAAAGGAAGCCAGGGATGTAGACAAGAGCCATGGCCACATGTGCCAAAAAGCCTGGACTCTATTCAGCTGGTAGTGGGAAGCCAGTAAAGCTTCATAGCAGGGAGTCAGACTTATATTTTAGGTAAATCCCTCTAGCTACAATGTGGAGAGAGTATGGACATTAGAACATGCTACAAGGTCACTATAATCAAATTCATATGGTATTGGATCAGAACAGATAACCCAAAAGTAGACTGAGTATATGTGATAATTTAACATATGACAAGAAGGATAATTCAATTCAGTGAGAAAAGAGTAGATTATTTAATGAAGAAAAAAAAAAGCAGCCCACCATCTTATTTAAAAAATTTTATATAAATGCTTGTATACACATATAAATTAAATTCAAAAATAAAGTATAGAAAGACCAAATACTTAAATGTTAAAAAAAATCTTGCAAGAAAAGGTAGGAGATTACATGTACAACCTAGGGGTTGGAAAGTGCTGAAAGTGCTGAAAAGAGAGACATACTTGATTATATGAAAATTAATATATTATATAGGCAACAGATATAAAATCAATAAACAATAGCCTGGAAAAATATTAAAGCTGATGACATAGTAAGGATAACATCTATAATATACTGGTTGGGTTTTCTGAGAAGCATGTGGCATTAGAGGTGAAAGATTTATTGGAAAGTAACACATGTGGAGGGAAAAGGGAGAAGCAGGATTGGACAGGAAGAGTTCAGATACAGACATGACAAAAATCTCAACCAGCCCAAGGGGCAGCTGGAACAATGATTGCCTGTTGGAGGAGTCCTGCCTTGGTGGAAATGGCTAGGGCCCACTGACAGGAAATTGCCCAGAGAAGAGAAGAGCTTGTCCTCAGCTATCAACACTTCACTCATTCGCTGGCAAGGGGCTGCCCCAAGAAGAACATGACCTTGGCTCAAAAGTTGAGGAGAACCCTGAGTAACTGAACAGCTGAAGGCTGTCAGTGAACCATATGCCTTGAAGCTGGAGAGTGAGCCTTTTACTGAAGCAGGATCTGAGTGTGGGATCTCTGTGTTTGCTATAGAGCTCTTACAAACCAAGAAGAAAAAAGGCATTCAGTCCAATGGAAAATTACTCAAGGCACATGTGTGGACTGAGTCCAAATGACCCAGAAACATTTGAAATGATGCTTAGTAATCTGGAAAGTGAAATTAACATAACAATGGAATCTAACTTTATACCTATAAGATAGGCAGAAATTATTGAGAGCTACAATACCTATTAAGGTAAAATGTGAAGTGCTGTAATTCTTTGGGAAATCCATCTAGCATTATCTATTAAAATTAAAAATACATACAACCTTAGACCTAAAAAATTCTACTCTTGGGAATTTGTTTTATGGAAATTAAACAACTGGTTCATAAAACCATGTGTGCAAAAATGATAATTACAGTGTTGTTTGTAGTGGTGAAAAACTAGACATAAATTGAATACCCCAAATACAGCAATGCCTAAATGAATTATCATATATCCATACCATAGAATATTTGCAGTTATTAAAAGAACAAATTAGTAGATGCAGATAAGGTGGGGATTCTTACCAGGTATTGTTGAGAAAAAGAAGTGAGAAAAAGAAGATGCAGAACAGTATGTATAAAATACATCTGCCCACCTCTTCTTTTTTTTAGTAAATCAAACAATGACAAACACACACACTTTCTCTACACACGTGCATGCACACACACATGAATGTACACTAAAGCTGAAAAGATGCTTTAACTTGGCAACTTAGGTTGTTAATTTGAGTTACCTTGCAAGGAGTGGGAGGGTTGATGTGCATGGAGGAGGAGAGAAATGTTTAAGACAGGTAAAAGAAAAAATTATACCAAAAGGAGCATGCATTGATCATACTTAGGCTGCCATTTCGAAACCTAACAAGAAAGACAGAAACAGAGGCTTATATAGGTTATAGGAAAGAAAGAAATGAGAAAAATATGTCACAGAAATAGAAATAACTATACACAATTTTTGGATATCCAAAAATTTTTAGTTTTTACTAGTTTAATAGATGCCAGGAATGTTTATTTGCTATATAAATCAAGTAGTATCTGGCCATATGGACCAATAGCATGGTTGTAGAAAGTGTAGGGCTTTCAGTAGACTTATGTATCTGTATCAGTTAAAAGAGACTTGGTTATACTACAGTAACAGATGACCCCCAAATCTAAGAGGCTTACCACAGAGGTTGCTTTCTTGAACATGTTACACATCCATTGTAGATTGGCTTGAGCTCTGCTCCTTGCCATTTTCACTTAGCATCTAACCTCTATCTGGTAACCAATTAATCTTGTGGCAGAGGAAGATGAGATCATGGTTAAGCATGCACTGGCTCTGTTCAGAAGGGGCTTTCATTCATCTTTCATTGGCTAAAGCAAATCCATAACAGACTGAGCCTGCTGTTAACCAGTTGAGGAGGCATAAACCCTTCCACAGGGAGGATTAGTGAGCATCCCCATGAGTATGAAGATTGTCTTTAAAACAAAGAGTGTTAATGAAATATTTCCATGTGAGTCATACCTAATGGATGCCATTAATGATTGGTGAGTATGGAGAATTAAGATAAGAAATAAGAGGGGTGCCTGGGTGGCTCAGTCAATTGAGCATCTGGCTCTTGATTTTGGCTGAGGTCATGGTCTCAGGGTCCTGGAATTGAGCCCTGAGTAGGGCTCTGTGCTTAGTGGGGAGTCTGCTGGAGGATTCTCTCTCCTTTCCCTCTGCCCCTTCCCCCACTCTCTCTTTCTAAAATGGATAAATAAATCTTAAAAAAAAAAGGACGAGAAATAAGAGGGGTGTCTTATTGGCTCAGTTGGAAGAGCATGCGACTCTTGATCTCAGGGTTGTGAGTTCAAGCTCCACATTGGGTGTAGAGATTACTAAATAAATTTTAAGATGAGAAATAAGAGAAAATACTTTTTTCTAATTAAATGCTATTTTTTCTCATCTACTGGGTGTACAGATAAGAAGTACTCCTTTTGGGCGCCTGGGTGGCTCAGTTGATTAAGCGTCTGCCTTTGGCTCAGGTCACGATCCCAGGGTCCTGGGATTGAGTCCCACATCGGGCTCCCTGCTCAGCGGAGAGCCTGCTTCTCCCTCTCCCTCTGCACCTCCCCCAGCTCATGCTCTCTCTCTCTCTCTCTGTATTTCTCTGTCTCAAATGAATAAAAAAAAAAAATAAAGAAGTACTCCTTTTGACTTTAGTTTCAATCACAGATCACACACCATTATTTACATTTACAGAAAACAAACTAAAACCTGTTTAATCCATATTTTGAAGACAGGAAAAATTAAGGCATATGGAAAAAGTAAGATTCTATTTTTCATATATTTTATTTTTCTGAAGTTTATGTTTACAGGAAATATAACATCTATCAAAAATCAGAAAAATATCCTTTCCTTTAGAAATGATAGTCTAAAAATAACGACATTCTGTGTTTTTTTCCTAGAGTTTAAGTATGGCTCGTAAGGAATCTTCCAAATAAATTCTATATGCAGTTACCAGTTTAGTTACTACAATCCCATTTTGGTTAGGAAAAAATTTAAAGAAAGCTCTAGAACCTCTCATTACACTAAATGTAGTATTGCACAATGTTTGTTGTTTATTATCCTACTTCACAGTTTAAGTTAAATTTCAGTTCTTTGCTGCTGTTTAATATTTTAGATGATTCCTGCAACATGCCTTTATCTCCCCCAATCTTTCAAAAACAATTGTGACATCATCTGAAGTTTCACCAGTACATTTCATATAGAACAGAGAATGGCAAACATCCCAAGTGCAGTTCAGCAGCTGCAGCTCCTCTACTGTGGATGAGGGAAGAAGTAGTTGTCTCCATGATGACCTATATGAGTCAGTGAGGGTGGGAACTGGGGGATTCTCACAGGGGTTAATGACCGAGGAAATGCTAGCAATCCAGTTTTCACTAGACATTTGGCCTCAAATGGATTTTTTTTTTAAAGGACTCACTTTTTATGGCTTTTCATTTTGTAAAGGGGGTAAACTTGCATTATGCTTAATGAAAGAGCTATGTACCCGAAAACTCATGGGGAACTAAAAATGCCTCACAGAAGAGACCATACTTTATTCTTGTTTTACACTTCAGAAAATGCATTACAATTTTGTGTTTATTTAAATATTGCACTCTGCTTCTTCCTCCCAAAGACTTGAAGTAAAATGCAACAAAGGCATATCAATAAGGTTAACAAAATAGGTATAAGACTCATATATCATGACCCAAAGGGAATGCATTAGGGAAAGAAATATCACTCTTCATTTTCTTCCAATGGGTCCTAAGATGCTAAAAAAGCATTAATAGGGGCGCCTGGGTGGCTCAGTCGTTAAGCGTCTGCCTTCGCTCAGGTCATGATCCCAGAGTCCTGGGATCGAGCCCCACATTGGGCTCCTTGCTCAGCGGGAAGCCTGCTTCTCCCTCTCCCACTCCCCCTGCTTGTGTTCCCTCTCTCGCTGTGCCTCTCTCTGTCAAATAAATAAATAAAATCTAAAAAAAAAAAAAAAAAAAGCATTAATAAACCTTATGTCTTGGCATAAATTGGAGGTCCTTAGTTTCCTAACACATGCAGATGAATTAGATTTGGGGTATGTACCTGGATGGGGAGAGGATGAGGAACCAAACTTATATTTACTCCTGCATTGCAAGGGTCAGGCATCGGGAGTGTGTTTCATTTGAAGAGGTTTCTATTATAACTTCATACCTGGAAAAGATCCAATCATCAAATAAAATGAAGAAGAGAAACAAGTTTTCATGTGGCTTCATTGGTGCCATTCCAGTGGTAGTTTTCATAAATGCCTCTGTGGTTTCTGCATTAGTGTGGACCATAATGATGACATGAGCTCCATCTTCAGGATCCATGTCAAAGTCAGTTAATACAGGGGCGCCTGGGTGGCTCAGTCGTTAAGCGTCTGCCTTCCGCTGGGGTCGTGATCCCAGTCCTGGGATCGAGCGCCGCATCCCTGGCTCCCTGCTCAGCGGGAAGCCTGCTTCTCCCTCTCCTACTCCCCCTGCTTGTGTTCCCTCTCCCGCTGTGTCTCTCTCTGTCAAATAAATACATAAAATCTTAAAAAAAAAAGTCAGTTAATACAGAGAAAATAAATCAACACTGCCTATTTTATTTTATTTTATTTTTTTAACACTGTCTATTTTAAAAAGACATTGGCCTTGCACATACAGACTGTTCCCAGATGATTTACCTGGGGCTCCTAATCCTGTATCTTAGCCTTGGGGTCTACATGATTCCCGAGAGGGAGAGTTAATGGACAGACACCCAGGCATCCGGCTTTCCTGCTGGTATAGAAGTTTCCCAACATGTGAAGGAAGCAGCAGCTTTTGGACATTGAAGAACATTGGCTGTAATTAAAGATTTCTTAAATGTATTGCCTTTCAGTACTTCGAAGATTTATTAACCTGGGGAATCTAGATCTATTCTAAACAATTTGTAACTTCTCATTTTTGTAGGACCACTATCATGGCGTGGATTACTTGTACCTTTAAATAAAATTAGTTGACTTTTATGTTTCAGTTACTGAAATTTCCTACTTAATTGCTAACATAAGGGACAAAAGAATACCTTTGAAGAGAAAAAAACTTGAATTTTAAGAGGTTGTATTTAGTTTTGCTTATCTTTTATTGCCTTCGTATATATTTATTCTACTATAACATTTATACTACAAATTACCCTGCAAATTGTTTTCTTGAGCTAGCAAATTGAAATGATTATTATGTGTATTGGAGAGTGTTATGAATGAATATAAGGATATATGACTCATTTGAAAATGCCATACTCCTGTTCAGTGCATCTTTGAACTTATCAGGAGAACTGACTTTTAATATCAAAATATCCTTTCCTACACATATGTGAACAAGAGGATAAATGTGTTTCCTCACACACTGATAAATCTGTCAGCTTCATACACCATCATGATGACATAAAGGTAATGCTGTTGTTAAGATGAGAGGGTGTCATGCCGAATGTGAGTGGTCCCAAACCTGTAGGAACGGCTCTTCCTCCACGACGTCATTGGACTTGCACCTTATGAAAGCCTCATGTAGCAGGAAGAGTACAAGCTTCGAAGTCACTGACTGGGACAGTCAAATCCTGGATCCATCACTTCCTTTTGGCTCTAACTCTGAGCAAGCTTATTGACCCTTTTGATCCTTAGTTTCCTTATCTGTAAAGTGGAGCTCTGGTCACTGATTCTGGGCTATGTATTTTCAGGGTTGCTGGACCTGATTAGGTTCCTCTCAGTTGTCTTCCAGTCCAATTCTCAATTTCAGGTTACTCCAATTTATAAGCATCCTTCTGCTTTTGCAACTGCTTACTTTGGATCTGTTTTGATTTCTGCCCTAGGATGGAATTCTAGGATCCCAGAAGATGAGAAGTCCTATAGTGTGGGCAGTGACAAAGCCATTTTTTTAAAAAAATAAAAAATGGTTTTTTATTCAGTCAGAGGATTGCAAAGGTGAAGATTCTGTCCACAGATATTTATCGAGCACCCACTCTATGCCAGACATGGTCCTGGGACCTAGAGATAAAGCAATGAACAAAATCTTTTGCACATGGAGAATTCATTCTCCATGTTAGTGGGGCAGAGATAGGAGGTCAGTAAGACAATATATAAGTAAACAATTCCATGGACAGGACAGTTTATTCATAGTGATAAAATCCTATGAGAAAGCAAAACGGAATAATATAAGTAACATGGTATGTGTGTGGGGTTGAAGGAGCAACTTGAGATTTGTGATCAAAGAAGACCTTTCCGTGGTGGTTACATTTGAATTGCTCTTATTATTCATTACTCTTATTCACATCCTTTTCCCTTCCCCTCACCCCAGCTTCCAATTTGCCAATCAAGTGATTGCTGCCTTATTTGGTGAAAGGTTGAGAGGCAAGAATTGTGGGTGATATTAATTTGGAAAGGGGGGATTATTATTATTATTATTTTTTAAATTTTATTTTATTATGTTAGTCACCATACATTACATCATTAGTTTTTGATGTAGTGTTCCATGATTCATTGTTTGTGTATAACACCCAGTGCTCCATTCAATACGTGCCCTCCCTAATACCCATCACTGGGCTAACCCATCCTCCCACCCCCCTGCCCTCTAAAACTCTCAGTTTATTTCTCAGAGTCCATAGTCTCTCATGGTTTGTCTCCCCCTCCGATTTCCCCCCTTCATTTTTCCCTTCCTACTATCTTCTTCTTCTTCTTCTTTTTTTTAACATATAATGTATTATTTGTTTCAGAGGTACAGGTCTGTGATTCATCAGTCTTACACAATTCACAGCACTCACCATAGCACATACCCTCCCCAGTGTCCATCACCCAGCCACCCCATCCTCCCACCCCCACCACTCTAGCAACCCTCAGTTTGTTTCCTGAGATTAAGGATTCCTCATATCAGTGAGATCATATGATACTTGTCTTTTTCTGATTGACTTATTTCACTTAGCTTAATACCCTCTAGTTCCATCCACGTCATTGCAAATGGCAAGATTTCGGTTTTTTTGATGGCTGCATAATATTCCATTGTATATATATACCACATCTTCTTTATCCATTCATCTGTTGATGGACTTCGTGGCTCTTTCCATAGTTTGGCTATTGTGGACATTGCTGCTATAAACATTGGGGTGCACGTACCCCTTCGGATCACTACATTTATATCTTTGGGGTAAATACCCAGTAGTGCAATTGCTGGGTCGTAGGATAGCTCTATTTTCAACTTTTTGAGGAACCTCCATACTGTTTTCCAGAGTGGCTGCACCAGCTTGCATTCCCACCAACAGTGTAGGAGGGTTCAGAAAGGGGGGATTATTAATGGAGGGGTAGGAATGTGACAATAGCTGCTGACTTAACCAAATCTGATTAAACCTTTCAGTCTTGGGAATGCGGCCAGAGTAGAATCTGTCCCCAGGTAGGAGAAGATTCAGTGGGTGGATCTTTTTTTTTTTTTTTTTAACTGCAAATATGAGTATCAGGAAAAGCCTACTGAGCTTATGCTAGAAGAAAATAGTATGAAAGACTTGTTAGATTAGGGTCCAACCATTTTCTCAAAGCAGAATGAATTACATAATAGCCTTTATGAACAGATACTCAGAATAAAGGATTTAGTACAAGGTGTGTATGTGTGTGCGCATGTGTGTGTGTGTGAGCGAGAGAGTTTGAGAGAGAGAGAAGCTGAGACTGTGTGTGTTTGCCTTCACATGAGGGTGAGAGAGAAGGCTGCTAAGGGAGGGAAGAGATAAAAGTCCAACTGGATAGCATCTAGTTGAAACAAAAAAATTTTGTACACTTATATGCTGTACTTTCTAGCAGCTTCTTCTTCTTTTGCTTCTTCTTTTTCGAAGATCACCGACCTTAAATGTTAATAAGGTGACACTGATTTTAATACTTTAAAAAACCAAATTATTATCAGAATTATATATACAAACCTGTAGGATGGGAAGTCTTTGTAGATGACATTAATATTGGAGAACAAGATAATGAGTAAGATAACTGTCATTTACATTTCTTTGAGGACAACCCAAGAATGTTATTTTTATAAGGGTAACAAAGAAAAATGAAGCTCTGAAATAACCATATAAAGACAAAAGTAAAACATAGTAATAGTTGAATATCAAAGAAAAAAATGATAGCCTAAAATAGGTTATATTTGTGAGGATAGCAAGTAAAGATATTTCCTGTAGAAGAGAGGTAAGGATTCCTTGAACTAGTTAGTGGAGATGAAGGACATGTATGGTTGTTTTAAGTCTGGGGGACCTTTTACTTTCTTCTGGGGGTAATAAAGGTGGGTCACTTGAAAAGGAAACTTTGATTTTCCCTTCCTGTCTTTTACATAGGAGAAAGAAAGAAGAGAGCATTTGCTATTACAGATGCAGTAGAATCTCACTAGAGGGTGGTGTTGGTTCTAAAACCAGAGGTTGCTAATCTGCAGTACATTCATTACTGGGCTGCATTTATACTTAAAGAAAAGGTAAACTTGAGTTTTCTCAGTCTTACCTAAAAGTTGGTAAATGTCAAGTCTGAAACCTCTCAAGGGCCTTAACCAGTTCTGACTGCTTGCAGCCCCAGAGGAGAGAGATAAAGGAGCTGAGATTACAGGAGGAGTTAAGTGGCAGATTCTAATTTCAGCTCCTGCACGAAGTAGTAGACAAGAAACTAAAGCTTCCCAGGCCTTCATCTCATCTGTAAAATAAAAAGGCTGTCCTAGATGATCCCTTAATCTCCTTGCGTCTCTAAAATTCTGAAATTCTAACAAATTCTGGGTCTTAAAGGCTGAAGAATTTCTGATATTCTTGGACAGCCAAAGGAATATGTATCATCTCAAATTATCAAATTATTAACAATTAAAATATAATTAATGTTATAAATAAGGTATAATATAGATTTGGATATTAAAAAGCCTTTAAACCAAATCATCGTTTTCTGTCCTACTAGGGAACCTCACAGCCATCTTTTACATCTACCTGAGCATTCTGTGGTAAATTACAGTGACATTGCATTATCTAAAGATATATCTCTGCTTGGTTGCTAACTTGCTGGAAATAGCAAAATATGCTTATATAGGATTATCCAGAGAAAGTAGGTTGAACCATTATCAAATAGGGATATTTTAGGATAGAATAAATCCCCCACCTCATCTTGTACTTAATCAACATCCATCATATCTATGCTTTGCTAGGAGTCACTCTCCAGAGGGATTTAGTTGGTTTAGTTGCCTATTACCCTCACCTCTTTCATCTGATTCCCTTTCCTTGTTATGTTTAGTCACATTGCAGAATGAACTGAAGATCATTTTAAGAAGCTCCAGGGCCCCAGTAAACCCTAGTTTATCTCTACATGGACTTGACTTCAAAGGGTTGGTGTGAGAGCCTGCAAACCCCTGATGGTGCGAAGCTGCGCTCTGTCACCTCAAACACTTTGACGTTAGGGCTCAACACCAACTTTCCTCCAAATTGCTTTGCTTTGCCAAAGGTTTCCTTCCCTCGCCCCCTCCCCCATCCCCGGATTTTGTTGCATCTTCAGGCCCATTTCGAATATCTAAACTTCGTAAAACGTACACGAAGCGCCTGCGGGTGCGCACACGCGCGCGCGCTCACACCTTCGCTCGAGTACACGAGCCGGCTGGGCCGGCTCCCAGTTACAGAACACATTCTTCCATTCTTCGCGCTCGGGCACACCCCTTCGCAGTGGGGATTGGTCGGGCCGACCCCTCCTCGGCGACGCTAGGCTCCTAAGAGGCTCAGACGCCTGCCAATCCCCACGGGCTGTCAAAACAAGTCTTCCCTCCCTGTCACAACAGAGCGGAGTGGAGGCCGCCGCCGCCGCCGCCGCCGCCGCCGCACTTCCTGGGGCCGCTGCGCCGCCGTCCGCGGGCAGGTGGCGGGTGCTACGGGCCGCGGACGTCCGGCTCCGGCCCCCCTCAGGCCGCAAGCGTCCCGGCCTCCGAGGCCGCCCGGCGAGGCGCCCGGTGCCTTTTGTCTGGCGCAGAGCGGGCGTTTGCATCACATTTCGGACACCTCCCTCTCCCTTTCGCCTCTCCTTCTCCCTCCCGCTCACATCTCCTTCCCCATTCCCGCCGCCGTACCCCAGCGGACTGCCGGCCTCCTGGACCAAAGCCCGCGGACGTCTCTATACAAGCGATGTCTCTTCTCCAGAAAGTTGCCGCCGCCGCCGCCCCCGGGCGGTGAAACAAAGTCTGGCAGAGCCGCCTCCGGGTGCAGGAGCGCACTCGTGCCCAGAGGCTGGACTCCGCTGCCGGGCGTGCCGTCTCCCCCAGAGAGCCCGAAACGCCGGCCATGGCCGAGGGCGCGGCGGGCAGGGAGGGTCCCGCGCCGCCGGACGCAGCCGGATGTGAAGACGACCCCCGAGTGGGTCCGGACGCCGCCTCCGGAGAAGGCGTGGCTGTGGCCCCTGGGGGCAGGTGGAGGGACCGTCGCAGTGGGGTCGCGCTGCCGGGCGCTGCAGGGGCCCCGGCTGACAGCGAGGCCGGCCTCCTGGAGGCTGCGCGGGCGACCCCCCGGCGCAGTAGCATCATTAAGGTAAGCGAGGCCGCGCCGCCCCAGGAGCGTGGGTGTGGGTGGTGAGTGGGTCCGGGATCCAGGCAGGATGTACGGTGTCGGAGGCATCGCAGGCTCGGCATTGTTTTCTCCCACCTCCCTCATTACCAAACCTTCCTTCCTCGTCCGGAGATTCCCAGACTCAGCTCTTGGCCGTGAGAAGCAGAAGTCACTTTCTTTTTTTTTTTTTCCTGACAGCAGAGGAAAAGTTCCGCTCTGCGTCTTTGCGTTTTGATAGATGCTTTCCCTCATTTTCTCTGAAAGCTTCACTAAACCGTTGATGCTTCGAAAAAGGAAGGATTCAATGTAAATGCAGACCAGGGATGGTTGTGCATTGCTCTCCAGAGAAAGGTTAGCCCCCACCCCCAGCCCCCTCCCCCCCGCACAGTAAAGGAAATGCACGGTTTACCCTCAAGTGAAACACACACACACACACACACACACACACACACACACACACACACACACACCCCAAACAGCCCCCTCCCCAACCCAAAAACAACCCTCCAGACTCAAACGGTCCCGAAATCCCAAGAAGCGTGAACTTTCCCGGTAGACAAGCAGAGTTTTCAGCGGACCCTCCGGCCAAGTGGAGAGCGATGGTGGAGCCCTGAGTTTCTGCACTGCAGAAAGAGTGAGCAGAAAGCAATCAATCCCCCAAGCATCATCCCTGGTCTTTGTGGTTACCGTTGCATGCAGGGAAAATGCTTCCCCACCCCTCAACCACCAGACAAGATTTCTCTTCATCTCTTTGGCAAGAAATTTGTAAGCCTCTCTCTCCCTTATCTCTTTCTGTCTTCCTTCCACTTGGGGCTTCTTCCGTTTGAGATTTCATCTTTTGGGTGCATGACATGTGGTAAGGTACCCTGGAAGTCACTCTCCCACAGGCTTTGGAAAAGGGCCTCTTAGCATAAATGAATGTGAGTAATCATGTGCATGTGAAATTAAAATTGGTTTTGGTAGAATGAGTAGTCAGTATGGAACTGTGTATGTACGTGTGTGTATATATATATATATCCAAAGATGATAGTGAAAGATGGACTTGGAGCTTCTTACTATTTTCAATTTACTTGGTGTGCTAATACATTCAAGACCCTTGTTCAGAGTTAAACTGTGTAACCACCTCATAATGCATGTCTCTTTCTCAAACTCAAACTCCCCTTGCCAGTCTGGGAAGACTGTGCCCACAGTGCATCTACCCAGCTCCAAGTATTGTCTAGGCTTTTCCCCAACACTGACACATGGAAGTTTAAAACCAACAGGAAGATTTCTATATAAAAAGAAGAGTGGGTGGTAGTTGCAAATGACTTGTAGTAGTTTTTGTTATTTTGTGCCTTTTAGATTATGTGAAAAGGAGTGTGCTATTCTGGGTGTGAATTTGGATAGAAAAGAAATGATCACTTTTTTTTCTTTTAACCCACAGGTCAGAAAGCATATTATTTTGAAACTTAAAAAACAGCACAATTAGGGAACAATTACATTTTGGATTCTAAGATATTGATACAACATGAGGTCCTGTGCTGTGAAAACAAACACCTGAAGATAGTTTAAAATAGACCATCATAAAAAACGGTAGGCTCTATAGTGTTGTAAAAAATAAAAGTGACAGAGTGTAAGGAATATACAAATTCTTGCAACTAAATTTGTAATTTTTAAATTGTATTATGTGCTGGTTTATATTCTCAAAAGGGCCCTTGCTGAGTAATTGTGCCTCTTTTGTTTTGAAGTTCATTTTTTGTGACAAAAAAGAGGGAGGCAACAGAATATCAACTTGATTTTTTCCCTATTTAATAGTAGAATGAGCATTTAATAAATGGCCTTTATAATTAAAGATACTAGAAAATGAAGTGAATTGTTATTATTATTTTAAATTAGGTTTTATTGAAAAAGTAATGTAAGCATATGATAAAAAAAAAAATCAAATGTTATGAAGGAGCATGAAGGGAAGACTCCCAGCCACTCCACACTCCCACTTACATAGTCTGCCCCCATAGCTGTTAACACTTTCTTAAGTATCCTTCCAGAAATATTCCATGCATATGTAAGCATATGTATCTGTATATATCTGTGGTGAGTTATGGACGTTCTTGATTTATATAATAAAATTTAAATAAAGTTTACAGGCCTCATATTTTCAAATTTGCTCCAAATGTTTTTGATTCCCTGTGGGTTGTCCAAAATCATTGTGATGTGTGAGTTAATCTTCAGGAATAACCTGGAAGGTCATTGATGGGCAGGGTCCTCAGGGTCTGTTCCCAGAGGCCTTTATTCCCTTCCAATGGGGAAAGAAGCAGGTGATGGGGTTCTGTTCCACACAATCTCTGAGATCAAGGACCTTTCTGTTTACATCTTGAATCTGCTGCCCCATGGTTAGTTCACTTTAGCAAAGTAAAAAGGAGAGTCTCTAAAAAAGGTCTAGATCCTATAAGAAATACGTAGCACATATTCTATATTGAGAGAAAAATGCATTTTTCAGAGTCTGGCCAAGGATTCTTTTTATTTGCATTAAAACATACACAGAAAAGAAAGCCTTTAGTACATTTTATATTAATCAAACTATTAAATTTTCTCTGATTGTTCCAAATAGCCTTAGTATAGTGATAATTCATATTCATGATCATAACTCTGAGCCACTGAAAGATTGTGAATCATCAAATATTAAATTATTTTCAGCTCAGTTTAGGATATTGTTTCTATTCTAATTATTTGACTGCGAATTCTCTATTAACTTGAATATTAGAAAAATCAGAATAGTGCATTCCTTTATCATGCCAGAAAACAGACTGTCTTGTATATTAATAAAAGAAATGTCTTGTATATTAACAAAAGGAATGTTTTCAGTAAATTTGCCCTCTCTAATTTGTGAAAACGTGGTTTTAGTTGAGAAAACAATTTCCTTCTGAGCTGACGAAGTCAATAACAACATTTATCTTTACACATCTTTGTAAAGTCTTCTTTCTACTATAGTTGTGTTTCTTCCCTTATATGCCAAGTCCTAAGTTTTAAAAAATTTAATAGGAGACTTAAACTAGGTTTTCTTTAATCCATCCATTTTTTCCCTATGTTTTTCTGTGTGATTATTTTTGGTAGCATTGACACTGATAAATGCTGCCTGTTTTTGGTAAGTGCATTGTTGAATGCCACAATATTGCAATAGACTCCATCTTAATTGCTTTTTGATGACTTGTGGTTTAAAATGACAAGTTAGTTACATGCAAGACTGATAATATCTAACAATTATGTACTATTCTGCATGTGAATATATTTCTTTTTAAGAAATTAGACCATTTTTCTATCTAATATTTGATATCAACCTTATAGGTTTAAAATATTTAACACTTTAAATTGTAGTTTATGGCTCTTAAACTCCTTAATGTTTTGGAAATAGAAAGCAGTGTAGCTCATTCCTTATACTAGATGATGGGAACTGGGTTACATACATGTTTTCAGAATAGCAGTTGATTTTTCTTCCATTATATGTAAAGTATTGAAGGTTTCTACTTTTTCCCTTTCAATTCTACTTAAGTATGAATTCTCTAGAAGAAATCATCATTTGGATCTCATGGACATAGGTTTGTGGGAGGAAGATAGGATCTGGAAATGAGGTGTTGATACCAGCACTGGAACAGCTAAAGTAATCGCTTTGGTGTTTTTTGTGTCATTATTTTGTGTCATGGCCATTCTCATTTTGTCACGTTCATTGTGGAGCTGGTATAGTGGGTTTCTGAGCCTTCACTTCAAAGATACGCCTTGGGCAACTGTTGATGCATATCAAAATTATGACTATCTTCGGAGGGGCAAGAGGAATTTTATTCACATTTACCAAGTACCGCCTACTATGAGTCAGGTGCTAAACTAGGGGCTTTTTATACATTATGTCACTTAATCCTCACAGCAAACCCTCTAAAGGAGAGAAAAGAGGCACAGAAAGCTACTGGTACAATGTGGAGTTAGGGTTCATACCCATGTCTGCTTAATTCCAGAATTTGTGCTCTTATGCTGACTCTCAGAGGCAGGGAGTCCACAATCTGCAAATACTTTCAATTCACAAGTCATGAATACAATAGGAACATATAAGAGAATGGCAGAAGAGTCTGAATCTTGGGCCTTATGGCTTGTGGGGGAAAATTATCCTTTCTCTGCTCCCCCACTTCCCGACCCAGAACACCTCAAGATGGATGGCTCTAGGAAGGGATGGCAAACCTTTCTGTCTTTGGTAATTTTGTGAGGCCTGAACTGTATTTTAAAAGGCAGAGCAATTTGTCAGGTGTTCAACTTGTCATCAATAAATGGAGTGCACATCTATTGTTTTATACCAGGCCACTTCTCCCATGCCCCTAAAAGCAGTCGGGTTTGTGAGGGGTTGTACTCTCTTTTAGACTGATACAGAAAGGGAACAAGTACCCGGGGCATAGGAATATGTAGTATTCCAGGAGAGTGATGAAATAGGGGCTCTTAAGTTGGAGCTCTGAAAGCATCTTGTTCCTATAATAGGGTACAATAGACAAAATTTATTGTGATTATTGAGTATGCTAAAAGTGATCATGAGGGACGCCTGCATGGCTCAGTCGGTTAAGAGTCTGCCTTTGGCTCAGGTCATGATCCCAGGGTCCTGGGATCCAGTCCCACATCGGACTCCTTGCTCAGCAGGGAGCCTACTTCTCCCTCTGCTTGTGCTCTCTCTCTTTCTCTGGCAAATAAATAAATAAGTAAATAATCTTTAAAAAAAAATAAAATGATCATGAAAATTTTCACTAAATGGTCAACTTCTATAACAACAATTTTTTGTCTTATTTTAAATTGTCACCAATGTACTATGTATCTCAGCTAACACTTGATGGCAACAAAATAATAGTATGATGAAGTATTGGAATAGTTCCTTGGATTGAAAATTGAATTTGATTTGTCATTTTATTTGTAATATCTTACGTGTAAGTGTTTAAGAGAGATATAATCTAGTTTATTTTCAACTATACCATTTTAACTCATTTCACTAATAATTAATCTAGCATTACTTTGAGAAAAGTGGGATTGTACATGGTGAATAGAAAGGAATCATTATTTATATTATCATTAACACTCCAGGGAGAAGAAAGGCAGGTTAAATTTGAAAACAATGCAATCCATCTAAAGCAAAACAAAACAATCTAAAAACTAAACTATTTTAGAAAGTGTGCTTAGTTTCCAAAGATCTCTTAATTCCTATTTGTAAATTTACAAAAGTGTATAGCAATTACAGGCAAGGATGTTGTGTTTTTCCTTAACAATACAACTTTGTATTCAAAAGATTAAAACACCTTTGAAAGATAGTATCTACTTTGTTAATTCTTTCATGCTGACCTCTTCAAGAGCCTTTTAAAAGATGCTAAGTCTATATTAGACTAAGCATGGGCAATATGCATAGGTTGGCAAACTTGTATTATTGTGTGGTACAATGTGATGGTTAGAAATGATTGTGAGATTGTATTCAGAATACCTTCTCTTTGAGGTGCTGAGGGAGATAAATGCACATGGAAGGCAAAAAGAGACAAAAGAACACCAAGATTTCAAGGCAGAACTCTAGAAAGTTGGACCTGATCACCTTGTAGGGGCATTCCCCTAAGGCACAAGTGATTTCAGACCAAAGTAGGCCAAATAGCTTGTGTGCTTAAAACCCTCACCCCATATCCCAGTTCTGACAGCCAATGATGAGGGTGGGCTGCTCAGGAGCACAACTCTTAGGGACAGAAAGTAAGGAGTCAGCAGGCGGAGAGTGCGTTCCCTACAAGCCTCCCTTGACTCAGGCTGGGTTAGGGTCTGGTTCAGAAAAAGGGCACCTGTGTTGGAAGAACCAGTGCAAAAGGCACTAGTTCTGACCCCCTTCAGGTCAACTCTTGATGTTGGGTTCAGCACAAAGAGAGAACACCATGCTATGTGCACTCTGACCTTTCTCTCCTTTGAAAGCTTTGCTTCCATAAAACATAGTCCGTCATTGTCCTTGAACTTGTAATTTCTTAATTATCCTGACTAATTTTTGGAGGACACGGTGGAGGAGGACCTAGGAGTTTGTGCTCCCCCTAGAGGCTGACATATAAGATGCAAAGACATCTTCAGCATTTGGTGAACTGTTTTTAAATATTTTGAAACGATTGATTCTCTGCTATAATTAAATATTACATATTTAGAAATCTTATTAATAATTCAATAGATTTCTTTTTACATTTAATCTAATAGATAAAACATCTTGAAGAGATTTTCCTATTGAGACATTTTCTTTATAATAAAAGCAAAAGCTTATATAACTTCTATTATAGTCTGGCATTGTTCTAAGCACTTAATGTGTGTTAATTTAGTCAAACCTCACAATAACCATGAGGTGAGTATTTTTTATTATTATCTCCATTTTTATAGGGGGAGAGATAAGTGACTTGCCCAAGGTCCCGTAGGTAGCAAATGGCCAAGGCAGGAAATAGACTCAAATAGTCTAGCTCTAGAGGTTGCTTTAATCTTTATGTTATACATCCTCTTAAATAATATTGATTTAAACCTTAACCACTGTGGATGAAATGGCAGACATTTTATGCTTACCTTAAAAACTAAGTTTAGCTGACAAATTCAAAAGAAGTGATTCTGAAAAACAGTTTTGGGAAGCTCTTAAGGATTATTTGAATACATTTTTAAAATACATTTTTAAAGTTTTATAACCTTTCATGTAAAATACTTATGACTTTACGTTAGTATTGTATTCCACCTTACCTTGAGAGGAGTGGAACTCCTATTAGCATTTTACTCTTTGACCAGAATTAGCATCTTTACCATGAGACATAGCTTGTGATCCAACTTTGGTATAAATTACACAGGCTAAGGAATGGCTTGTTACTTAATCACTGTAATTTGATATGATTTATTTTATAGTTTGATAGTTTTGTCTTCCAGCATCAATAAATCAATAAGGAGTATTTGAGTTTTTAACCCAAGGAAGTTGTAATTTTGTTAAGTGGTAGTGTATATGATGTTGTATGATTGAGATTTCCTTCCAATTACATTTGAGGTAAGTGTAGTTACTCACACATAGGAGGGCTTGGCAAATATTTGTGGAATTCCATTAAACTGAAAGTCTATGTAGTTATTTATTTTATTCTTCTTATTCTTATTCTTATTCTTATTCTATTTTGGTGGGAGATAGAAATTCCAAATATGTGGGAAATTCAAATACATGATTATGTCAAGAAATTACTGTGCTTATGGCTGCTTTATTGTGTTAAAGGTAATGAGTCTGTTCTGCTGTTCAGAGATATAGTGTGGTGACCAAATGGTACTCAGAGGTTTGTCTCCATCACTTGGAGACTGGCTAGGTATTAAAGGCATAGTCAGCTCTTCTGCTGAAACATCCATATGTTAGTTTTTATTATCTATCTGCAGTTATGTTAAATTGTTATTATTTTTAAAGATTTTATTTATTTATTCATTTGAGAGAGAGCATGAGCAGGGCGGGGGTTGGGGAGAGGAGCAGAGGGAGGAGCAGAGGGAGAGGGACAAGCAAACTTCACACTAAACGTGGAGTCTGATGCAGGGCTCGATCCCATAACCCTGAGATCATGACCTGAGCCGAAATCAAGAGTTGGCTGCTTAACAGACTGAGCCACCCAGGCACCCTGCAGTTATGTTAAATTATTGAAAAGACATTGGACCTTGGCTTTTTCTTTCTCTTTCTGTTTTCTTATTGCAGCATTTGCACTATAAGATATTTGGTCACATTCTCTTAAAGTGGATTTTTTTTTGAAAGAAAAAAATAAGGCTTTCCCCAAACATCTGAAACATAAAGGAATATTTTCCCTATACTTTCTTATGTTCAGTAAGTATGGGATCAAGCAAGTTTTGTGATAAATGCAGTGGTGTGTGTGTATGTGCATAGTGTGTACACGCTTGTGCTAGACACAATGGAAGTCAGAAGCCTCAATAGCAGATGACCTTTTGATCCTATAGCTGTCTGTCCTACATCTGGAGTGATAGTCTTTATCCAAAGACAAGTTTGTCACAAAAGTAGCTGCAAGGGCTATGAGAAGTCATACTCAGAAGTGTTAGCAAGCAGTTAAACTTGACTAGACGCTGAGAATTTTGGAGTTTGAGAGAGAAGAGAAAAAGAAGGATCAGGGTGCGTTAGAGGGGAATGGAGTCAGATGGGACCATATTTATAAATGGACAGGGTAAATGGCTTAACATATGTCTCTTCACTTGGATCATTCTGCCAGAAGTTGTTCATTTGGGAATTCAGGTTTTTTAGATTTTGATGGCTTTTTGGTTCTTCTGGAGAGCCTTTTAACTAATTAACACCTCACACCTTAACACACCTGACAGTAATTGCTGGGCACAAAGCCCTTTGAGCTGAGAGATTCCTGGGAAGGATCTAGGAAGGATTGGTCTGGGTTGTTGGTCAGAATGTTTGGCATTAAAGATGAGTTTTGTCTACTTTGCTGGTTTTCTAGCCACAGCCCCAGGAAAGTCCGAGGAAATTCTTCATTGTTGTACCCTCAGCATGACAGTTTCACCAATACAGAGAAATGGCTTCTGACAAACAAGTCAATGTAGAAGTTAGTATAACAAGATGGGGTAGTTGGGAGTGCTGGAATTAACTATCACAGCTCAAAACAAAAATCTGACATTTTACAGCTTCAGGGGACCATGAACTGTTGTGTTTAGCCACTGGTTCTGGTCTTATAGAGAAGTTGATTTCACTACTGCCCTTGCCCATCTCTCTATCCCAGGCTAAATAAGAGGAGGACTGGGAGGGAAAAGGTAATCTTGGAGTGGTGTTATGGTTCCTGAAGAGCCTGTTCCTTCCACTTTCCTCATCGGGGGGATGGGGGGGGGGGGATGGCTCATGACCTTTTCTGAGTCAGAGAAAGAAAGGACTGGAAGAATGTGTAATGGTGGTGGCATCCAACAGTCTCCCTCTCTACCAAGTCTCCATATAAGTTGGGACTGATGCTCATCTCCTCTCTGGAAGGTACTCAGTTCCTCTCTGTAAGGGATCATCAGAGCCCCTAATACTGTCCTGGGTGTTCAGAAAGGGAACACTATAGAAGATGGCCAGGAGTCTTGCTGGTGCCCCACCCAAAGAAGCCATTTGGGTAGAGGGACTCTTAACAAAATACTGGGGCAGGGGCTGGGTGAGGGGTAAGAGGAAGACGTCAGTGTCCAAGTCAGACCTCTAACAGCAGGATGATGAATATGCAGGGAAGGAGGAGACTGTGGAGAACCAGCAACTACAGAGAGTTTATATTTGGATGCCTGCCTCACAGAGAGTGCCAAAGGTCAGTTTAGTGTTAACCTAAGGAGCAGAGAAAACTAACCCAGTGAGGCCTGCAACATCCCTCTGGGATTATCTATGGAAGACCTTGGCCTCTCCTATCCCTCCTCCAGCTGAGCTCTAGGAGGGAAGTGCAGAGAGGAAGAGAAAGGGAGAAGTGGGTAGAGTAGACCCACCCCCAGCTCCAACCACTATAACCGCCATTCTAGCTTGCCTTGTGGGTAATGGGGTAAAGAAGAGGACTTTGAATTGAGCATGAGATTGAAGTATTAAAATGAATAGGACTGAGTTTTGTTTTGTTTTGTTTTGTTTTTTAATTTTATTATGTTATGTTAGTCACCATACAATACATCATTAGTTTTTGATGTGGTGATCCACGATCCATTGTTTTCGTATAACACCCAGTGCTCCATGCAGTATGTGCCCTCCTTAATACCCATCACTGGGCTAACCAATCCCCCCTCCCCCCTCCCCTCTAAAACCCTGTTTGTCTCTCAGAGTCCATAGTCTCTCATGGTTCATCTCTCCCTCCAATTCCCCTTCCTTCTCCTAATGTCCTCCATGCTATTCCTTATGTTCCACAAATAAGTGAAACCATATGATAATTGACTTTCTCTGCTTGACTTATTTCACTTAGCATAATCTCCTCCAGTCCCAACCATGTTGATGTAAAAGTTGGGTATTCATCCTTTCTGATGGCTGAGTAATATTCCATTGTATATATGGACCACGTCTTCTTTATCCATTCATCTGTTGAAGGGCATCTCGGCTCTTTCCACAGTTTGGCTATTGCGGACATTGCTGCTATGAACATTGGGGTGCATATGGCCCTTCTTTTCACTACATCTGTGTCTTTGGGGTAAATACCCAGTAGTGCAATTGCTGGGTCATAGGGTAGCTCTATTTTTAAATTTTTGAGGCACCTCCACACTGTTTTCCAAAGTGGCTGTACCAACTTGGATTCCCACCAACAGTGTAAGAGGGTTCCCCTTTCTCCACAACCTCTCCAACATTTGTTGTTTCTTTCCCTGTCCATTTTTGCCATTCTAACTGGTGTAAGGTGGTATCTCAATGTGGTTTTGATTTGGATTTCCCTGATGGCTAATGATGATGAACATTTTTTCATGTGTCTGTTAGCCATTTGTAGGTCTTCTTCAGAGAAGTGTCTTTTCATATCTTCTGCCCACTTTTTGACTTGATTATTTGTTTTTTGGGTGTTGAGTTTGAGAAGGTCTTTATAGATCTTGGATACCAGCCCTTTATCTGTAGTGTCATTTGCAAATATCTTCTTCCATTCTGTGGGCTGCCTCTTTGTTCTGTTGACTGTTTCCTTTGCTGTGCAGAAGCTTTTTATCTTGATGAAGTCCCAAAAGTTCATTTTTGCTTTTGTTTCACTAGCTTTTGGAGATGTATCTTGAAAGAAGTTGCTGTGGGCGATGTCAAAGAGGTTACTGCCTATGTTCTCCTCTAGGATTTTGATGGATTCCTGTCTCACATTGAGGTCTTTCATCCACTTTGAGTTTATCTTTGTGAATGGTGTTAGAGAATGGTCGAGTTTCATTCTTCTGCATGTGGCTGTCCAATTTTCCCAGCACCGTTTATTGAAGAGACTTTTTTCCATTGCATGTTTTTTCCTGCTTTGTCAAAGATTATTTGACCATAGAGTTGAGGGTCCATATCTGGGTTCTCTATTCTGTTCCATTGGTCTCTATGTCTGTTTTTGTGCCAGTACCATGCTGTCTTGGTGATCACAGCTTTGTAATATAGCTTGAAATCGGGCAACGTGATGCCCCCAGCTTTGTTTTTCTTTTTCAACATTTCCTTGGCGATTCGGGGTCTTTTCTGATTCCATACAAATTTTGGGATTGTTCCAGCATTTTGAAAAATGTCATTGGAATTTTGATCAGGATGGCATTGAAGGTATAGATTGCTCTGGGTAGCATAGACATTTTAACAATGTTTATTCTTCTGATCCATGAGCATGGAATATTTTTCCATCTTTTTGTGTCTTCTTCAATTTCTTTCATGAGTGTTCTGTAGTTCCTAGAGTAGAGATCCTTTACCTCTTTGGTTAGGTTTATTCCGAGGTATCTTATGGTTTTTGGTGCTATTGTAAATGGAATTGTTTCTCTAATTTCTCTTTCTACAGTTGCGTTGTTAGTGTATAAGAAAGCAACTGATTTCTGTGCATTGATTTTGTATCCTCCCACATTACTGAATTGCTGGATGAGTTCTAGTAATTTGGGGGTGGAGTCTTTTGGGTTTTCCACATAAAGTATCATGTTGTCTGTGAAAAGAGAGAGTTTGACTTCTTCTTTGTCAATTTGAATACCTTTTATTTCTTTTTGTTGTCTGATTGCCTTTGCTAGGACTTCTAGTACTATGTTGAACAATAGTGGCGAGAGTGGGCATCCTTGACGTGTTCCTGATCTTAAGGGAAAGGCTCTCAGCTTTTCCCCATTGAGGATGATATTTGCTGTGGGTTTTTCATAGATGGATTTTATGAACTTGAGGAATGTTCCCTCTATCCCTATACTCTGAAGAGTTTTAATCAGGAAAGGATGTTGTATTTTGTCGAATGCTTTTTCTGCATCAATTGAGAGGACCATATGGTTCTTCTTCCTCCTCTTATTAATGTGTTCTAGCACATTGATTGATTTGCAAATGTTGAACCACCCTTGCATCGCGGGGATAAATCCCACTTGGTCGTGGTGGATGATCCTTTTAATGTATTGTTGGATCCTATTAGCTAGGATTTTGTTGAGGATTTTGGAATCCATATTCATCAGGGATATCCATCTGAAATTCTCCTTTTTGATGGGGTCTTTGCCTGGTTTGGGGATTAAAGTAATTCTGGCCTTATAGAATGAGTTTGGAAGTTTTCCTTCTGTTTCTATTTTTTGAAACAGCTTCAGTAGAATAGGTATTATTTCTTCTTTGAATGTTTGGTAGAATTCCCCAGGGAATCCATCAGGCCCTTGGACTCTTGTTTTTTGGGAGGTTTTTGATCACTGCTTCAATCTCGTTACTGGTTATTGGCCTATTCAGGTTGTCAATTTCTTCCTGTTTCAGTCTTGGCAGCTTATAGGTTTCCAGGAAGGCCTCCATTTCCTCCAGATTGCTCAGTTTATTGGCATATAGTTGTTGATAATAATTTCTAATAATTGTTTCTATTTCCTTGGTGTTAGTCGTGATCTCTCCCCTTTCATTCATAATTTTATTAATGTGGGTCCTTTCTCTTTTCTTTTGGATAAGTCTGGCCAGTGGCTTATCAATCTTATTAATTCTTTCAAAGAACCAACTTCTAGTTTCGTTGATCTGATCTACTGTGTTTCTGGTTTCTAATTCATTGATCTCTGCTCTAATTTTAATTATTTCTCTTCTAATGAGTGGCTTAGGCATCGTTTGTTGCTTTTTCTCTAGTTCTTTAAGGTGTAGAGTTAGTTGGTGAATTCGGGATTTTTCTGTTTTTTTGAGTGAGGCTTGGATGGCTATGTATTTCCCCCTTAGGACCACCTTTGCAGTATCCCATAGGTTTTGGACCAATGTGTTTTCGTTCTCATTGATTTCCATGAATTGTTTAAGTTCTTCTTTGATTTCCTGGTTGACCCAAACATTCTTGAGCAGAGTGGTCTTTAGCTTCCAAGTGTTTGAATTTCTGCCAAATTTTCTTGTGATTGAGTTCCAGTTTTAAAGCATTGTGGTCTGAGAATATGCAGGGAATAATCTCAATCTTTTGGTATCGGTTGAGACCTGATTTGTGACCCAGTATGTGGTCTATTCTGGAGAAAGTTCCATGCACACTTGAGAAGAATGAGTATTCTGTTGTTTTAGGGTGGAATGTTCTGTAAATATCTATGAGGTCCATCTGGTCCAATGTATCATTCAAAGCTCTTGTTTCCTTCTTGATTTTCTGCTTAGATGATCTGTCCATTGCTGAGAGTGGAGTATTGAGGTCTCCTACAATTAACGTATTGTTTTCAATATGACTCTTTATTTTGGTTAACAGTTGGCTTATGTAGGTGGCTGCTCCCATGTTGGGGGCATAGATATTTACAATTGTTAGATCTTCTTGTTGGATAGACCCTTTAAAAATGATATAGTGTCCTTCTGTGTCTCTAATTACAGACTTTAGTTTAAAATCTAATTTGTCTGATATAAGAATTGCTACCCAGCTTTCTTTTGAGGTCCGCTGTCATGGAAGATGGATCTCCATCCCTTCACTTTCAGTCTGGATGTATCTTTAGGTTCAAAATGAGTCTCTTGTAGGCAGCATATGGATGGGTCCTGTCTTTTTATCCAATCTGCAACCCTGTGCCGTTTTATGGGAGCATTTAGGCCATTCACATTGAGAGTGATTATTGAAAGATATGAATTAATTGTCATCATGTTGCCTGTAAAGACGTTGTTTTTATAGATTGTCCCTGTAAATTTCTGTTGTATATCACTCTTGGGGTCTTTCTCCTTTTATAGAACCCCCCTTAATATTTCTTGCAGGGCCAGCTTAGTGGTCACATATTCTTTCAGTTTCTGCCGGTCGTGGAAGCTCTGCATCTCTCCATCCATTCTAAATGACAGCCTTGCCGGATAAAGTATTCTTGGCTGCATGTTCTTCCACTTAGTACCCTGAATATGTCTTGCCAGGCCTTTCTGGCTTGCCAGGTCCCTGTGGATAGGTCTGACGTTATTCTGATGTTCCTCCCTCTGTACGTAAGGAGTCTCTTCCCCCTAACTGCCCTTAAGATGGTTTCCTTGGTTCTAAGATTTGCAAGTTTTACTATTACATGCCGGGGTGTTGGCCTGTTTTCCTTGATCTGGGAGGGGTCCTCTCTGCCTCTAGGATGCGAATGTTTGTTTCATTCCCCAGATTAGGGAAGTTCTCAGCTACGATTTGCTCAAATACATCTTCTAGTCCTTTCTCTCTCTCCACTCCCTCCGGGATTCCAATTATTCTGACATTGGAACGCTTCATGGTGTCACTTATTTCTCTGATTCTATTTTCATGGATTCTGAGTTGTTTTTCCCTGGCCTCCTCTTTTCCCTTTTTATCTATTATATTGTCTTCCAGGTCGCTTATTCGTTCTTCTGCCTCACTTACTCTAGCTGTTAGATTATCTAGATTGGATTGGATCTCATTGATAGCATTTTTAAGTTCTGCCAATTCACCTTTCATTTCTGCCCTTAGAGACTCTATGTTGCCATTAATTGATTTCTCCATTCTAGCCATTGTCTTCACAATTGCTAGCCTGAATTCCATCTCCGACATCTTGGTTATATCTGCATCCATTTGTAAATCTGCAGCATAAGTCATAATCTCTGAGTCTTTTCTATTTTGGGGGCTCCTCCTCCTAGTCATTCTGTTGATGGGTGTTTGAGGGAATGTATAGAGTCCAAATTATTGACCAGAACCCAAGCAAGATGCACCTGTTTTCTTGGGACCTTAGGGTTGCTAGCCTCTTGTTTTCCCAGCCTGTCTTCTGGGCGAGGGGCCTGCCACGCTGTTACTCAGGCAACCCTGCTTGGGCGGAGTTGCCCTGCCGCCCTGTGGCAGGGGATGGGCTCAGCGGGAATCAATTTTGGGGGCTTTTGTTCTCTGGCGGCTTTCCCTGCCGGCTTTCCGCATCTCTTCCGCGAATCAGAGCAGAAGACACAGTTTCCAACCCTCTGCCTCAGAGCAGAGACATCGCAGTCTGTTCTTCAGTGAGCTCTCCAGGCCACACTGTCTCCGTTTCTGTCCATGCTGCTATAAACTGCTGCATCCTGGGTTGTGCGCCCCTCTGCAGCACCCCCAGTCCTGCCTCCAGGTTGGGGCACGTCTCTGCCCTTTGTGCTTCTAAAACTGCCAGCCGCTCCAGGGTTCCCGCCCTGGGGGCTGCCCTAAAGTCCTTTCCCCACCACTACCGGTCTGCGAGTCTGTGCCCTGTCCCCAGCGCGTGAGGCTGTGGCTCACCAGCGGTGTAGGATCCCCACGGCCAGGCACCCTCCCGCTGCTCTTTATCTTCCGATATCTGCCCGCGGAATCTAGGACTGAGTTTTTAAGAACTTGAAAGAACCCTTCTAATAATTGAGAGAGACCAAAACATTATGGAGTTTGAGTGAGCTATTGGTAATAATCAGAGTACCCAGGGAAAAGAGGATCTGAGATGGTATAGTTGGGAAAAATAAAACTCACATGTTTGTACTCTAACAATTTGAGATTGCTTAAGTATAAATTACATTATTATAGAATTGGAGAGCTTAGAGATCATTCTCTAAATTTACCCCTTCATTTACTAAGCATGGCTGTCTACCATCTCTCCCATTTATCCAGGGCAGATTTCATGGTGTGGTATACAGTAACAGGTACTAATATTATCAAGATCTGATAATATAATAATAATTCTGATAGTGTGATAAGACATAGCTATCATTATCATTTCAATCCTAGAGATGAGGAAGCTGAGGCTCTGAGAGGTGTGGAAACTTGTTTTAGGTCTCACAGCTATTAAGGTGGGTTGGAGGGCAGAGCTTTTCCTACCTATTTTCTTTTATGCACCAAACCTGTAACTCCAATACTCCAAATTTCCAAAAATCAGTAATTTAAGAACATATTGATCTGGTTGGAATGGGGCCAGGCAGAAAACAAAGTTAAGGTGGTTCAACCTTGCATTGTTCTTCAATAAAAGCAACCACCATTTATTGAGCTAGGTGCCCATACATCATTTCATTTAAGTTGGAAGTCAGAGGGATCTAAGAAACAGTAATAGATCAAAGGTGATTGTTTTGGCACACCTCCTAGATTGGGAGTTTGGGTTTCTTACTCATCCAAACCTACATTTTAGAAACCCTAAATATATTGCTGCTGTAAGAAATTACCACAAGCTTAGTGGCTTCAAACAACACAAATTTATTATCATATAGTTCTGGAGGTCTGAAGTCTGAAATGTGCCTTACTGGGCTAAAATCAAGATATTGTCAGGGCTGTGTTCCTTTTTGGAGGTTCTGGGGAAGATCTGTTTTTTTTTTTTTTTTTTGCTCCTTTTAGCATCTAGAATCTGCCTCCTTTTTTTTGGATCATGGATCCTTCCATCTTCAAAACCAGTGATGGGTGGTAGAGTCTTTCTCACATCACCCACCCTAACTTTGATTTTCTACCTTGCTCCCTTCTAATTCTTATGCCTCCTTCTTCCATATTAGAGTATCTGTGGGATTACATTAGGCTAACCCAGATAATCCAGGATAATCTTCCTATTTTAAAGTTGGTTGATGAGCAACCTTAATTCCATCTGTAGTGTTAATTCCCCTTTGCCATGGAAAATAATATTCACAGGTTCTGGGGAATAGGACATAAAAATCTTTGGGGGCCATGATTCTATCACATCCCAGTTTCAGAACTAGGTAATGGCTATAGTGCCAATTTTTTCCAATTTCAGATGAATTTTATAAGATTCTTTAAACAAAATGATAATTTGTTAACAAATATGAATAGTCCATTGGGTTAAGATTCAAGATTTTGATAGTAGTTTTATTTTATTTTACTTTTTAAAAGATTCTATTTATTTATTTGACAGAGAGAGAGTGCAGGAGCAGGGGCGGGGAGGGGCAGAGGGAGAGGGAGAAGCAGATTCTCCACTGAGCAGGGAGGCAGCCACACAGGGGCTTGATCCCAGGACCCTGGGATCATGACCTGAGCTGAAGGCAGACGCTTAACCAACTGAGTCACTGAGGTGCCCCTTGGTAGTAGTTTTAAAGAAAGACAATTAGTTTATGGATTTTAGGAACATTTCATTTCTAAATGCATCTGCAGTTTTACATGTTTTACTTTTTTATGCTTTAATATAGAACTTTAATAGAAAATTGAACTGAAAGAATCCTTAGAGTTTACTTTGTAATAGTTGAATCCACCTCTTTGCAGATTTGGAAACTGAGACTTAGAGAGGTTACAGACTTCCTCAAATCATAAAGCAAATTGGTGGATAACTGCTTTTTATGATCTTATAAGATTTAAAAGAAGAGGATTCGGTTTTCTGAGTTTATTCTTAACGTATCCTTCATCACAAGGGCACCTGGGTGGCTCAGTCAGTTAAGCATCCGATTTTGACTCGGGTTATGATCTCAGGGTCCTGGGATTGAGCCCTGCCAGGAATCCCTGCTCAGTGTGGAGTCAGCTTCTCCCTCTGCCCCTCCCCCTGCTTGTGCTCACTCTCCTCCTCTCTCTCTGTCTCAAATAAATAAATAGAATCTTTAAAAAAAAAAAATATCCTTCACAACAATTGAAGGACAATTTTCAGGTTCTCACAACATTCTTGTGTGTTTGATTTTATTCTGAGTAGACTGTACCTCTGAAACTCTCTGGAAAAATAGATTCCATTGATCTCTATATTTGAGCAAATGTCCACCTCTACCCTCACTGTTAAAAGTATAAAACTTCCCAAATCATAATTGGAAAAAAAGGGACAATGGTGCAGACAGGGGAAGATTTTCTGCAGTGAAGATGTGGGTAATTTTGTTAGGGAATGAGACTTCATTTTATTTTTTTTCCTTAAGAGGTATTTTGATGAGTCCTAGTGGCTAGTTTGTAAAATCAACTATTTATTTTACCTTTTTCAACTTTAGTGAATAAGATCCACTAGAAGAATCATATTTTAGAAGCTACTTGTAACACCTATACAAAACACATACTTACCTGGGCCTTGGGTCATTATTGTGTATGCATTGTCAGTGTAAGTCCAGCCCATGTGGCAATGTAAGGTGTTAAAATAAGAATAAAGTCCACATAACTGTGGACTTTAATATAATATAATATAATATAATATAATATAATATAATATAATATAAATTATATTATATTCTTAGTGCTGTATATATTTAAAGTGTAATTTTCATGCAAGCTTACAACATAGAGAACCAATTGCTGTCTGGTTTCATGGATAATAAGACTAGCTTATGGAATGTTTTCCATTGTATAAAGCCTGTTAAAAGCCAGAAGAGAGAAACAGTACTTTCCACTGACTTTGGGATCAATTGAGGACATAAAATCTTTATGTAGTGGGTGTAATGGCATTAAACAAGATAAAAAAGTTAGAATTATAATTAAAACAATTCCTGGATGTAGGTATTAGATATTTACTTATATAAAACGAAACAGTGCACAGGATATTTTTGTTGTTTTGAACTCCTTCAAGAAAAGTCTGGAGAAAACCAAACTGTGGGTTAAGTCCTTTAACAACTATGACTAATATCTTACTATCTTTAAAAATTTTTTTTTTTTTACAAAGTACAAAACATTGCTCTGAGGCTTCTTAAGGACATAACTTTGTGTTTATCTGATTATGTCTTAAATCTTTCTGAACCCTTATTCATGGTTTTGATTTTGATATTTAATTTTTACAGTTGTAAATGGTTTGAACATTTTAAAGGTCAAGTAGATGACTAAGGTAGATTATTTGTCTTATTCCTATAAGGATCTTGGTGCTATGACCCTCAAGGGAGTGTCTTTTTAGTTTTTTTTTTTCAAGTATTTTTTTTTCTTCTCTCATTTGGGTCTTTTCCTTCCTAAACTATTCTGTTTCTAGCTTCCAGAGAGTGTACCATTGGTGGTGGTACCCAGCCCTTGAAAGTATTGCTTGCTTTATGGTTGGCTTGATATACACCAGAATTTAAAGTTTCACTCTAAAAAGCTTTATTAAAGATAGAATTTAGCTGAGAGTATTTGTACATGAATCTCTGAACCTTTGAAATTAAAGAGTTCACTCTTCATATTTATAAATACTTTTTCATTTATTAGGAAGCTAAGTTGCTCTAACAAAGAGATCCAAACATATAGTGCTTAAGCAAGATAGAAGTTTATTTCTCTAGTAAGTAACATTCCACCAGTAGACAGATTGTGTATCAGGTAAGTAGCTCTGCTCCATAAAGTAATTCAGGGATCCAGGTTCTTTTGTCTTCTTTTTGGGCCATCCCCTTAGCATGTTTGTTTTCTTGTACCTTTCATTAAACTGTCCCACCACCATCACATTCCCCTTCTAGCCCGTAGGAAGGAGGAAAACAAAGGTGGAGGGCAAGTAGCTTTTCTAAAGGAAGTGACCTGTAAGTTGCACATATCACTTCTACTCATATCCCATTGGCCCATTATTGATATGGCCATACCCAGCTACAAAAGACTGGGAAATGTAGTCTCTACCTAGGTGGCCATGTGCTAAGCTTAAAGTTTAGGAGATTTTTGTTGGTAAAATGAAGAAGTTTTGTTAAGGTTAAAAGAATTAGTTATGGAATATTTTCTTATTTATTTATTTAAGTCATGGAATATATTTTTAATTTGGAGAAGCAATCATAGTATTTTGCGATATGAGGGAGTTCAACATTACTGTAATGTGTTTCTGGATTCACATTGTTTGATTTGGTTAGGGCAACTGATGAGAACATAGCTCTTGTGCTACTACACCCTATTTCAATACCTGTATGAACCAGTTAACTTCAAAATTGTGTCTCACAGACACAGACTGCACTTTTATCTTGATTCGCAAATGCATACCATATGTGAATCATAGAGAAACTCCAAACAAGAACAATACAGTATGTCTTGAAAAACTACTGTGTGCCACACACTGTGGGAAAGAATCTAATGGAGTATCTTCAGTGAGGCTTTGGAGGTTGTCATGTGCAGTTAACCACACTAGCGCTGGAACCCCTGTAGATGCATAGATATTGGCCTCCAGTCAGTAGGGAGCTCCCTCTCTCGCAGGGGAGCCAATTCCATTTTTAGGCTGCTGTCATTGTTTGAAAATACTCATATCTTGAGCCCAAATAAAATTCCTCTCTGATGCATTTCCTAGTCAGGCTGATTTCTATCTAGAGCTAGAAAGAGTAAGTTTAATTACTCATGTGACAACTTTTGACATATTTGAAAGGAGTTATGTGGATGTCTCCTCCCACACTCCCACCATAATAATAACCCCTAACATTTATCGAGTGCTTATCATGTCTTACTGTTCTAAGCACTTTACATGTATTAACTCACATAAGTCTCACTAGGGTTATGAATTAGGGACTATCTACTCCATTTCATTGATGAGGAAACTGAGGCACAGGAAGGTTAAATAACTTGCCCAGATTCACACAGCAAGTCAGTGGCATGTTATTCTTTATCCGTAGTGTGTATAAAATTTTGTTCTTAGATCACAATGCTAGTTGCTCTGCCAGTTGCACTGTGGTGAACTGTATTAGACTGTTTTACCTTCCTTTTTCTGGTTGCTATGAATACAACCATCAGGGGAATTTTCCTTCTGAAGAAAAAAAACCCCATATTTCATTGATAGCAGTTCAGCAAGTTGTCTTTGTATTCCAGAGGCTATGCTCCCGAATTTGAGAGGATCTAATGGGTTGACTGAGGATCTGATGAGCTTGATATGGCAGCTCCATTAAATTTAATATGCTATGTAAAGCCATTGTACTTTATTAAATGGGTGAGTAATTGGTAAAAAGAAACAAAACAAAACTGTATTTAAGAAAGATTTCCTTAATAGCTGTGTGAAACAATGGAGATAATTAAGAGAGTGGCTAAAAGTTTCTAGAATTAGGTGCTAGGTCCAGGAGGTAATGTACCGCTGCCTTTCCAGGGATAGGTCCTAGAATTAGACTACCAGAATTGGAATCTTGATTTTCTCTTTATTAACTCTGGTGACATTAGGCAGGTCACCTAATCTCTTTGACCCTCAGCTTCACCACCGTAGCAGAACCTACCTCATAGGGTGGTTGGGCGGTTGAAGTGAAAGAATTCATATAGAGTGCTTAGCTAAGTAGTTGGCACATGGTAGATAGTCAATAAATGTTAGTTATTATTATTTAGAAATGGAAAAGAAAATCTGAGACTAGTAGTGAAGTAGGAATTGTCAGGACTTTTCAGAGATATAAAGGAATCAGTAAGTAAAAATAATTCCTAAGATTCTGATCATGGAAGTCTTTGCATAGAGTGGTATTTTTGAGTTATGGAGCAAAATGTCTTGTAGCTGCTGTGTATAACCTAACTGGGTTTGGGATGGTCTCTTTTCTAAAGTGATGGGGTCTCCAGTGTCTCTGCTCATGGTCTTTGGAGTTGTAGAGACTGGTCATCATTGATTTTTCTCTGATTTCTTGGAGCATTACAAAGAAGAATGCACAGAGACTTTGATTTTGGTTGATGTAGTTATTAAAGAAAATGAAGTTTCCCATCCCTACCAAAAAAGTTCTGTAAACCAACTAGCAGTATATGTAATTGTTACATTCTTTGTTCCTTCTTGACAAAAATTGTGCGGTTTTTGCTAGAGGGTCAAGTTTGTGCAAAGATGGGTTTCAACTTCCACAAATTCTAGAGTAAAAGAATTGAGCTATTTGTGAGTTTAGTGTAGCTCTGTTTAGTTCAGCAAATGATTTTTTAAGTGCTTACTTTATTTGACATACTGCTGTGTGCTCAGTTTTGATCATTCTCTTGTCTAAAATCTCATCTTAACGAATGGTATATAATGGAGCTTTTTTTTTTCTTGCTTCGAGTTGATTTAAATTTTAGAAAAAGCCACCATAACCCCTGCCTTGGCACTAACTCAGCCTTAAGGGACACCCGAAACTTAGTAAAGGTATGTATTAGAAGTAGCTTCCTCATTAATTTAGCTGAGCTGGTTTCACCTCATGCTTCAACTAAATCTTTGCTTTTTATTGAATAAAAGACCTCTCACAGCTAATTACTTCAGAGTCCTTTTTTTCTCCTGGAATGAGGCTCATTTTGGGAAAGTTTGTGAATACATATAAAACGTGAATGAAAACTTGACTACATATTAAAAAAATCATGTCTGGCTCAGACTCAGGTTTTCTGTTCTGTTTTCCATGTTCGATGGTGAGTTCCTTAAAAGCAAGAACTCTTTCAAACTGTTTGGTTTGTGGTCCTCAGAAGGGACCACAAAAGGAGAGAGTATAATGCTTTGTAAAGATGGGGACTTTAAATAAATAATGACCAATCTTAAAATAAATCCTTAAAATTAAGGAAAGGAGTGAACCATAACTTTGGCAGCTATTACTCAATTTATTATGAGTAATAGTATGGTTAAGGGGCAATGCTGTTTGTTTTTTTCTGCAGTCTTTTCAAGCAAGGCTGCTGAGAATCCACAGAGCTTTCTCCTTGTCTTCTGTCTTAGGTGTTGCCATCTGCCAGGTTCTTACAGGTGGGGTGCAAGTCAGGTTCGAAAAGGATATGTAACATTCTCTGTCTCTCTCCTTATACTTACTAGATTTCAACCACATCTTCTTTTGTAATTATTATTTTTTTGGTACCATGTTTTTGTTTTTTATTGAGATATAATTGACGTGTAATATATTAGTTTCAGGTGTACAGCATAATGGCTTGGTATTTGGATATATTGTGAAATGATCACCACAATAAGTTTGTTTAACATCCATCACCACACAGTTACAATTTTTTTCTTGCGATGAGAACTTTTAAGATCTACCGTCTTAGCAACTTTCAAATATACAATACATTATTATTAACTATAGTCATTATGCTGGACAGTACATTCCCAGGACTTACTTATTTTATAACTGGAAATTTGTACCTCTTGACCACCTTTACCCATTTAACCTACCCCCAACACCCCACTTCTGGCAACCACTAATCTGTTTTCTGTATCTATGACTTGGATCTTTTTTAAGATTCCACATAAAGTGAGATATTTTTCTTTCTCTATCCGACTTGTTACACTTTGCATAATGCCCTCAGGGTCTCCATCCATGTTGTTAAAAATGGCATGGTTTCCTTTTTTTTTTATTGCCGAATGATAATATTGTGATACATATATCTCACATTTTTTTTTTTTTTATCCATTCATCCATTGATGGGCACTTAGGTTGTTTCCCTGTCTTAGCTGCTGTAAATAATGCTGCAATGAACATAGGGGTGCATGTATCTTTTTGAGTTAGTGTTTTCATTTCCTTCAGATAAATACCCAGAAGTGGAATTGCTGGATCCACAGCTTCCTTTATTAAGGCATCCTGAGTATTTGGAATTTTGGCTGGAATCCTTGTGCAAACCAATGCATTCAATCTGAAATGTTGTGGTAAGAAATAAAGATAATATATTGCTGCTGGATGACCTTGGGTCCAATCCTAGCATACCTACCAGTAAACTTAATTGAGGAGCCAGTATTCTTGGCAGTTTAAAGGCTGTAAACTCTTTCAGTAGAACAAATAAGCAGTATTATTTAGGCTTATCAGCTATTACCTTGATTTTGGCAAAAGGAAATGAATTAAAACCTATCTTATAAACACCGGGAAATTACAGTATCCTTAGTTTATTCTTATTAGTCTCATCTCACCAACTCTGACAAGAGGGACCACATTTTAGATTTTTCTTCTGTCCTCTATAGCTCCTACTAAGCGTTAGGCACAGTCTTGATGTATTTCGCTCCCAGATTGAATCAATATCACTTATTCTCTTCCATATTTCTGAAAGAATTCTTTACCTGAGTTAACACAGTCTACTCTTGCTAGGTTGACTTTACTTAATGGGAACTTAAATCTTTGGGAGTCAGTTTGGGTGGGGAAGGGGACAGAGACTAGATAATTTGATCTGGGATCTTGGAATTTCAGCTTTGCTACTTAAAAATTGTGTGTTCATAGACGATGGCCTCTGAAAAACAAACTGAGGGTTCTAGAGGGGAGGGGGGTGGGAGGATGGGTTAGCCTGGTGATGGGTATTGAGGAGGGCATGTTCTGCATGGAGCGCTGGGTGTTATGCACAAACAATGAATCATGGAACACTATATCTAAAACTAATGATGTAATGTACGGGGATTAACATAACAATAAAAAAAATTAAAAAAAAAAATTGTGTGTTCATGAACAAGTCTTAAAGCTTTTTCTAAGCCTCAGTTTCTTCTTTGGTAAAATGAGAGTTCTGATGCCTGTCTTTCAAGTTTGCTATACGGCCTGGAGGTGAGGAATACAACGTCTATGTAGATATATTTGATATATTTTGGGCTGTACCTAAAAAAGAGGGGACTTGACAGGACATTTAACTAACAGCTCCTCTAAGAAAAATACTGATCATTGGGTAGTAATGAAAAGTCTATCATTCTGTAAAAATTTTTACAGCACATTTTATATGCTTTCCCAGCAGCTGTGGTCAGTATTTCTTTCTGAGTGGCTTTTCACCCAACCTCACAACAGTAGTGTGCTAGTGTCCTAAGAAGCAATCCTATGGGCTGCCACCATCCCTTAATCAAACCATGTATGACATTCATTCAGTCAAATTATCCTTCTGTTATCACGAGATGCTTTGCCCACAGTCATTTAAATTAATGTGTGTGAACATGGGCCATGTCTGGCATCTGAGCCCTGCCACCTACACCTCATTCTCTGAGTTACAACTAAAATAAAAACAAAATTAATTCTTTTGGTAGTTATATATAAAGAAATTTCTCGGTTGTGACAAATTTTATCTCTTTCATTCAAATGTTGAAAATTAATTTGATATATAATACTACATATGTCAGGGTGGGAGGGATGTGAGCCTACAGTGTCTCATTATTCAATGTTTTATGTTATTGTACCTTTAAATATATACTTAATATCTCTGCTGTGGTGCCAAGGCCACCGAAATTTGACTCTACTAACAGCCTTTTTGGCAATGCTCATCAATTTTTTTTCATTCTATAATACATTTGGCAAAGTTACTTTTAATGATTGATTCATTCAACTGTCTGTTCATTGATACTTCTGCTATTTGTAATAGAAATTCGAAGGTGATAGAGACATACTTTATACCCAATTTATTAAAACTAGAATCTCATATAGAAAATAAGTGCTTTAAAAGGGGTGTAGATTTGAGCTCCAAGCAGGTGCTTAAAAATGCTTATTGAGCAAATGAATATATCTAGCCCCGTGTATCTGTTTGCTGGATATTTCCACATTCTCGGATTTGTCCTTTCCTGTGTTCCCCATCTTCCCAGTTGCTCTTGTAGCAATCTGGACATGATCGTTGTTTCCTTCTTCTCTCTCCTCTAACGTTCAATTTGTTGCCAAGTCTTCAGATAAACCAAGATAAACTTGGTTCTGCCTCCTGAATAGTTAGTTCTCACTGCTCCTCTAATTTCAGCTACTTCCACACTTGGCTTCTATCACCACAGCATCTTCTTAGCTAGCTTTTCATCCCAATCACCTTCTTTGCCCTACTCCATTCACTATAATAATAGTAGTAGAGTCTCATTTCTAAAAGGCAAATCTAGTTGTATCATATTTCTGCTGAAAACTTTTTGATGACTTCCCACTGCCCTCGTAATAAAGTACAAATTTCTTTACATGGTTCAGGAGGCCAGGTACAAGGTGGATCCTGTCAATGTTTCCAGCTCCATCTCCTACCATGTCCTACCTCTCACCTTCTATTCCATGAGATGACCCTATATTAGATGATATATTAGAGACCATCGTGCCCTGCCCATAGCTGCTCAATATACATTAGCTATTCTTATTTTTCTTGATATGCCTTCTCTGAAAGTGGCACAACTTGGAAAAAATGTTTTAGGAGCATTAAACAAGAGAGGTAGGAGGGGAGAGAAGGTCAGAATTGAAAAGAGGATATAATAAGATAGTCTAGGTGCCGACCACTAAATGGATAATAGATACCATGATAGAGATTAAGAAATTATTAAATCCAGGGGTGCCTGGGTGGCTCAGTTGGTTAAGCGACTGCCTTCAGCTCAGGTCATGATCCTGGAGTCCCTGGATCGAGTCCCGCGTCGGGCTCCCTGCTCGGCGAGGAGCCTGCTTCTCCCTCTAACCCTCCCCCCTCTCATATACTCTCTCTCTCTCTCATTCTCGCTCTCTCAAATAAATAAATAAATCTTTAAAAAAAAAGAAATTATTAAATCCATTAAACCTTTGAAAAACATTTTTGGGGGTTGGTTTTGAAAAATAATTTAGTGTAGCATATAAAAAGGACTCTGTTGGATCTTGAAATTTATTGTTTCCTGAGATTATGATCTAGGTTAGCAAAGTTGCCAGGTATTCACTCTTCAAGATTTACATTGTTTTCCAGTGTCCCCAAATGGTTACAGTACCGTTGTTAAGTGTTTAGTTGGCTACAGAATTTCCTTAAATTGTGATTTTTAGTCAATGGAATATGATGACTCACAGGGAATGTAACTGTTTTCTGTCTTAGTTTACTGATCTTTATCTTTATGTGGTCAAAATCTATGTTTCTGTTATTCTCACAGATTACCAAATGTGCTTGTGTGTAAGGGAGGAAATAAAATGTAATTTGGCTAACATTTTGTGTCTAGCATGACAAATATTACTAATAACTTGAGGTTGAATCATTTAGGTCATGATTTAGAGATAAAGACAAGTTTTCACTACTGTTGTCTGTAGTATTGCTATACTTTGGGTTGAAAGATCCATTTTCATTAGTTTAAATAGATCTTTTGAAAATATCAATATTTCAGGGATGCTTTATTTAACGGAACTTTTTGCAAGAGATTGGTTGGTTTATCTGATGACTTGGCAAATACCTTTGGAATAATATAAATGCTACTTAAAGGATTTTCTTATACTATTAACAAGTTTCGATGATCAAAATTACCTTTGAGTCCAAAACTTAAGAAAACTGACAGTAAAATAAAACATTTTATTTAATACCTTTGAATTTTTAAAATTAGATTCAAAGTTTTAATTTTTTGCTAATTCAATATGTTTGATTAAGTGGAATTGTTTATCTAGCATGGGATTTAAAAACTCTTATGATTAGATGATTATTCAACTCGAGTATGGATTTTTTTTCAAGTATGGATTTTTGTATAACATTTAGTAATGGTAATTTGGAAATTTAGAATAAATCTTTTAAAACTTCTCATAGCTTTGTGTTGGATGTCAGGGGAGCCTTTGTAAAAGTATCTACATAGTGATGTGAAATGCACTTGAATGGACAGAGAATTGATTGCTATGATCAATTTTATAATTATGTACATAAATCCATAATTGAATATTCTAGTCATCACTATTTGGGTAAAAACTGTTATGCCCTCTTAAGAAGCATATCAAGAATGATGGAAACAAAGTGTCTTTAAACTGTCCTAAATCCATTCTATGAATGGTTACCACTTTCTTTCAAAAATTAGGAATCCTATTGAATTCATTTCAGATCTTTACATAGTCTGCCAGCTGATTGTATAATTACATGCCATGTAGCACAAAGCATGATTTATGATACTATTGTTATAGTGTCCTTACTAAATAGAAGAATAAAAAAATAGAAAGTATAGTATTAGTAGAAATACTGTAGGTAGGGTTGTCAGACAAAATTTAGGACATCCAGTTAAATTTGTGTTTCAGATAAACAACACAACATTTTTCAGCATAAGTGTGTCTTATGCAAAAATTATTCATTATTTATCTGAAATTCAAATTCAGTTGGGTGTCCTGCATTTTTATTTGTTAAAACTGGCAACTCTAGCTGTAGGTGATTAGGTAAAATATAGGTAATAGTAAAGGGACAGCTTTCTAATGGAACAGAATTTTTCCTTGAAGTTCCTCCAAAATCAAATAAAGAATATTTTGGTCACCCAGGGTAAGTCAGTTTGAAGCTTGGATTTGAACCCAGGGACTTAGCCTCAAGAGCCATGCTCTATCGCTGCCTTTCATATACTAGTGTTTATATTAGTGAAATTAAAGGTAATTCTGATATTCTACTTTATTTCATCCTGTATTATTTTGAAGTTTAGCATCAAGGTCATTAAAATACATATTTTATTTTATATTGAGAAATTAATTTAGTTAATAAATTGAATTATTTTCTAAAGTCAAGTATTTTTGACTTGAGAATTTTCAAGAAACATGTAGATTGTTGCTATTCTAAGTGGTGTTCATTAGTTTAACCAAATGTTTTTGTTTGCTGTATGATTAATAGTGCTTTGCTTTTAATTTTTATGTTAAGACTGAATTACTGTTTTTGCACCAAGCAACTGGGAAGCAGCCATGATTTGGAGCTGCACATTGCTTTGCTTGTTTATTTAGCTTGGCTGGTCTCTGTCTCTTCTGCTGGAGCCATCAATTATCCAGTTCTCTTCCCATGCTATAGGGCACATTTTTTTTTCTCATGAGTGACAGTGGTTGCCTTTTATGACTTAGTGCTCATTAATAATTAGGCAGGTACCACATATGAGATCTTAGAATAATTCATGATCTGCATTCATTCATTTATAAATATAAATGCATAAAATCTAACAGTCATAAAAGACTTGAAACTTGAAATTCTTAAATACAAAGATGAAACCATTCCAAGCTGTATTTGTTAAAAATAAACTCTTGAGGGGTGCCTGGGTGGCACAGTCAGTTAAGTGACCGATTCTTGGGTTTGGCTCGGGTCATGATCTCAGGGTCTTGAGATTGAGGCCCAGGTTTGGCTCCATGTTCAGCGTGGAGTCTGCTTAAGACTCTCTTTCCCTCTGCCCCTTCCCATTGCACGCTTTCTCTCTCAAATAAATAAATAAATCTTAAAAAAAATAAGCTCTTGAGAATGGTTGAAATGCTTTAGGCTTGATTTTTATTTTTTAACATTTTTTTTTTTTTTTGGCTGCAAGGGAACCTTTCCTCATAAGGACATTCAATAGTAATGCTAATTTAGAATATTTAAGTGTAGATAAGGAGACACTTTGATTAAATAATAGAAAAACAGACTAGGAACTATTTAGAAAGATGATAAAGGGCTTACTTACTAATTAACTAATTTAATTAAGCACACTGATATTAGACAATCCAATAAATGGACGAATGTTTTTCTGAGTTTTTCTTCCTAGTCTACATTTTGTATTTTAAAAACAAACCCTGTGAAAGAACCTAATGAGATTCTAATGAGTGGTATAAAAAGCATCAATTACAGTGATAACAATATTTGCATTTAAAAATGTTTATCATTATTTTGATCTGCAGCTTCAAATTATTTTTAAACATTCCATTATGACAATCATATAACTGAAACATCTGTGATTTTAAACATCTTCTGGACTCTGTATTAAAATTATAGAATTTGTAGGAAATCAACAAAATGGGTATGATGTTGAATGCTTTATTTTTTATGGTGGTAAAATATACATAACATAAATTCACCATTTTAACCATTTGAAATGCACAGTTCAGTGGCATTAAGTACATTCACATGGTTGTGCAACCATCACCACTGTCCATCTACAGCATCCCAGCCGGAAACTCTTCACCCATTAAACAGTAATTCCCCATTCCCTCCTGCCTCGAGCCCCTGGCCACCACCCTTGTACTCTGTGATTTTGTGAAGGTCATTCTTTTTTTTTTTTTAAGATTTTATTTATTTATTTATTTGACAGAGAGAGAGAGACAGTGAGAGAGGGAACACAAGCAGTGGGAGTGGGAGAGGGAGAAGCAGGCCTCCTGCTGAGCAGGGAGCCCAACGTGGGGCTCGATCCCAGGACCCTGGGACCATGACCCGAGCCGAAGGCAGACACTTAATGACTGAACCACCCAGGTGCCCCGTGAAGGTCATTCTTAATAGTGTTAAAAACTGATACCCACTATTAATAGGAGCTGTATGAGAAAATGGGGAAAATCTGGGACTGTAGTCAAACCCTTTCTGCCATTTCCCAGTTTGTCATCTGGATCAAATTGTCTGACTTCTCTGAGCATCAGATTCCTCACCTCTAAAGTAGAACTAGTAGGGCGCCCGGGTGGCTCAGTAGGTTGAGTATTGGACTCTTGATTTCGGCTCAGGTCAGGATCTCTGGGTTGTGGGGTCGAGCCCCGTTTAGGGCTCTGCGCTCAGTGCAAAGTCTGCTTGTCCCTCTCCCTCTGCTCCTCCTCCTACTCATGCTCTCTCTCAAATAAATAAATAAACGAATAAATAAATAAATAAAATTAAAAAAAGGAACTAGTAATTTATTGTGCTGTTGGGGGAGGCAAAGGTGAGATAATGTATGTAAAGCATTTGGCTCATAATAGGCATTTAATAAATAATATTATCACATATATAAAATGCTCTCAAAATATTAAGCTCATTTCATTTACTAGCTCTCTGCAAGAGAGCTAGTAAAAAATAGTTTAATTTTAGGATATTATGAATTCAAATCTACTTATTTCCATCTGGTTTCTATATGTTACAAATGACTTTTTTTTTTTTTTTACCTTGTAAAGTAGAAATCGCAAATTGAAGTTTTAAACAGTGTTTTGATATATCTATAGATATAAAATTTTTATCTATTGCTAGTAGAGAAGTAAATAGTGATTTAACTTAGGAATTTTTCATCAGTGTCTTTTTGTTTTTGTTCTTTTTAAATCGTTCTCTATTTTTCCTATTCAAGTTATCCTGTTTGAACACAGTTCATGCTCTTTTGTCCTGTTTACATTTGTCATTTCTGTCTTAGAGTATATAGAGGAAATAAAAAGAGGTTTAACTTAAGTTTGCCAAAATTTTATTAGCTCTGATAAAGATTTATAAAACAGTTCTTCTGTATTAAAGGAATCAAAGAATATGTTAAACTGCCCAAATAATCAAGTTGTACACACTAGGCAAATTCCTATATTGTAAAGTTACATATTTAACTATTTTTGATTTGACCATCAACAGGTATTTACTTAGCACCTTTTTTAGAAAAAAAAAAAAAAAGACTTACTTATTTACTTTAGAGAGGGTGGAAGGGGCAGAGGGAGAGGGAGAGGGGGAATCTCCAGTGGACTCCTTCCTAAGGGAGGAGCCTTACTTGGGCTTGATCCTACAACTCTGACACCATGACTCCAGCCAAAATCAAGAGTCAGATGCCCACCAACTGAGGGTGGGCAGGTGCCCCTACTTAGCACCTTTTTTATGGTAATGTTTTAGGGAATGGTTTCTATGAAGGATTTGAAAAAGCTTTAAATTATGGTCTCTTCCCTCAAAGAGTTTACAATCTCCTTGGAAGGGGAGGCCACCTGTGCATTAAAGTTTAAGGCTGTAGTTCAATAAGTTCAGGAGCATGGGTTTTGAGAGAAAGATGACAATTTAGGCTGTACCCATTTTGTATCTGAATTGAAGATAGGATATTCTAATTTAAATGAGGCCCTGGGCTGTATAACAGAAGATGGGAGAGGTAGCTACATAAAGGGTTTATACACATTAAAGTGGGAGAGTGAGGTTCTTGTCCCATGGAATTGAAGAATGAATCTCGTGGACAAAGGAGAGTGAGTAAGTCTTAGAGTTTTATTAAGTGAGGATACAGAAAAAGCTCTCAGGAATGAGAGGGGTCCCGACAGGGTTGCCGCTGAGAGCCTTTAGGGTTGGTCTTTTATTGAAGGCTAACCAGGGAACTTAAACATTTTTATTGATAGCACCATTGAGTAAGGACTAGTGAAAACACCTTCAATGGCTTACTTCCTTTTTATGGTCTGGTAATTCTTTGTTGATCACAAGTAGTTGTTATAACAAGACCCCACCTCTGACACCTAGTACAGGATGCTCTGGTTTGTTCCCTTATCTCTGGTTTCCTTACGCTTCCACATTTTGGGGATTTTTGTGAGCCTGATCCTGTAGCCCCCTACCTATCTCTCCCTACCTAGCCCCACCTGTCCTTACTGAACTTTAACGAGGGATGCCTGGGTGGCTCAGTCGGTTAAGAGGCTGCCTTCGGCTCAGGTCATGATCCCAGGGTCCTGGGATGGAGTCCTGCATCAGGCTCCTTGCTCAGCGGGGAGCCTGCTTCTCCCTCTGCCTGCCTCTCTCCTTGCTTGTGCTCTCTCTCTCTGTGTCTTTCTCTCTGAGAAATAAATAAAATCTTAAAAAAAACACAAAACTTAAAAAAATTAATGAAACAAATACAACATTGACAGAATTTGTAAATCTCACTCACTAAACAGTAAGTATATTTTAAGTGTTCAACAAATCGATCGAGTTTAATAATTTTTAGCTGCTACCTCTCTGTGGTCTCCACTTGCTTAGCCATTTTCTGAAAATCATTGGCATCTTAAAGGTAGAAGAATCTGTGTTTGAAGAGCATCAGGAATATGTTAAGATTGCACCTCAAGCTCAGCCCACTTCAGGCCACATATCTTCTTCACTTCCTCTGGACAGATGGATGCCAAAAATCCAGTTTGGCTGCATTAAGGCAGGGGGAATATAAGTATGGGAGATGGAGAGACAGCATTGAGTCCAGTGGATGGAAAGGCTTTTAGTAGTGTCCAGGGGATGAGCCACTGAATCAACTAAGTGAGTGCAGAATTTCAATACACAAAGTTAGAGGGTAACATTGTCAGCTAAAATTAGATTGCTGGAAAATTTTGGGGATTTTATCCCAAAAGCTTATATCATTTGGTCCATATTGAAAATGGAAGAAAACAGGCGTCCTATTTATTTATTATTTAAAAAAATTTTAAAGTAGGCTCTGTACCCAATGTGGGGCTTGAACTCATGACCCTGAGATCGAGAGTTGCGTGCTTTACAGACTGAGCCAGCCAGGCAAACTCATCCTAAGTAGAATATTATGCAATTTAGCATCACCAGGGAAGGGAAATAGTAGCAATATTACTGTTTGAAAGTGAGGGCTTCTTTATCCAATTACATTTTTCAAAGTTTGTTCTAATCTGTGACTTTTTCAAAGAACAAAATGTCATTAATAAATTGAAAACAGCCATAGAATTAGCAATTCTTGTATTCTTAAATTTGTATGTGATGCATAAGGTGGCTTAAACTAGTAGGTTGAGTTAAAGGTAATAATACCTGGTATGGAAATTGGTCTTAGAGGAGGAAGCTTATTTCTGAAGAAGCCCTGAATTTGTTTGAGTTCTATTGTTACTTGCAATGCTGGCCAGTCATCTTTCAGGATTTTAGTTTCCTGTTGGCTATCTCAAGAGGCAGTTTGATAAACTGCCTTTTGCTTTCCTCACTTAGATGGGAGGGCCCATGTGATTCCACATTTGAAGAGCTTTTAACTTCTCCAAAGAAAAGCACTTAAGCAACTAATGAATCATAAGAGTCCTAATGTTTTTCATTGTTAATATTTAAATTTTACTTCCCAGAGGCAGAAAAATCTAGATCGTAGTTATTTCTTCAGTTTTAGCCTTGGGAAAGGATAAAGTTGAAATTTTCAGGAATTGAATGACTTTCTAACTTGAGAAGTATTGGATCATAAAGAACACGAACATGCTCTCAGTTTCTTTCAGAAAAAACCTTCATGAATTGAAAGACTCTTGAAAAGCCTTCTGTTTATGCTAAGTACTTCTCTACCGGTAGAACCTAAGTCTGGGGACACTGTTCATGGAAATAGAAACATGTACATCACAGAATGATTGAAATTTGACTTTAATGGGTGAGCAGCAGTGGGGCTTCTACTGAGTACCCTTCCTGTATTATAGGGGAGGATGGAATTAGCAGTACAGGAACTGACTTGGTTCTACAAGGATATGTCAGTAACATGATCCAGAGTGGGTCACATCCTGACCCACAGTAGAACCAATGGTTCAGTTGTAATTAACCCATGAATAATTTTTTCCCTGATTCATCTAAAGAGGCCACTTTGAGAATTGTCTTAGGAACCTACTTTATCTTGGAAATATGACAACTAATAAAACTGTAAAAAGGAACAATCCATTGTTTTAGTTCATATACATTTCAGTAGAAAACTATTCAGTGTTAAAAGTATTGCCTTATATATCCACTCTATTCAGTTTGAATCCCTAATGCTATGTCAACTTTTATAAAAGATATCTTGAATAGCACATTATTTCTTCTTACATCTATTTTTGAAGACCGTCTTTTTCAACACTACCCTAAATACTTAAAAATAAAAATAAAAACATTTCACTAACAGAGACTTATTATTTATTATCTACCTGTCAATAGTGTACAGGGTAGTTTTATAAAAAAATTTTGAAAACAACCATGAGAAATAGCCCAGACTCAGAGTTCATGTCAAACAAACTTACACTCTAAATAATAATTCTAACAAGCTACCTTAATATCATATGCAAGAATACAGTGCATTATGGAGTAAAGTGTTGTTTAAAGAAACAGGTTTTATATTTCATATCTTTAGGGAGTCTTTTAAGCCAGTTAGACTATTCAGAAAAATTGCCCATCTATTATTTTTTAAAAATGCATTAGTATGTTCCAAAGCTGCATTTTCTTTCCTTTTTTTTTTTTTGGTGTGGTTTTAACTTTTGTACAGTATCGCTAGAAATACCTATTAGAGATGAATTCTAGGAAAATAAATGTAAACAGAACACAACCTGAATTTATTTTTCTTCTCTACAAGAATTGTTTAAAGCCTGGCAGCAGAAGACTGTTCTCTTGTCTACAAAGTATTACAGTAAAAATGCAAGGTTATCTCTAAATACAAAAGACTCTAGATTTCTAAGGAAAGATTTTTTTTTCTTTGAGAGGGAGAGAAGGGGTGAAGGGAAGAGAGGGAATCTTAGGCAGATTCCATGCCTAGTACAGAGCCCAACACCGGACCCGGTCTCACAACCCTGAGATCATGACCTGAGCAGAAATCAAGAATCTGATGCTTAACCAACCGAGCCACCCAGGTGCCCCGGGAAAGAACATATCTTACGAAGGGTAAATGAAGTAGTTGGCTAGAGGGGAAGGGAAATTTCCCTATTTCACCTTGAAACTTGGCAGCATTTCAAAAACAGAGCTTGAAACTTTGGGATGAATTAAAGATAGTTTGGTTCACCTTCTTCGGAAGTTTTTCTGCATCCAGTTTACTTTCCCCATATCACATCAGTGAGGTACTTCATCTTGAGATTTTACAAAACCTCACTGGTTGATTAAAATGCAAATAGCAACCTTTTGGTGAGAAAATAATTTCAGTTTTGTCAGCTTTGGAGATCTGTCCACATACACCATAGGTGAGATAAAATATGTTTTCAAATCTGAATTTTTATGTAGGCCTATTCATTAACTTCTGATTGCCAACTGAAGCCCACTCTTTCAAGCTAGTTTGCTTTGTGTGTTATGGGAAGACTGAGGGTGGGTAAGTAAGATATTGGCACAGCTCAAGCTGCTCAGTTTTATTTCAAACAAGTCCTGATGAAAGGGAGAGTCCCACTCTCAGCACCATCTTCTATAGAAATGGGACGAAGAAACTCTCCTAAAATGTATGCAAAGTAAGGAAGGATAGGATAGAGGCCCATATATATATCTGGACCCAGAGACCTTCTATAGATAGGTAGCTCAGTAGCTAGCTAGCTATATGTATAGATCTGTAGATCTGTATGGATATAGAGATAGATATATAGGTATAGATGTAGATATACATACAGATACATAACTCTGTTGAGTTCAAGGCAGATAGATGAGTGTTTAGGTGCTGCATGTATAGGCTATAAGAGATTGAAAAGCTAGTCAATTTCATGGCTTTGTTTTCAGATTTGAAACATTTAATATTTGTAGAAATTTCTTAAGATAAAAAATCAAGATGTAGGGGAAAAAATGACATAGGAGCTCTAAATTCCTGCCTTTGAGTATCATTTAGTCAGGAGAATGACAAATATGAATAAGATGCCATCCCCGAGACCTCAAGAAGCTGACAAATCCAGTAAAGAACTTAGGATATTTGGGATGAAAGCTATTTTGTGATGCATGAGTGCCCCACAATTTACAACATAATTATTTCCTAATTTAATTTGACATTGGTAAGAAAAAAGTAGTGTAAATATTTAGGGTAAAAAAGAAAAGTTGTACAAATGTAGTGGTTTGATGATAAATGTTGGAAAAGAAGACCCATATGTAGATGATAGACCCTCAAACATGTTTTATGAATTTAATATATTGATGTTGAAAAATAGGTCCTGTTCTTTAGGGAAGGACCTGGGGAATTGTGCAGTTGTGCTGCTGGTATGAGACTTATGGCTTCTTTTCCACATTTTATAACTATGAAGGAGAGGGCTGGGTCATTGAGCAAATGTGTGTTCTTTGGTTTGTATGAATGGTATGTACTTTGAATTCTCAAAATAGAACTCCAGTTTATTTTCTCAGTAGTCCCAGTGAGAAAAGCTATATTTCTTAAATATGGTCAGAAAGCACTTGGGGAGGAATGTTTACTGTAGGAACCTGTGACTGTCTGCAGGCACCAGCATAAATATGTTTCCATTCCTGAGCCCAGGGGGGATAATCTCATTACTAAACCTGTACAACATTCAAGTCAGTTTATTTCTTAATGCTTGTTTTAATATTGTAAAAGCAAAAGTGAACATGAAAAAAAGTTGTACAATATAATAGAGTATATAAGGAACAGAAAGCTCCAGATCCCCAACACCCCAGAGGCAACCAGAGTTACCAGTTTCTAGAGCTCTTTCACACAGCGGATATTTTATTTTCATAGTGGGAATGGTTTTTCTTTTACCTCTGGACAGCATAAAGGTAATAACAGTTCCCCAGCAATGCAGTCAGTAAATGATCTTTAACTTTTCTTTCTAAGGCAACTTTGAAACATGAGTTTTGAGGAGTGGGATTAAGCACTCTGACCAAAGAAACAGATGCTTGAATTTCTGTGAAGACACATCTCCACTGATACGAACATTTGGAAGAACTAGACTTAATAGTCATTTTTCTCCTCCTGCTAAAACATGGACGTTTAATGGTTTGGTTCCAATTATATTTTTTCATTTCACTTTTCATTTTAAAATAAACATGTTAGACCACCAGAACACTTCTCCCCACTCACAAGCCTCTCTCCCCATTGTACTTGTGCTGAAAAGACAGGCTGCGTTTAAGACAGTAGAAACGTTGGCAGTGTCTGTCTTAGAATAAGCTTTCACATGCAGCTTCAAACACCTTTGTGGTTAGGGTTGTATTTTGACAGTTGCTAGGTAGCTTGAATCAGAGAGTGCAGCTGTGCAACTTAAGGTGATTTTTCTTATCCCAGCCTCTAAAGAGAGCTAAATGAAATGAAACTATAATCAGACTTCTCAAGTGTTGAAGTTGACCAAACTACTTGGAATCCACACGATAGAATGAAATGGATGAATTCTACTAAAGCACGTATAGATTAAAGTATACCGGGGAATTTAAGTTGGATCAAGGTAGGTGGACTTAGTGTAAACAGATGAATTTCTGAAATTTCTGGCCTGTTTCATTGAAAGGAAAACACCGGGTTTGGGAGCGTGCAGACCTCTTGGCCCAGGTGAGGGTTTGGCGTACATTAACCATGAAATTCTACATGAATATGCTGTTTATGATGAAGAGTCACGGAGAGAGACGAAGATTTCTGAAAAGAAAGAGTAGGGGAAAACGTAGAAATTCAACTTACCTGGTAAAATGTGAACAATTTAGGATTTGAAACTTAGAAATGGGTTCTTGTGAAGGAGACAAGAAGAGAGCTTGTTGAAGCCTTCCTATTCTGAGGGGTTTTTTTTGTTTTGACAAGGACCACGCTGAGGTATGTTTGATGTAAAGGGGGATAATCATTTGTTACAGACTGTAATAAACTGCCATTGAAGAACAATGTTCACAAAAGAAACAGAGAAGGAAAATAAACAAAAACTTTGTGGAAAGTTATCCCAGGGAGATCCTTGGAGAAGGGCAGATTAGGAAGGTAAATCAGAGCAAATGGCTGCGGAAACAGACAAGGTCAAGACTTGTCAGGGTAAGCAGGACAGTCAAACCAGCTTGCAGGTGTGTTGCTGCATGGAAACTGGTTTGGGCCTGATTCTTGTGATGGTGTTTGGAAAGCCTGGAGAAATATAAGGCCACGGGGATGGGAGAAATGTTGCCTGCTCTGGACATAGAGCAGGAAATAAAGAGAAGACAAATTCCTTTCTTTAACCAGAGGGAATGGTCCCAGCCCCAGCCTGTATACTTCAGATCTGTGTGTCTCTGTGTTCTGATATACTTCACAAAGTATCTTTTATGCCGAGGTGCTTGACTGAGTTGATGCTGATGATTTGGTATTGAGGGAATTGAAAGGTAGGCCGGGCTCTGTTCCCAAGGCCACAGTCCACAGAGTATAACCCTCCTCCCTGCTGCCTTTAATCCCTGGATGATAGTAGTAGGCAAGAAAGTAGCAAATGCAGGGAATGGTAGGTTTGCAATACTGTTGGCATTCTGCCAAATGCCTGGTTTAAAAACTACAACAAAACAATAATAGAAAAGAAAATAGTTTTTTTTTTTTTTTTGTGGGGGGAGGGTCTTTCTTAAACTTTGCCTTGAATTTTATTATTTATTATTTATTTATTTATTTGACAGAGAGACACAGCGAGAGAGGGAACACAAGCAGGGGGAGTGGGAGAGGGAGAAGCAGGCTTCCTGCTGAGCGGGGAGCCCGATGCAGGGCTCAACCCCAGGACCCTGAGATCATGACCTGGGCCAAAGGCAGACGCTTAATGACTGAGCCACCCAGGCGCCCCTGCCTTGAATTTTAAAGGAACATTTACTGATCTTGATCAAACTAATTATGAGATGTCCAGCTGATACAGAGTAATGGAAATTTAAAAATATATCAGTATTGTTTTTTTCCCTCTTTAATTACAAGAGTAATTAATGCTTAATGCAAGAGATTTAGGAAAACATAATAGTAGATGAGTGGTATTTTAAAGTGAAATATTCTTTTCTTAAAATATTCCATGGTGGGGCGCCTGGGTGGCTCAGTCGTTGGGCGTCTGCCTTCGCCTTGGGTCATGATCCCGGAGTCCTGGTATCGAGCCCCGCATTGGGCTCTCTGCTCCGCAGGAGGCCTGCTTCTCCCTCTCCCACTCCCCCTGCTTGTGTTCCCTCTCTCGCTGTATCTCTCTCTGTCAAATAAATAAAATCAAAAAAAAAAAAAAAATTCCATGGTGGGGTGGGGTGGGATGAGGGGAAGAAACTTCACATTGAGGGATTCAAGAGGGTTCAAGGAGTAATAAAGGAGATTGGACACATCTCCTTTTAGGATGTGTGGAACTGGACTTAAGTCAATTCCACCAAATGTAGACATATGTACGGAAGAAAGATCTCTCTGGGGAGATCATTAAAATGAGAGTAGATTATCATTTGAGAGGCTGGTTCAAGTCCGCTCACTGCTCCTGAAGTGCCACTGACTCTTGAAGCACAGATCTGACATTCCCCTTCTTACCCAAATTTTCATTGCTTCCATTAAACACAAATGTGCGTACACGTATTGGCTGCCAGGAAACCTGGCCCACTTACCAGGTAGTGGCATTCCCTTGGGCAAGTAATTGAACCTTTCCAAGGTTTAGCAGTTTCCTCATTAGCAGCATGACAACATAGAACCAGATTTGCTCCAAGGTCCCATTCAGCTCTAACCCTTTCGTTCTAAGACATTGATCTCATTCTGTCTCTGTTTCACCCCCATCATTTCCTTTGCCTTTAACATAATTAAACTGTTCTGAGTTCAGATGGTGAGCTAAGTGCTTTTCCGAACATATGAATTTAAGAAGTGCAGGGATGATTTGAGAAAGTGTAAATCCGGCCTGGAATCCAGAACAGGTGTTTGCCAAATTGTCTTATTACACACGTGTGTGTTTGTGTGAGGTAGAGAAACACGTACGGAAGATGGGAACTGATGAGCCAGCTTACAATTTTTAGTAATATTTGGAATGAGAAAGATTAGGACTGTGCAGTACTTGATGAGAATATGGGTTTCATAAAGAGAATAAGCTGGCATGCACACTTCAGGAGAGTTACTTCATTGTTTACACTTTTCTCTCTCATCTGATCCTGAAGAAGACAAGTCAGACTGTCCATGTCTATACAACAGCTATACCTAGCTACTCAAGGTCTTCATCTTCTTTCTATGTGAGTGTAACTTTTGTTACGTGGAGATAGGGTTTCTGGAAACTTCAGACTTTGGGAGCAGTTCTCCATGTAGAAATAAAACAAAGAATTCAGTACAGACCTTTTTGGTAATGAAGTGGCATATGCATATCAAGCAGCAACCAGCCTACAACCTGAAGAGTTTTTTCTACTGCACACTGATGGAAGTATTGTTTAATGAGTTGCAAAGGAAAACAATGCTCTGCTTGGCTGCAGGGGTATTTATTTGAAGACACATGTGAAATAATTGGTGTTTATGAGAAGATGTGGTGCCTGAACCACCATGTTTAATGTCATTGCTCTGGGAAATGTTGTCCATGATCCAAGTAATAACAAGAAAGACTTTTCCAATGATATCTAAAACGTGGGTACAACTGAGAGGAGGGAGAAGAGACAAGAATGGGGGAAAGTGGTGAAAAGTAACAGAGGCAGTGGGGGAGAGAAGACAGTGGCTGAAGGGGGAGCAACCTCGTGTCTTTCACCCCTCACCTGGCGGCCCTGGCGCAGAAAAAGGCCTGTCAGGGGAGGCCAGGAGGGTAGGAGGGTATAGCTTTGGATGAAGTTCAAGGGACTTTTAAATCTACACAAGGTGAAAAAGGAGAACTGGCACTTGGCTCCTTTTACCTGATTCCCTTTCCCCAAGTTCTGACGATTATATATTAAGAGAGTTTTGGCACTAGTGTGAGGCCATGTGAAAAATTGTTTGTGGGCTGGCATTTGGATTTGCCATTAGTAGTGAAAGGTGAATGTAGAACAACTTCCAAATGACACTCCTCTTGTGTGTAAATAAGGATGGTTGGCATTTGATTTTGCTGTGTATTTCGAATCTGTAGCAAAGGCAGTGAATGAATTCAGTGATGGCTTTGGCTGTGTTTCTGATGCACTGGGTGGTGATAGTTGGAGGTAGGAGAGACATAACACCATGCGGAATGAGGCAACAATGTCATTCAAGGCAGAGTGCCTCTGCATTCCTGGAAACCCCTGCTGCACAGCTGCACTGTGGCAAGGTGGGGGGGGAGCAGGGAGGGTGACAGGGAGATGGCATCGCTGAGGGCAAGAGCCTGCCCTGCTTGCCGAACTGACACATCAGCTGGAGACTACCAGTCCTGGCTCTAGGCCGTCATGGGATTACATATGATTTTACCACCTTTGTAACTGTTATTTGTTTACTGTGCCTTCTGAATAAATCTTCATACATGTAGGGATTAAAAGATAGGTGGCCCTTAATATGCTCATTCATCTGCATTGATGGTAGATTAAAAGAGGAGATGAAAGTCTGTAACTATCCTTTTAAATCAGCTTGCTTTCAGGATTCATGCGTCCATTGCTTCTTTTCATTTAAAAATTTCATCTTTGCATTGATTGATTTCTCTTCAATATTCAGATACATACAGGGATGTTGGTAAGTGCAAGTCACTGATAATTAATAGTAGGATTCTAAGGTAGTGGGATTGTTGGTAGCTTTAGCCCAAACTCTTTCAACTCTTTTATTTTGGCCTTGAGGATAAAACTAGTTAGTCTCTCTAGGAAACAGAACTGTGCTTGAATTCCAGTGCAACCACTAGGACAAAAGCTAAAAAAAAACCCAACCAACAACCCCCCCCCAAACTGCACCTTTTTAAAAAAAATGTGGTAAAATATGTAAAACAAAATTTACAATTTTGACTATTTTTAAGTGTATAGTTCTGTGACATTAAGTACATTCACATTGTGTTATAGCCATCACCACCATCCATCTCCAGAACTTTTTTGTCTTCCCCACCTGAACCTCTGTGCCCATTAAACAGTAGCTCCCTCCTCCAGCCCCTGGCAACCACCATTCTGTTTTCTTTCTTTATGAATTTAACTACTCTACATACCTCATACAAGTAGAGTCATAAAATATTTGTCCTTTTGTGACTGGCTCATTTCACTTAGTAAAGTGTCTTCAGGGTACATCCATGTTGTAGCATATATCAGAATTTCCTTCTTTCTTAAGGCCGAATGAATTCCATTCTATGTATGTATCACATACATAGACCACCTGCATCAGAATCACTTGGTAACCAATCACTTGGAAATTTTGGTGACCTACTCTGGGCCCTGGCATCTGAAATGTTTGGTGGCTCCTGTGTACATTGGCCTGTGAGCTGGGAGATTGCATTAGGGTGGGCCCTGTGTCAGTTCTGCATCTCATCTTTAGCTCTGAGCACAAGTCTTGGCACAAATAGATATGCAGAAAATATTTGTTGCAGAAATAGGGTATTCTGAACTGAAATGAGGTTGGAACAACATGGTCTTCATTAGGGATGGTTAACCGCAGTATGGGGTAGGGGTGACCTCTACCTTTTCCCAACAAGTGAAGTACCAAGTCAGTCCAGGAGTTCTACACATTTATTGATTTCTTGCTGAGTGGGGCTTCTCTCTGCCTCAGCCTAGTCTTTAGGAGATTTTCTCAAGGAAGGAGATGGGCCATGTTTACCTTAAATTACCTCAGTTTCATGCCAGTCTTTTAAATAGTAATGATTCTTTAGCTGGGGGGGGGGGGATCTTTTCAAATTAGCTTTTATTAAGGGTTACAGTGCTTGAAAGGGTGTATTGTGCAAGAACTTAAAATTAAGTTCTCTAGATGACATAATTTATATTAACATTTACATATGCAGAAATAGTTTATATGTACATAATATAAAAACTTGTATACTGGGATGACACTTGTGTACTAGGACTTGTAGACTACACTTCTTTGCTGAAGTGTATAAGAGACAGGTTTATTTTTGAGCATAAGTGTGAAGGAGAAAAGGTGGGTAGTTATGAATTATTTAAGGGCCTGAAATTACTAGCAGTCAAGATCTGCTTGAGTAAATTATGAAGTGGCTCAATTGGATGGCTTGACACTTTTTTTGGTATTAAGAAAATGCTATGCTTTCCTCCTTTGGTTTTTTGGTTTGAGCTTAAGTTAAATACCATCCTGAAAATTACTTGTGTTTAAGATAAAGACAGAATTTTTGCAGCCAGTCTTATGGTCATTGTCAATATTCTTTTGGATAACAGAATTGGTCAGGCACTAGGCTAAATATCCCTATGGTAGCTGAGGCCCTCTTTCAGCTAATATCCTGGGAGCAAATAACTTAATAAAGACTCATAACTATTCTGGTCAGTAAACTGATTTCCTCATTTAGCTTAAGGAAAATGTGGAAAGAATTTTGATAAACTGAGCTTTGGACTAAGAGAATAAGCTCTTTCCTTGGATCAGTGCTTCTGATTGGCACCTGGCATTAGATTCCTCTCATCTGAAATGCTCACTCTTTCTTCTTCATCGCACTAAACCCACTCTTCCTGTCAGTTTTGCCCTCTTCCCCAACACTGCTGTTTTTTCAGAGCTGAAGCCACTTAATCTACACATGTTAGTTCTGCCATGTTTTATATTTTGGTAATGATCCTGTTCTTAGGGGTAATGATCCTGTTCTTAGTCTGCTTGTTCACAAGAAAACAACCTTCCATGGGCTTTGCTATGCCTTTGTCGGATTCTGATAATAGACCCTTTTCTTGTTCCTTGTGATCAGAACTTCTCTATTATTGCCTTCCTTCCACCTTGTCTGGTAGCCTAGTTATTCTGGGCCTGGGCTCTTACTTGATTTCTCTGGAACTGCCTCGTTGGCTGAGTTTTAATTTACCTGCCAACACATCTTGCTAATGCCAGGAGCTTTCGTTACTCAGACCTTTATCTAACTCTACTGGTTGCCTGCGTAGATTTGCCCACTTGATGTTTTTCAACCAAGGACAAAATATCTTCCTACCTGGGTAAGCTTATTTAGTCTTTGTGTCCTAGTCTTCCTTAATATGGCCCATTCTGCTTGAGCTGAGTCCTGATTTGGAGAACCATTCAGTGGCAAAATGATCAACATCTGTGCTTTTAATCACTGAACTATAAATGTCCTGGTTAACCTCTATGTCTCAGCCAGTTGTTCAAATGTGGCATTTGAACACAATAAAATAATGTCATTTCAGAATGTTAACTCAATAAGGGTATCTGTTTTAGCCTGACTGCCTCTTTTTGACCTAAAATAGAATTCAGCCATATCTAAGCAAGGGTCACCAATAATTTTTTCCATTGCATAAGCCTTACCTTCGAATGTGATTCTGAGCTCACCTTTAAAAGCACAGCAGGCAATTTTGATTTGCTTGTTGTACTTTTCATTGTATTGATCCTAGAGAAAATATACATATGCACAACATTTTGTATATATTAGGAGTTCATGGACCCCTTAGAGGTTAATAGGTGCATCACAGCATTATGGTGTGATGGAACTTTCTTTTATGCTCATGGTCATCATATAAACCATGTAAAGGCAATCTAGGGGTGCCTGGGTGGCTCATTCGTTAAGCGTCTGCCTTCGGCTCAGGTCGTGATCCCAGGGTCTTGGGATCGAGCCCCGCATCTGGCTCCCTGCTCAGCTGGAAGCCTGCTTTTCCCTCTCTCACTGTGTTCTCTCTCTCACTGTGTCTCTCTCTGTCAAATAAATAAAATCTTAAAAAAAAAAAAAAAGGGCAATCTATAAATGAGATGAAAATGGATTTTCCTGGTTAAAGTTCTCTTTTGGGTGAAAAAAATGAGATGAAAGCTGAAATAAGTTAGAGGAGAATGATGCTAACATTTCTTTAGCATTATGGGTTCTTGGATTTATGCTGTTTGGCTTGTTGTTACTATAGTGATAGTTTTTTTTTTTTTTAAAGATTTTATTTATTTATTTGACAGAGAGAGAGACATTGAGAGAGAGAGCACAAGCAGGGGGAGAGGGAGAGGGAGAGGGAGAAGCAGGTTTCCCGCCGAGCAGGGAGCCCAATGCAGGGCTTGATCCCAGGACCCTGGGATCGTGACCTGAGCCAAAGGCAGATGCTTAACGACTGAGCCACCCAGGTGCCCCTACAGGGATAGTTTTATGAATGTTACTTTTTAACAACAATCTCAAAAGCTACATATGCGTGGAAGGAATGTGAAAAAATAAGAAAAGCATTTATTTTGAACAGAATGTTATTGTCAAAACAGTTTTCATTTATTGTATGTATGCAGTAACAAATGATATAAAAATGAATTTTGGCTAGGAACCAGAGACCATATTTTATTTAAATCACTTGGAATTTTATTAAAATTTAGATCTGGAATATTTTAATTTAAAGTTGAAGAATTATAGCTAGCCCAGGGGTTTATATAATGCATAAGATATGAAAGCCTCTTTAAAGGACATTTCACTGATTTGTTGCCAAGTTTCTTTTTTTTTTTTTAAAGATTTTATTTATTTATTTGAGACAGAGAGAATGAGAGAGAGAAAGCACATGAGAGGGGTGAGGGTCAGAGGGAGAAGCAGACTCCCTGCCGAGCAGGGAGCCCGATGCGGGACTCGATCCAGGGACTCCAGGATCATGACCTGAGCCGAAGGCAGTCGCTTAACCAACTGAGCCACCCAGGCGCCCTTGTTGCCAAGTTTCTATAACCAGCCTATAGATAAAGATAAAACGAGCTCTTATTTCTCCATTATTTGCAGTATTTGTGACTTAGCATTTATTATCTACATGATTCTGTTCTTTACTTATTGAAATATATTTTGTTGAGGCTGTTTGAAGTTTTTTTCAAAGTGGTCCAACTTTGAGAAGATTGTATATTTAGAATTCCCACACTTGAAAAATATTTATCGAGGATCGAACATTTCTTTAAAAAGATCACTTTGATAAAGGAGAAAGTCAGTAGTAGATTCATAGAATTTTACAGCTGAAGGGACCAGGAAGGTCTTCTGGACCAACTGTCTCAGGTGGAGACCCAGAGATGGCATGTGGCTAGTTGAAGTCTCTGATCCCTTCCTGCATTCTCTGTGCTACACCAGGCTGCCTGGCATGCTCTTAAATCACCACCAGTACAACCTCTGCAGAGAGCTTCAGCTATTTTCCTCAGCAACTTCATTTTTCTCCTAAGGTTAAACCTTACACAGAAAGTTTGTTCTCTGATAGGAATAGGTACATTGAATAAACTACTGCATAACTGGCAATCAGGACTTTTGACCTTGACACTGAGGTGCAAAACAAATGGTCAGCTGATTGGATTAGCTTAGTGAGGTGAAAAGCTAGGAATTCCGTGCAAACAGCCTATGTAAATGTTAAATGAGAAGAGATCTGGTTTCCAGGATGTAGTAATGATTCACCAGTTTCCTTGTGGAGGTCATTTGAAAGGAAAGGGAGCAGTGATGTCTATAGCTGGACAAAGAAGGATTAGAAATTATTAAGATCTGGCTTCACTTAGGGCTTATTCTACATAGGCAAGTTTAGATATGTTCTTGTAGGCACTTGATATACATAGACCAGGCACAAGGAGACCATGCTAGGAAATGAACAGAGAAGTGCCAGTGGCAAAGGCATATACCTGATAGGAGAGCAAGATAGTTGTACTCCATGTTTTTGGCATTATATAACCTTGCCTATGAGGAAGTTGGCATATAGGAAAAGAGATCCTGAAAAAAAGGAAGCTAAAAGTGTCCCTGATTTAGGGCATTTATTCTGCGGTGGATTTATCTAATCAGAGAAGGGGGTCGAAGCCAGGTCCTCCTGCCCCTGCTTCATAGGGCTGTTGAGTGTACTTCAGGGGATGAGAAATGCTTAGATGGGCTCTTTCAGAGAACTTCCATTTCCATGGGGATACGCTTGGGGGTACTGATGTAGAAGTGTTTCCAGTTGATACAGAACTTGGTGTGGAGTAGATCACAAGGTAAAAATGAAAGCAGTAGTACAAAGAGCTCATGTTTTGGAAACAAAGGAATCTGTGCTCAGATCCTGGTTCTTCAGCTCACCATCTATGGGCCCACTCAGAGTCGTAGTTCCTCTTTGTAAAATGGATTAGTAATGTTAATTATTGAAGTGAATCTCCTATGAAATTTGTGAAGCTTAGTTGATGCAGCCACCTGGGAAGGGCACTAGCCATGTGTTCCCGTGCCATATGTTTTAATTAAGCACCTTCCCATTCTGATTTCTCCTCTATCACACTTCCTCTTGTGTGGGGTGGCATCGAAGTAGCCATTTGGGTCTAGTGCTACGTGTTTATGTCCTTTGTATTTATAATTTTGTATTATTTTCTTATTTTTGTATCATGTGTACTATTTTTCCTCTTAAGGAGAACACTCCAAATTGCATAAACTTTATGCCTCACAAAACCTGGGTCTGCCCTGGTTCACTTCATAGGATTCTTACTATGATTAAGTGAAATAACCATGTAAAGCACCGTATCAGTTATTTGTTGCTAAAAACAACCCACCTTCCAAATGTAGTGGCTTAGAACAACAACAGTTTGCTCACAATTCTGTTGATCAGCGCTTTGGCCTGGGTTTCGACTTGGTGGTTCTTCTGCTGATCTCTCCTGTGCTCAATGCTATCTATGGTAGCAGTCATTGGTGGCTTGGTAGGGACTGGATGGTCTAAGATGGCTTCACTCAAATTACTGGTCATTGTCTGGCTGTCAGTAAAATTACCTTGTTTCTCCCCTGGGGCCTTTCTAGCTCAGAGGTGTTCACAGGACACAGCATTCCAAGAGGGAGAGAGTGAAACCTATAAGGCCTATATCTCTCACAGAGCTACCTGTGCTGCATTCTGCGTGTGAAAGCAAGTTGCAAGGTCACCCAGGTTTAAGGGGTGGCAAAATAGACTCCACTTTTTGATAGAAGTAGCTGCAAAGAATTTGTGGCCATTTTTAATCTACCACAAACTCTGTGCCTGAAATAGAAGGTGCTGATATTTTAGCTTTTCTTCTTCCTCTTCCAACCTCATTTCTTATTTCTGCTAAAGTAAATAAACATGAATTGAAGACAGGCTTCCAGGGAAGAAGAGAAAAATAAAGCTTCCACCAATGTGTCTGAGATTTAATTTTGTAAATTCTTTTTCTCCCAGTTTTATTGAGATATAATTGATATGCTGCACTGTGTAAGTTTGGAGTATACAGCATAATGGTTTGACTTATATATATTATGAAATGAATACCACAGTAAGTTTAGTTAATATCCATCATCTCATATGAGATAAATATATATGGTGAAATATATATGGTGAAATATATATATATATATATATATTTTTTTTTTTTCCCTTGTGATGAGAACTCTTAGAATTTCTTTTCTTTTTTTAAGATTTTATTTATTTATTTATTTCAGAGAGAGAGAGTGCATGTGTGAGAGAGTATGACTGTGGAGAGAGGCAGATGGGGAGGGAGAGGAAGAGGGAAAGAATCCTAAGCAGACTCGGGCGCTGAGTACAGAGCCCAATGCGGGCCTCAGTCTCATGACCCTGAGATCATGACCTGAGCCAAAACCAAGAGTTGGATGCTTAACCGAACGAGCCACCCAGGTGCCCCTAGAATTTATTTTCTTTCTTTCTTTTTAAATTAAAGTTTAAAAAAAGATTTTATTTATTTATTGGAGAGAGAGAGAGATAGAGAGCATAAATGGGAAGAGAGGCAAAGGGAGAGGGAGGAGCAGACTCCCTGCTGAACAGGGAGCCCAATGTGAGGCTCGATCCCAGAACTCTGGGATAACCACCTGAGCCAAAGGCAGACGCCCAACCGACTGAGCCACCCAGGCGCCCCTGGAATTTATTTTCTTAACAACTTTCCTATGTATCATATAGCAGTGTTAGTTACAGTTATCATGTTGCACATTATATCCCTAGTACTTATTTATCTTATGAAATTTGTGCTTTTTGACCATCTTCATTCAATTCCCCCTCCCTGTAAATTTGTAATCTGTTATTTAAATTAAATGGAATTTTAAATCTATTCATGCCTTTTAAAAAATAAAATGCTTAGAATTTTTATGGTATTTTAATAACACATTCATATGGGACATTAAATGTTTTACCTTTATTCAGTGTATATAAAAGAATTTGCTAAAGAAAGTTTAGTTTTGTGATGAAAGTGTATTAATAATTGAAAATACAGAAAAAGAGATGTATTTAGCAGTTTATTAATAAAAACTCATGACACTCTTCTAGTTTAGTAGAATTGTATACATGGGATTAAAACAATCCAGTAAATGGCACCCGGTTGGCTCAAGTCAGTTAAGTGGCTGACTCTTGATTTCCGCTCAGGTCATGATCTCATGGTCCTGAGATGGAGCCCCAAGTTGGGCTCCATGCTCAGCAGGAAGTCTGTTTAAGATTCTCTCTCTCTCTCTCCCTCCCCGCCCTTCTGCTTGCACACGTATGTGTGCTCTCTCTCTCAAATAAATAAATCTTTAAAAAAAAAAAAGAGCAATCCAATAAAGCCAAATTCTAAGATTTTCCTCTGTAAATGATAGTTAATTGTCTGCTTATTGAGTAATTAAATCAATCGGTCTAATGATAGATGAGTTACATGCTGTGTTTAATGATTAAACAGCATCTATAACTTTTAAAAGCCTGTTAAATGGTTATGAGAATTAACCAGGTCCTCCTGATGATGTATGATCATAATAATTATCATCAAAACTAAAAACAATCATTTGGAGAATGAGTTTGAAGCACTTGTTCTTTATATAGTTGAAAATAATGAATGTTTCTCTTATGAGTACTAACTTGACTTTATGACTATTGAAGAGATAGTAATGAGTGAAAGGAGATACAGAGATAAAAGGAAAAGGAAGTACAAGCTGTAGATTGTCTTTAGTTTCTTAAGTTGCAAAGGACAGAAAATGAAAAATGGGAAATTACTTGTTCATGTGAAGGGAGAGTCAAGAGGAAGATGTTTAGGTAGAGCTGGATGCAGGGGACCTCATAGGAAATCAGGACCTAGTTTTTCTCTCTCCATGATTTGTGTCTCCTTCATCTGTATTGGTGACAGTCTCAGGCTTGATATGGGAACAATTTGGCTATAGTAGTTTAAATCCCTGTATCTTAGGTTTAAGTACAGTGGAAAACTGTGGTTGTTTAGGAAAAGCCCCTGAGATTAGCTCTGATTAAGTTTGACGTGAGTCACACTTCTGTCCATCCCCAGACAAATTGGTATGACCAGGAGGATGGAATACATTAATTATCTCAGGCCTCTCTCATGCCTCACATGCTTTTCTTTTGGAGATCATTCCAACAGCACAGACTGGGGTTGAGAAAGAGTAGATTGGGGGCTGTTGCTAGAACTAAAATGAAGCTATGATGGCAAGCCAGACACTATAAAATCTATTATAAATGTTATGTGCATATTCCTGGCAAATAGTAGAATTTCCATAATATGTTTTGAATTAGAGATAGCTGTAAGCAAAGGATATTTTAGGTACTTTTTGTGTGTAGTTATTTTGCTTTCATACCTCTACTAAGTAGATACAGATAAGAATTTGCACTTTTTTTCAAAGCACTTATTAATGATTATGTTCCTTCCATCTGGTTATTTAGCAATGATAGTGTTCCTATTTTACGGATGGCAGACACTGTGTATGATAAAGAGGCTTGATACTATTTATAAAATGCAGTATTGGACAAATTTAGAAGAAAATGTTTTCTCCATTAGGAAATTTTGTAAATTGTGTTTAGAAAGTCCTCAAAATAGATAACTATATTTATTTTATTGGCACAAATAAATTTTTAAAGATAGTCTGTGGCAGTCTGGTCTGATGGATATATCAGATATATGGGATATATGGGATATATTATTGCATGCCTCTGGGAAGCTTGTCATATGATACAATTTATAGAATTTTTGGACACAACTGATTAGAATAGATATTCCAATTTATTTTAGCTATTGGTAAAATTCAAGTCAGACATGAATTAGTTTCTGCCAACTTAGCTTATTAAAGATAGGGGCTTTATACCATAAGGTATCATGAATTTGCCTTTTATATTGTCACAGATTAATGTATAAACAGGTGATCATATATTCAATCACCTAAACCAGGACATTGTTGTGAATGAAAGGGGAGACCAAGTGTAATCTAGACAAACAGGCTTATAGTTACCTTATGTATAACCAATATGATTTTTATTAACTGTGAACTTAATATTAAATTCTATATATGAGGCACAGCAAGAGGAAAACAATTTGTTATGTACAAGGGAACCCTCATAAAACTATCAGCAGCTTTTTCAGCAGCAACTTTGTACACCAGAAAGGAGTGGCATGATATATTCAAAGTGCTGAAAGAAAAAAACAACCAACTGAGAATATTCTACCTGGCAAGGTTATCATTCAGAAATGACAGAGAGACAAAGAGTATTTCAGACAGGCAAAAACTAAGAGAGTTTATCACCACTAAACCAGCCTTACAAAAAATGTTAAAGGGACTTTTTTAAGCTGAAAAGAAAGGGTGGTAATTAGTGACAAGAACACATATGGAAGAATAAATCTCACTGGAAAGGTAAATATGTAGTGAACGTAGTGGATTAATCACTTATAAAGCTAATATGAAGGTTGAAAGACAAAATAGTAAAAGTAGCTATGATTATAGTAATTAGTTAAGGGATACACAAGATAAAAAAGATGTAAAATGTGACATCAAAAACATAAAACATGGAAGGGAGCGAGTAATAATGTTGACTTTACAGTGGGATCAAACTTAAGTTGATCAACTTAAAATAGATTGTTATACATATAAGCAGTTATATGTAAGCCTCATGGTAACCACAAAGCAAAAACTGATAGGAAATATACAAAAGATAAAGAGAAAGGAATGTAAGCATACTGCTAATGAAAGTCATGAAACTGCAAAGGAAGAAAGCAAGTGAAGAAGAAAGAAACCAAGAGGAACTACAAAAACAGCCAAAGATTTTAACAAAATAGCAATAAGTACATACACATCAATAATTACTTTAAATGTAAATGGACTAAATTCTCCAATCAAAAGGCATAGTGGCTGAATGGATTAAACAACAAAACCCATGTATATGCTGCCTACAAGAGACTAATTTTAGATGTAAGTACACACACAGAATGAAAGTGAAGGATGGAAAAAGATATAGCATGCAAATGAAAGCAAAAAGAAAATTAAAGTAGCTAAATTTATATCGGACAAAATAGATTTTCAAACAAAGACAGTAATAAGAGACAAAGAAGATTGTTACATAATGATAAAGGGTCAATCCAACAAGAATATACAACATTTGTAAATATTTGTGCACCCATCATAGAAGCACTTAAATATATAAAACAAATATTAACAAATCTGAAGGGAGAAATAGACAGCAATAGAATACTAGGGGACTTTAATATCTCACTTACATCAGTGGATAGATCATCCAGACAGAAAATCAATAAGGAAACATCAGCCTTAAATGACACATTAGACCAGATGGCCTTAACAGATATTTACAGAATGTTATATCTCAAAGCAACAGAATGAATCTTCTCAAGTGCACATGAATCTTCTTCTCAAGTGCATATCTTTTCCAAGATAGATGATATGGTAGGCCACAAAACAAACTTTAATAAAATTTAAAAGGATTGAAATCATATCAATTATCTTTTCTGACTACACTGGTGTAAAACTAGAAATTAATTACATGAAGAAAACTGGAGAATTCACAAATATGTGGAGATTAAACAATGTGCTACTGAACAACTGAAGAGTCAAAGAAGAAATCAAAAGGGAAATAAAAATATATCTTGAGAAAATAAAAATTGAAATGTAGTGTACTAGAATGTATGGGATGCAGCAAAAGCAGTTCTAAGAGGCAAATTCATAGCATATATGTCTACCTCAAGAAACAAGAAAAGTATCAAATAAACAACCTAAACTTACACCTCAAGGAACTAGAAAAAGAAGAATAAACAATGCTCAAAGTTAGTAGAAGAAAGGAAATAACAAAGATTAGAGCAGAAATAAATGAAAGAGAGACTAAAAAGACAATAGAAAAGAAAATGAAAGTAAGAACTGGTTCTTTAAAAAGATAAACAATTATTTTTTGTTTAAGAATTATATATAAATAAAATAAACATTTAAGTAGACCTACCAAGAAAAAAAGGAGAGAGGACTCAGATAAAAAAAAAATCAAATAAAAGAGATGTTACAACCGAAACAAAGGATCATGAGACTACTATGAACAATTATATGCTAATAAATTGGACAACCTAGAAAAAATGGATAAATTCCCAGAAACATACAACCTTACAAGACCAGATCATAATGAAATATAAAATCTAAACAGACCAATTACTAAGTCAATTACCAAATAAGCAAATTAATTACTAAATAAGGAGACTGAAGCAGTAATCAAAAACCTTTCAACAAATAGAAGTCCAGGACTAGATGACTTCACTGGAGAATTCTACCAAACATTCAAAGAAGAGTTAATACCAATTCTTCTCAAACTTCCAAATATTAGAAGAATAGAGAACTCTTCCAAACTCATTTTTCAAGGCCAGCTTTACCCTAATATCAAAACCAGACAAGGATGACACAAGACAAGAATATTATAGGCCAATGTCCCTGATGAGCATAGATGCAAAAATCAACAAAATATTAGCCAATTGAATTTGCCAATACATTAAAAGCATCATATACCATCATCAAGTGGGATTTATTCCAGGGATGCAAGGATGGTTCAACATTTGCAAATTAGTCAATATGATACATCCCATTAACAAAATGAAGGATAAAAATCATATGATCATTTCAATAGACACAAAAAAAGCATTTGTTAAAATTCAACACCATTTATGATAAAAACTCTCAACAAATTGGATTTGGAAGGAATGTACTTCAGCATAATAAAGGTTATATATGATAAGCTAGCATCATACTCAATGATGAAAAGCTGAAAACTTTTCCTTTATGATCAGGAACAATACAAAGATGCCTTCTCTTCCCACTTTTATCCAACATATTTTTGGAAGTCCTAGCTAGAGCAATTAGGCAAGGAAAAGAAATAAAAGGCATCCAAATTGAAAAGGAAAAGTTGAAAGTGCCACTATTTGCAGATGACATGATATTATATGTAGAAAACCCTAAAAACTCCTTCAGAAAACCAGTAGAACTAATAAATTCAGTAAAGTTGCAGGATACAAAATTAATACCTCCAAAATTTGTAGCATTTCTATTAAATAATAATGAACAATCAGACAGAGAAATTAAGAAAACAATTGCTTTTACAATTGCATCAAAAAGAATAAAATACCTAGGATTAAATTTAACCAAGGAGGTGAAAAATCTGTATATTGAAAACTACAAGACATTGAAAGAAACTGATGGGGTACCTGGGTGGCTCAGTTGGTTAAGTGTCTGCCTTTGGCTCAGGTCATGATCCTGGGGTGCTGGGATTGAGCCTTGTATGGCGCTCCCTGCTCTGCAGAGAGTCTGCTTCTCCCTCTCCTTCTCCCTCTGCCCCTCCCCACCACTCATGCCCTCTCTCTCTCTCAAATAAGTAAATAAAATCTTAAAAAAAAAAGAAAGAAATTGAAGAAGACATAAAAAAATGAAAAGACATTCTGTGCTCATGGATTGGAGGAATAAATATTATCAAAATTCCCATTCTACCCAAAGCTATATACAGATTCAGTGCAATCCCTATCAAAATTCCAATAGTATTTTTCACAGAAATAGAACAAATAGTCCTAAAATTTTTGGAACCATAAAAGTTCTTGAATAGCCAAAGCAATCTTGAAAAAAAGAACAAAGCTGGAGGCATCATGCTCACCAATTTCAAACTGTATTACAAAGCTATGGTAATTAAAACACATATGCCATAAAAACACATCCATAGATCAATGAAACATAAGAGAAAGCCCAGAAATAAACCTAAGTGTATGTTGTTAGTTAATTTATGACAAAGGAACCAAGAATATACAGAGTAAAGGACAGTCTCTTCAATAAGTGATGCTGGGAAACATGCAAAAGAATGAAACTAGACCACTATCTTACACCATACACAAAAATGAACTCAAAATGGATTAAAGACTTGAAGGTAAGACTTGAAACCATAAAACTCCTAGAAGATTGGGGAGCCTGGGTGGCTCAGTCATTAAGCATCTGCCTTTGGCTCAGGTTATGATCCCAGGGTCCTGGGACTGAGCCCCGTGTTGGGCTCCCTGCTTGGTGGGAAACCTGCTTCTCCCTCTCCCACTCCCCCTTGCTATCTTTCTCTCTGTCAAATAAATAAATAAAATCTTTTAAAAAAAACTCCTAGAAGAAAATGTAGGTATACTCCTTGACATATGTCTTGGTGGACTTTTTGAATCTGATATGAAAAGCAATGCAAAAATAAACAAGCGGGACTACATCAAACTAAAAAGCTTCAGCACAGCAAAAGGAAGCATCAATGGAATGAAAAGGCAACCTACTGATTGGGAGAAAATATTTGCAAATTATATATCTAGTAAGGGGCTAATAACCAAAATATATAAAGAACTCATACCAAACAAACTGATTAAAAAACTGGCAGAAGATCTGAATAGACATTTTCCCAAAGAAGATATACAGTTGGCAGTTGGCCAATAGTTATGTGAAAAGATGTTCTACATCATTAATCATCAGGAAAAATTAAATCAAGACCACCATGAGATATCACCTCACACCTGTTAGAATGGCTAGTATCAAAAAAGACAAGAAATGACAGGTGTTGGCAAGGATGTGGAGAAAGCAAAACCTTGTGTGCTGCTGGTGGGAATGTAAATTGGTGCAGCCACTATGGGAAATAATATGTAGGTTCCTCAAAAAATTAAAATTTGAACTACAGTATGATCCGGAAATTCCACTTCTGGTATTTATCTGAGGAAAATGAAAACACTAATTCAAAAAGATATATGCTCATTGTTTGTTATATGTCTCATGTTCACTGCAGCATTATTTCTAAAACTAAGTTATGGAAACAATCTGTCCATTGATAGATGAATGGATAAAGAAATGAAATCTGGCCATTTGTGACAACATCGATGGACCTTGAGGGCATTATGCTAAGTAAAATAAGTCACACAGAGAAAGATGAATATGGTATAATCTCTCTTACATGTGGCATCTCATATATGTATATGGCTGCCAGAGTTGAGGGTTGGGGGGTGGGTGAGAGAAATGGGTTAATTTTTCTTTTTTAGTTTAAAAAAAGGAAAAGTTGATAAATTGGATTTGATCAAAATGGATAACTTTTGTGCTTCAAAAGACATCATTAGGAAAATGAAAAGAGAAGTCATTGGCTTAGAGAAAATATTGGTAAATCACATTTTTTAAATAACGGATTTGTATCCATAATATACAGAGAACTAACTGAATGGGTCAATTTTATGATCTGTAAATTACATCTTAATAAAGTTTAAAAATAGTGCACTCAAAAAATTATCTATATGAGGGACAGTCAGTACTTTTTTATTCTGCAAATCTCTCCAATAAGTGAGCTGTTAGTCATGTGACTTTTTGGCATGGACTGTTTTTCCTTTAAGAGATAATGGTATCTTACACTTACAGACTGTGATAGTGTTGGAAGTCCCACTGCTTCTTTCTGCATTTTCTGATGGAGTATTTAGTAAGATGAAGAATTAGTTTTTTGAGTGACAGATTTAGCTTTCCAGCTATGTCCCTGATCACTTACTAGATTAACTTGGAGTGCACAAGCTAAACTATGAGTGTAATGTCTGATAAAGATTTCTTGATAACCTAATTGATAATACCTCTCAATAAGGCAGTGGCGGTTAGAAGAACACTGAGAGGTCTGCTACTGTTGTCCCCTCTTGGCCCTGCCAATTTCAATATATCACACAGAAGTTGTCTTTCCCATGTCCTTGTCTCTCTGGGTGGCATTTGATTTTTGAATATCTTGGTAACAGAGGGCCAAAGAATGAAGACAACAAATTTCATATTAACTCTTCCCTTTTTGTTGCTCTATTTCTGTTGTTTATGTTTTTTTAAAGAATAGAGTCTCCTTTTTTATGTATAATTTCTGTTCTACTATAGCAATTTAGTAATATTTAGTAGTCAATATTGTGAATATAGTGAATATGTCAATAACATTTTTAAAAGCCATAAAAGCATGTTAAAACCTAGCAATTACAGAAACAGTTGGGATCTTCCTTGTGAAAGTACAGTGCACACAGTACTTATCTTCTAAGTCCTTTGTGTGCTCTTAATACTAATTGCACCTTGATCGGAGCCACTTTACATTAAGCCATTTTACTTAAAGTTAGTTGGATCTTGAGCCCACTCCACAGAGACCCTCTAATTCTGTATAATGACTTGCACTTTAGTGCTCAATCAGTGCTAGAATCAAGGTATTATAAAAAGTGTGCAACTTTTTATAATTGAAGAATCTAGGGTAGAACAAGGTAAAGTGACATATTGAAGGGTAGAGTTCAGAATAAAGTCCAATGTTATAGTTGCCCATTGCAGTGCTTTGCTCGGAGACCTCCTCCAGGCCTGTGGTCTTCAGTGAAACTGGGGAAACTAGCATGGGAGGCAGGTCAGACAGTGTATAAAGGTGAGTTACAAGTAGAATATTTAGGGGCATTTCTCAGCACTAGAGAAATTCCAACTAGATTCTGATTCGCTTTTTTAAACTATCAAAAAAACCCCCCAAAACCAAAAAACACAAACCCCACCAAGACAAGCTTAAAAAAATTAGATAGTAAACCTTACTTCTTGTTAAAAGTTTGAAAAATATCAAAATATCAAGATGTAAAAGAAAATAAAAGCTTCCACAATCCACCACCCAGAGATATAGCTTGTTTGTGTTTTTATACTTGTCCTTCTAATTTTTAGTTTTTTTCCCTTTTCTTGGAGTATATATGGACTTAAACATTACAAAGCAGGGGTCACATCACACCTAGTTTTGAAATCTGATTTCTAAAATTTAATGCACTGTTTTGCCTGTTTTGATTATATTCTTAAATTATTATCACACATACATTTTGCATTGAAATGTGCTATAGAGAGATAATTTGTGTAATGATTACCTTACTTCTTTTTAAAAAAAACTGATATAAACACTATATAATTCTGTGGCTATTTCTATACTATACATTCCTTGACAGAAATATGATTTTTTAAGTCTGTAGATGTGTATTGCCAAATTGCTCTCAAAAGTTTTTTTCTCATACATTTCCAGCACTGTATGAGAAACCAATTTTCCTGTATCCTCCACAACAATGGGTAATCATAATTTTTAAAACTTCTTCCAAATTTACTAGGTAAAAGGTGGTATGTTATTGTTTTAATTTAGATTTATTTGGTTTTTAACGAGGTTAGATACTTTCTCATGTTTATTGCCAATTTGTATTTCTTCTTTTCTGATTTGCATATATAGAACCTTTGCACTTTGGGAGGTCAGTTCTTCTTCTTATTGATTTTTAATAATTTCTAATGTATTAAGAAAAATAACTTTTTCTGTCTTACGTGAGTGAATATTTTCCTCTGTTTAACATTTGCCTTTAATTTTAGGGAATCTTTATTTTTATTTTTTAATTTTTATTTAGTTTTTGAAAAGATTTCATTTTTAAGTGATCTTGACTTAAACTTACAACCCTGAGATCAAGAGCCACATGCTCTACTGACTGAGCCAGTCAGGTGCTCCTTTAGGATATCTTTTTAGAATAATGAACAAATGTTTTAAATTTTAAAGGAGTCAGACCTATCAGTCTGTTTCTGTATGATAAATTCTGCCTTTAAATGTGTGTTGAAAAAGACCTTTTTGAATTTTTTTTTTTTTTTTTTAAAGATTTTATTTATTTATTCATTAGAGACAGAGAGAGAGAAGCAGAGGGAGAAGCAGGCTCCCAAGGAGCAGGGAGCCCGATGTGGGACTCGATCCCAGGACCCTGAGATCATGACCTGAGCCGAAGGCAGACGCTTAACCATCTGAGCCACCCAGGCGCCCTGAATTTTTTTTTTCAAAAAGCAAATATATACCTACCTATATTTTTTCTAGCTTGAAGTACACACGCACACACACACACGTGCATGCACACACACACACACTTTTTACATTTATCCCTTGAATCCATCTAGAATTTACTTTGTAGTATGATATGAGTTAGTTATATAAATTAATCTTCCTCCAAATAGTTAAATGTTAGTCACAAACTATATAATGAAAAATCCATCCTTCTCTACTGATTTGGAAAGAGAAATCCATCATGTTAATTTTTTATGTATAGTAAATGTACTTGTTGCTAGGATTACATTTAGTTCGATTGATTTTCACACCTTTTCTACTATCTAAAAATTGCCTATTATCTCAATTTTGAAAAGGAGGTCTTCTTTTGCAGCATGGTTAGTGGGGAGAGTGAGGGTTTTAGAGTGATCAAAGGTTAAACTCCAGTTACTCTCTCTGATGAGTGAGGCCCAAGGTTCCCCATCTGTAAAATGGGAATAATAGGTATCTGTCTACCTTGTAGGATACTTGAATATCAAGGATGATTTTGGTAAATGCTTAATATGTAGGTATTATTCTTATACTACTTTTCTCAAGACACTGCTCAGACACCTATAGGGGTTTCCTTTTTGCCTCCTCTGTTTGACTTATAAGGACCTATTGATCTGGCCCTTCTCTATGCCTATGACTCTTTCCATCGTTTATTTAACATGTTATCTTACCACGTGGCAGGCATGTGCCAGGCACCATTCTAGGGACTAGTGATAAGTGATAAAGAAGGCAAAGGAGACCTCTGCTTTTGTGGAACTTATCTTTTAGTGGTATAGTTAGATTAAATTAAGAATATTTCCAGTTGGGTTAAATACTACAGGAAGACAAAACAGGATTTTATGCTAGGGGTGGTTGACATCTGAGCTAAGATCTCAAATGAAGAGAAGGGGGAAGGAGCCTTGCCAAGATCCAGAGAAGAATAGTCCAGGCAGAGCAAACAGAAGACACAAAGGACTGAGGCAGGAATAGAAATCAGTGCAGAGGGGCTGGAGCAGAGAGAGTGACGGAAACAAAACAAAACAAAACAAAACATAGGACATGGGACTCATAAAGACAGACAGGGGCCAGATCTTGTTCCCAATCTGTATCCCAGTCCCCTTTCAGACCATCTCCTGACAGTCCTGTACCCTGTCATGCCCCCTAGAGGCCTTTGCTCATGCTGCTTTCCCTTTAACTGAAATGTTTTCTTTTGTCCTTTCTATGTTTCCAAATTCTATCCATTCTTAAAAGCCTGGCTTAGGTCTCATCTTCTCTCATTTTGAATGAACATAGCCCATTTGGCCTCTTTCTCTGAGTTCCTGTTGCTCTTTTGGCTGTACTCATAGTTTTATGTGTTGTTTTCCCCTGCTTCCCTCACCCCCACCTGATAAATTGTGATCTCCTTGAGGGTAGAGAAGGTAGTCTAATACTTCTTTTGTGTCCCTCTTTAAATGTTTGATATAGTGTTGGGAATACATTGGACCCATCATTTGATATTCTAGATAGAAGCTTAGGATCAGTGAACACTTCTTGAGTTTACCCTACTTAAATCTTCAAAAACAATTTTGACTAAAAAAAGCCCAAAGAGCTTTTCCCATTAGAGGGAAAACTCTAATGAGCACATTAAAATAAATGAAACATATCGATGGAACCAAACGTCATGCTTCAAGTGATATATTTTAATATTTTAAATATTTATTGTAGATTAACATGAGCAAAATTGAATAGCTAGGCAGAAATTTATGATAGCTTTTCTTAGATTCAACGCTAAAAATATCTTGAACATTTGCGTTGGCTGAAAATGTTCTGAAAAAAGCTTCAGTTTTCCTTATTTTTTTAAAAAAGAGAATTAGTTATATTTCCCAGTACTTTTACATTGAATTAATTTGTCACTCATTCTAGTGTTCAAACAAAAATATCTAGTTTACGGGAATGTTGTGGCAGATGCTGCTAGCCCCCACCCTTTTCTCTGGGACCTTTCACTCTGCTCTAGTGGGCTTCCAGCTGTCAGGATCTGCTTCTCTGTTCCTGAGAGTTGCCCCCCAAAGGCCACTTTGTCCGTGGTTAGCAGGTTGGTTCTGGGGAATTAATATTCCCTCTTCCTCAGCAGGCCTCATCCTGTAACTCTCTAGGGCTGTTATATAAAATTCCCCAGCTCTCTTGCCGTCAGATGAGAGAATCCCCTGAGACTGTGTTTTGCACCAGTTCTCAAGGTTTCCCCAGGGAATTCACCTCCAGGCACCCACCGTAGTAGCTGATTTGAAAGCTGACCCTTTATTAAGTGCCTGCCTTTCCTTTTCTCTCTTCCCCATTTACCTATCATTGTCCCCTCACCTGCCAAATAAATGGTTTGCCCTTGAATCCTTGTCTTGCAGGCTGTGTCTGGAGAACCCAAACTAAATCACAACATTACATATTATCGTGATCACACTTCTTTTTTATTTACTTATTTATTTATTTATTAATTATTTTTTTAAATATTTTATTTATTTGACAGAGAGAGACACAGCGAGAGAGGGAACACAAGCAGGGGGAGTGGGAGAGGGAGAAGCAGGCTTCCCACAGAGCAGGGAGCCCTATGCGGGGCTCGATCCCAGGACCCCGGGATCATGACCTGAGCCGAAGGCAGACGCTTAACGACTGAGCAACCCAGGCACCCCTCGTGATCACACTTCTAAGCACCTTCTAGATTAACCCTGTAGAGTGCGTGGTTCAGGAGATCTCAAGTGTTTTACATAAAAGCCATTGTTCTTAAGCAAAAGAAGGCCTTGCAGGATCAATAGTTCACACTAATGGATTGGAGGAGTTATCTGGCATGACCCAAGATGCATTAACAAACACAGGAAATCTGACCTTTGGAAAAGCCTCTGACCTGAGCCTGGAGAGTAAGACTCCAGTTCAAGTGATGAAACTTCCTTATGCTACGTCAACATTGCTTTGGATTTGCTGTGGAGCTAGTAGTCCAAGGAGGAGGATTTTTGCAATGACTTCTTTTACTCTTGCATTTCCCTCCTTGCCTGACTGATGTTGTGATGATCTCATCTTATTCTTTATTCCTAAATCCTCCCCAGTGTTACATACATAGTGAATACTTGTTGATTAATGGGCTGCTATGTGCTGACCACTGTGCTGTCAGGAACTACGTCACATTTTGTTATGTCAGTTCCCCTTAGCATCTGTGGTTCTCTTCTGGATCATAACCCTGCTGTTTTTTTTTTTTTTTTGGTCTTTCATTTCATTTATTTATTTTTTAAATTTTTATTGTTATGTTAATCACCATACATTACATCATTAGTTTTTGATGTAGTGTTCCATGATTCATTGTTTGTGCATAACACTCAGTGCTCCATGCAGAACGTGCCCTCTTTAATACCCATCACCAAAACCTGCTGGTTTTTGTTGCTATTACATTATAGAATGTTGTCAAATATTGGCAAGATTAACCTCTGATTATTTATTTTTGAAAACTAGAGATAAAATAGTAGTGAAATGAGTACTACTTCTGACCTTTTGTTTCAACTCTCCTTAGTTCTACGCAGTCTTTTGAGTGGGAACCTATATATGCTCAGGAACCTATATATGCTCAGGAACCTATATATGCTCAGGAACCTACATATGCTCAGGAAGTCTTACAGCTCTCAGTGGCAGAAGCCTGGCCAACTGTTGCTGACACACCCTGGTCTGCACCTTGCTGTTCTGGCTGTTGTTTGCTGGAATGCTCAGGGCAGTAGTTACATGAAAGCTATCCTCCTCTCCCCTGCTCTGCTCAGGATTTCTAGCATGCTCACCATCCCCAACCAGACGTCCTTATCACCAATTCTTTAGAGATGTCACTGTCATACTGATCTCACAGAAATGCTCATAAAGCATTTGAGAATTGCTATCTGCCATGAACTGCTTTTCTCAGTTTGGAGTCATACCTCTTTAACTGCTCTTAATCATTTTAGGGACAACTGTATGAGTATACTGTATACTCTAAAATGACAGTGATTGATCCTATAAGTAAAATACCAAATAAGTTGAAAAAAGGGGCAAGGAATTTTATAATTGAAAGGTCTCTCCACCCCATTACCACTGCATTATTCATTAGAAATGGGTATAGTCTTACCTATTAAAACTCCTTCTGGAAGTTCTGTGAACCTTTTGTGTCCAGTCAAAACTCTATACTCTGCATATGCTTATGAATATTGCCTCAAGCTAAACAATGTTCATATATATATTTTTCCATTTAAATACATTGTTAGGCATTCACTGGCAAGTAAACAGATTATGGCAGCGTCTTTCTTATCATCTGTTGCTTATCTGGCAACCTCAACTAGGTGGAATTTAGCCAAGAAACAGGTAAGAAGCTGAACTTATCTTGTGAGATAACCTAAGAGATATTCTAGTGTCTGTGCAATACCTATTCTTGCGTACTTTATTCACTAAAGAGCCCCTTGAAGACTCCATGCAAAATCTGTTCTTTTTAAATTTTATTTTTTTATAATAGATATAATAATTAATTATTATTAATTATATTTATTTTTAATTTTTAAATTTTAAGTCCAGTAGAGTTAACATAGAGTGTTATATTAGTTTAGGTGTACAATATAGTGATTCATTCTATACATTACTCAGTACTCATTAAGATAAGTGTACTTTTAATCCCCTTCACCTATACACCCATCCCCCTCCCCTACCTCCCTTTTGGTAACCATTAGTTTGTTCTCTATAGTTGGTTTGTCTCTTTTTTTCTTTGTTCATTTGTTTTGTTTCTTAAATTCTACCTATGAATGAAATCATATGGTGCTTGTCTTTCTCTGACTGACTTATTTCACTTAGCATAATACCCTCTAGATCCATCCATGTTGTTGCAAATGGCAAGATTTCATTCTTTTTGATGGCTGAGTAATATTCCATTGTATGTTTACACCACATAGTCTTTATCCATTGATCTATCAATGGACACTTGGATTGCTTCCATAATTTGGCTATTGTAAATAATGCTGCAATAAACATAGGGGTGCATATATCTTTTCAAATTAGTGTTTTCATTTTCTTTGGGTAAATGCCCAGTAGTAGAATTACTGGATCATAGGTTAGTTTTATTTTTAACTTTTTGAGGAACCTCCCTACTGTTTTCCACAGTGGTTGCACCAGTTTGCATTCCCACCAGCAGGGCACAAGGGTTCCTTTTGCTCTACATCCTCACCAATACTTGTTGTTTCTTGAGTTTTTGATTTTAGCCATTCTGATTAGGTGTGAGGTGATAGCTCATTGTGGTTTTGATTTGCATTTCCCCGATGATGAGTGATGTTGAGCATCTGTTCATGTGTTGGTTGGTCTTCTGTATGTCTTCTTTGAAGAAATGTCTGTTCATGTCTTCTGCCCATTTTTAAATTGGAGTATTTGTTTTTTGGGTGTTGAGTTGTATAAATTCTTTTTTTTTTTTTTTTTTAAAGATTTTATTTATTTGACAGAGAGAGACACAGAAAGAGAGGGAACACAAGCAGGGCGAGTGGGAGAGGGAGAAGCAGGCTTCCTGTGGAGCAGGGAGCCTGATGTGGGGCTCGATCCCAGGACCCTTTTTAACTGCTCTTAATCATTTTAGTGACAACTGTATGAGTATACTGTATACTCTAAAATGACAGTGATTGATCCTATAAGTAAAATACCAAATAAGTTGAAAAAAGGGGACTTTAGCTAAAAGGTGCTTTAGCTAAAAGGTGCTTAATGACTGAGCCACCTGGGCGCCCCGAGTTGTATAAATTCTTTATATGTTTTGGATACTAACCCTTTATCAGATATGTCATTTGCAAATATCTTCTCCCATTCAGCTGGCTGTCTTTTAGTTTTATTGATTGTTTCCTTTGCTGTGCAGAAGCTTTTTATTTTGATGTAGTCCCCCTAGTTTATTTTTACTTTTGTTTCACTTACCTCAGGAGACATATCTAGAAAAATGTTGTTACGGCCAATGTCAGATAAATTACTGCCTGTGCTGTCTTTAAGGATGTTTATGGTTTCAGGTCTCACATTTAGGTCCTAGATCCATTTTGAGGTTTTTTTTTTGTGCATGGTGTACAAAAGTGTTATAAGTATTTTACATATGATTTTAACAGGTGTGGTTTAGTTATATGATTTTCCAGTTGGTAGCAAATGAGAAGAGGGAGAATAGACTACCAGAGAAAAACACCAAGAGATTATACTTTGTTAATATTTAAACTAGGTTGTTAAATTTTGTGGAAGAATGGGTTTTAGTCAAATATAATTATAAAAATGGTAACAATTGTGTTAGAAGGCTTCTTTTTTTTTAAGGTTTTATTTATTTATTTGACAGAGAGATAGAGAGAGAGCACAAGTAGGCAGAGCAGCAGGCAGAGGGAGATGGCTCAGTTGGTTAAACAGGGAGCCTGACACAGGACTCGATCCCAGAACTCTGGGATCATGACCTGAGCCAAAGGCAGCTGCTTAACCGACTAAGCCATCCAGGCACCCCTGTGTTAGAAGGCTTCTAACTGACCATTTATTGAATGCCTGTTAACATGCCAAGCAATGCCATGCACTCTTTATGAATGTCTTCTCTTTGTCTTTGAGATAGACATTATTATTGCCGTTTAAAAAAATAAGAAAACTGAGGCTCATATGAGTGAAATGATTTGCTCAAAGCCAAGGAGTAATTGACTGAGCCAGAATTAAACCTAGAACTGTCTGATTTAAAATCCTCAGTTGTTTCTGTCATACCAAGTTGCCTCCATATAAGACATTTCCCTGATTAATTTAATGGTGTTATTGTTTTAAGAGAAATACACTCCCTAGAGGGATTTAATAGTAACCTCCTGTGATACTCCTGAATTTACATCTTGTCTTTTTTGCCTCTGAATGGATATATAGAAATCTTGATTATTTTAGTTTATATTTGTATAAACAACTTTTCTAGTTTGTGTAGATTCAATTAGTGACTTTAATAATACTGTTTCTGGCTGGGACCTGATGCTTTTTGACTCATGGAGGCATATACTTGCTCTTTGAATGTTTGTAGTGAGGGATCATGTGAAGGAAGGAGCATCCAGAAAAGCATCAGAACCCTTTTTAAGATAATTGTGGCCATGGCGACTGGTGGTACGGTGATTAAAGAGAACCGATAGTGATGTAAACGTAATTTCTTTGCTGAGCCATCACTGACGCAGAGAGCAAAATAACCAAGACAGGCGTGACTGATAGAAGTTTTGGTGTTACCCTAGTGTTCGTTTTAATCTCTCCCCAGCTCTTAATACTACTGATTTTTATCCATCATGTGAAAACAGTGGCGACAACCTATAGTACAAGGTATGCTGCAATAGTAAGTTTCACGGGGAGACTTACATAATTCAGAGATCACATGAAAGAAAACCACATTATTTTCTAGCTCTTATCTGATTTAGTAAAAAGGTTGCAAACATACATCTTTTTCATGATGTTATTTATCAGAAATCATAAGTGGTAAAAACGAAACCTTGTCAAACGTGAAAGGTAATAACAATTACTGTGTGGCACTCCAAGTGCTATGGAGTTTTTGTTTTGTTTCTTTCTGGAGTTAACTGGTTTTGGTGCTTCTAGTGAACTTTAGCTAAAAATGAGGTTTTTTTTTTTTTTTTTTTTTTTTAAAGCCATTACAGTTGGTTGATGCCAGAATTAGAATCAGTAAAGCATGAAGAAATTGGAGTAAACTCTAAGGGGATGTCTTCCTGTTTCTGGGATCTTTGATCTGTTGTGGATTCTGATGTGGTCACTTACTACCATCAGTCCATTTGATTCTAGAGAGATTCCACGCAAGAAGCAGTCAAGCACACACAGGCTCCAAACCTCTATCGTGAGCCAGGGTGACCTTGTGTTTTGATTTTAGCATAAAATGTAGGCTAGAGTTCTGTTTCAGTTATTTATCTTGTATTTCCCTTTTCCTGGAATTACAGCCCTACCCTTGACCTGTTGAATCAGAATCTCTTGGTTTACTGTCTAGAAATGTCCATTTTAAATATAATTCCCAGGTGAGTCTCATGAATGTTTGAGAACTGCAGCATAGGCCTCCTAAGTATGATAGCATGTCCCAAATATGTAACACTTGTAAGCTTCAGAGAATGTCACTCTATTTGTTGGTAGAAAGGGATGAGAGAAAAGTGTCAACCTGAAACATGGAGCACTTTGAACCTTTTTATTTTATTTCCAAATAGAATATTTCCAAATATTTCAAGCCCAATTGCCTTGGCCTAATTGTGTTTCTTTAAGATTCATATTTTCCTTGTGCTGTAATAGAATTCTTTCTCCTCAGGTATGGGATTGAGGTGGGGTGGATGGGAATGACACTTCCAAGAACAGAGATTCTTAAACAATATTAAAAAAAGAAAAAGACCAGCTGCTCCTATACCCTTCCCCCTCTCTCATTCTGATCATTCTGATTCATTCTATCTGGTAACTGATTCAAATGCTTGCCCCTGGGTAAGACATGGCTTAGTCTGTTTGAGCCACTATAACAAAGTACCATAGACTGGGTGGCTTATAAACAACAGAAATTTATTTCTCACAGTTCTGGAGGCTCAGAAGCCCAAGATCAAGTTGCTGGCAGATTCTGGGTCTGTTTATGGTTGCTAGCACCATAAACATTTTTCTGGGTTGGAAAACCCTTTTCCTGGTTTTCAGGTGGCTATCTTCTCTCTCTACCTTCACATAGCAGATAGAAAGCAAGAGAACTCTCTGGGGTCCTTTTTCTAAGGGCACTAATCCCATTCCTGAAGGATTCACCTTTATGACCTCATATAGTCTTAATTGCATCCCAAAGGTCCCATCTTCTAATCCCATCACATTGGTGGGTAGGCTTTCAATGTATGAATTTGTAGGGAGCGCAAATGTTCAGTCCTTAGTAGAGCTATTTTTCTAGAGATTGGAGTGTGTGACCAAAAGTGAACATACTGTATTTGTGTAAAGTTCCATGTTTGGGGGGCACTTGGGTGGCTCAGTTGGTTAAGCATCTGACTCTTGATTTTGGCTCAGGTCATGATCTCAGGGTCATGGGATCATGCCCCAAGTGGGGCTCTGTGTTTAGCCCGGAGTCTGCTTGAGATTCTCTTCCTCTGCACACTCCCTCCCACCCCAAATAAATAAATAAATAAATAAATAAATAAATCTTTAAAAAAAAATCCACGTTTGGGCTACTGCTAGAGTTGGAGTACTTTCCTGGATCTACCACGAAACAAAGAAGCTTGACACTTACCCTCAAGTAGAAATGAGGAGATGCATTTAAATTTCTGGACCCTAATTTAGACTTATTCTGGAGATTTAGTTGAGGGATGTGAATGGCCTGTGGAGCTGCAAACTCACTGGCTTGACCCCAAACAGATCTCATGTTGAGGCTGGGAAAAAATCCCTGGCCTTCTCCACAGCCCTGGCTTCAGATGTCTCTTGTACCCATTCTCAGGATGATGGTCATAAAAAGAGGGGGCAGTGTAGGTTCCTGAGGCTAGAGGGAATAGGATAGGGCAGAGGTTCTCCTGTGCTTATGGGCACTAGAATCACCTGGGGAGGGGCACTTGGGTGGCTCAGTTGTTAAGTGTCTGCCTTCGGCTCAGGTCTTGATCCCAGGGTCCTGGGATCGAGCCCCACATCAGGCTCCCTGCTCAGCGAGAAGCCTGCTTCTCCCTCTCCCACTCCCCCTGCTTATGTTCCCTCTCTCGCTGTGTCTCTCTCTGTCAAATAAATAAATAAAATCTTTAAAAAAAAAAAAGAGAATCACCTGGGGAGCTTGGTAAAATGGATTCCCAGACACCAACCTGGATCTTCTGAGGGTGGTGTGTTAGTTTCCCAGGGCTTCCATAACATATTAACCACAAACTTGGTATCTTAAAACAGAAGTTTATTCTTTTACAGTTTTGGAGGCTGAAATCAAGGTGTTAGCAGGGTTGGTTCCTTCAGAAGGCTCTGAGAGAATCCACCCCATGCCTCTCTCCTAGCTTCTGGTGGCACCTGGCAATCCTTCGTGTTCCTTAACTTGTAGATGCATCATTCCAGTCTCTGCCTCCAACTTCACATTTCCTTCTCTGCTGTGTGTCTTCTGCCCTTCTCTTCTAAGGACCACAGTTTTTAGATTTATATCCCCCACTTCCCCCAATCCAGGATAATCTCATTTTGAGATCCTTAATTAATTATTTTTATAACAACCCTTTTCCCAATTAAGGTCACGCTCATACCTTCTGGGTAGACATATCTTTTGGGGGTCATTATTCAACCCACTACAGGTGGTGTCTACGGACCTGCATTTAAACGAATTTCCTAGTGATTCTGATACAGATGGTTTGAGGGCAACATTTTGAGAAAAAAATGAGATGAGCATGTCAGTCTCTGGGGTTGCCCAGGATGGATTCTTTTGCACCATAAACACTTGAAAAAGCAAAGTTGTTAGAATTTTCTATGATAGTAGCTGCCAATTATTGTTAAAATATTTATTTATTTATTTTTTTGGGAGAGAGAGAGAGAGAGGGTGGGCTGGGGGAAGGGCAGAGGGAGAGGGAGAGAGAGAATCCACAAGCAGATTCCTGGCTGACTGCAGAGCCTGACGTGGGGCTAGATCCCAGGACCCTGAGATCATGACCTGAGCCAAAACCAGGAGTTGGCCATTCAACCAACAGGAGCCACCCAGGCACCCTGTAGCTGCCAATTATTGAGCACTGTTAAATGCTTTAATGTACATGATTTCATACTCTGAGAGAGAGATATTATGGTCTCATTTCAAATGGTTAAGGAACCACCAGTCACTTAAGTGACAGTGTGGGGATTTGAACCCAGTTTTTTTCTGATAGCTAAGCCAGAACACTGAACCACTTTGCTATGCAATTTCTAAACACTTTATTCATTTTAGGCATAGCCTCCCCAGGAAACCATTGCACTCTCTCTACCCTGCCACCCCAAACAACATAAAACAAAAACAAAGTCTACAATGTAAATTAAGTTATGTCATCTTCTTAGTGGCCCCCTCCCCCAGTGTTCTGCCAAAGGCTCTGATCAGTTTGGTCGTAACCACTCAGCTGATAAGACAACTGGGACTGCAATGCAGATGTGTCTGATGAGGAAATCTATGCTTTCCCCTCTGTACAACATCATCCACCACCCTACAAAGGCCTTGAGAAGCTCTTTAGCCAATCAACCCTGTGACCTTTCTAAGTAAGCACTTGCCTTCAGTAGGTGACAAGCTGGGACGGGTACTTAGCTCCTCTGACTTCTCGTTTGCTCAGCTGTGCTGCAGCTTTATTGCTGTCAGTACTAAATTCCAGTGTGGGTTAAAAACATTTTGTGAACAACTCTTTGACTAATATTTACAATGCAGGAAGGCATAAAATAAAAAAAAAAAATGTCAGTTGACCTGAAATTGTTAGGTTTTTTCCCCTGGCCCAATCCAAGAGCTTTCTGCTTAGTTCATCAGGTTCTTTGGTGACCTTAGTTTAGTTTAGGTAGCAGATTTCCTGCTCCATGCAAATAGAGGAAGTTCTTTGAGTTAAATACAGCAAAATCAACATAATACCAATCACCTATCTAATTAATTCCTTTATGCTAAGTTTGGAAGGCTTTTAGGATCTTAAATCTCTTTGCCTGCATGTTTCCTCTCTCCCTCCCCATTTATATTCTCTCTCTGTCTCTGTCTCTCTCTGTTTTACCTTTTTAAACTATTGGTAGACATCATTGCCAACCATATGCTTATACCAAACATGTGATTGACATCCCTTGTTGGGAGGTATTGCATCCTAATGGTTAAGGGCTCGGCACAAATCCAGGTTTGTATTCTAGCTCTACCATTTACTAGCTTGTGACCTTGGGCAGGTTATTCAACTTCTTTAAGCTTCGGTTTTCCCATTTGAGAAATGGGGACAATGATGATGATGGTGATAATGTTAATACCCACCTCACAGGATGATTGAGAAGGTTAGATGAGATAATCCTTATAAAGTGCTTGGTAAATAATAAGCTCTCAGTAAGTGTTAGGTACTTTTGTGATGATTATTATTATAATAATTATTTTATTTTTGCTGTTGTCCAAACTCTGCTTTCTCTATTCTGTTTAAAATATATAAAATGAACTTGAAAAAAATATTTCTCATAATAGAAAAGAAGCCAATGACTACAGTATGATAGACTGAGTACAAATATTTGGAAAATAATGAATAGGCTCTTAATAGGTGGCAGCATCATTCTAGTGGACCTCACATGTATAAGCTCATTTAATCATTGTAGTATGATAAGAACTGTTACTATTACTCCTTTTTCCTGATGAGGAAATAAGCACAGAGAAATCATATAACTTGTTCAAAACTTCTACAATGTACCATGTTACAGTAACTCCACTGGTTTCAACAGAATAATAGAGGGGGCAGTTTCATATTACTTATTTTTATTATAGAATTGTTCAGCGTGGAGCTTATGTTTATTCAATAAAAATTGTTCACTACAAAGTTATTCAAAAAACTTTTCTGTTAATACATACATCATAAACACATGTCCTTTGCGGGTACAGGTAAAAAGCCTTAGTGTCCTAACCTCTAGGTGGGAAACTACAGGCACAAAGTGATCTTTTTTCTCTGGTGGCTGCCAAGGGCACATAACCAACATGAACTTTGTGTGCCTGTGGCCAATGTACAGCATGGACCCAGTAGTAAGACTGTGTCATCAAGCTGTGGTGGTCAAGTTCCTAAACTCCGTGGTGGAGAACTCCTTTGCTTGGAGAGGCTCTTTTGGGCTGTTGCTGCTCACAACCAGGCTATAATTGGCCTCTGCAAAGTAGCAAGCATGTGGGCTCTGCTACCCCCCACCCATCTGGCTGTGAGTTTTACGCATATGCAAATAATGGAACCCTTATTTGTGGCTATCCCTGGGACTTATGAGTCACAACTCATGCATCCATATGGTCTACAATGTCACACAGTCAGGGGTGGGGATGGGGGAGTAGAGCATTCAGATTCAGGCAGTCTGTCTTCATTACCTCTGTGCCTTACCACTGTATCAGACCACTTTCCTTGAATAGGAAAATCTTAAAAAATAAAACAAATAAAAGGCCTGAAATTGGTGTTTCAATCTTTGCCAGATTCTTGGCATACCACAATCAGGGCTTAAATTGTGATGCAAAACATTCTGGACAATAGATTGAAAAAATAAAAACAAACCCTTGAAGTTCTTAGCATTTCTAGTTGTTCACTTGTTTGTTTGTTTCTTGTTGATCTCCCGTTATAGTTCATTTCATTTTCATACTCAATTGTTAACTGGTAACACTTTCTTCTTACGGGAAATAATTTTTGTATTTGCTAGCATTGACACGAATAACACGATATGATTAATAGCATCTGGAATGGTTCTCTAACCAAAATGTAAGCATAATTTCAAAGCAAACTTTTGAAATTTTACTTATAAATTTTTATGCTCCTTTCAAAGGTGAAAATAAATGGGTAAACCATTTATTTGTTGATTTATCCAAATATTTTTACTTCATTCAGTGGGGAAAGGAAACTAGGTTTCTGAATATTGCAATTTGAAGACTGATAAAATAAAATAACTTATGAAAATACATTAAAGAAAAAAGTAACATAATTATAATAAAGTTTAGAATTTTTAGAATATCTAGATAAGCAAAAGAAAAAAATAAAATAGTACTCTCTTCACCCAGAGAAAACCATGGTTACACTTGGTTTTTAAAATGAAATGATTTTTTAAAAATTACTATTTATTACAAGAAAATATGTTAACAGAAAATGAGATTATCTGTTTAGACTAACCATGATAAATTTTCCAAAAGAAGTCTGAGTCCTGCAAATCATTAAAAAAATTAAGAAAAAATCTCATCTGAAATTTTAAAAAGCAAAAGCAAAGCAAATTAAATATTAAATGTTTCTTACACTGTTTTAGATTTAAAGTTAATGATTCAATAATATTTTTATGTTATGTAGCATAATTTTGTGTTGGGATACAATTTGCCTATGATACGTTGAGGTTTCCTATACATTTATAGTACACAGTATATTTGTGCCTGCTTTCTAAGATTTAGAATATAATTTTATTAATTAAAATTTATAATAGTCAAAACGGTAGTCTCTAACAGTAGAATAGATAAATAATGGCTTGCGTTATTATATGGACTACTAAGCAGCAATGAAAATAAGTGAACTACCGCCATGCAGAACAACATGGATAAATCTCACAAATATAATGTCTGAAAGAAGCCAGATGTACTGTGTGATCATATTTATGTAAAGTTAAAAAAAAAAAAGGTATAACTAAACTAAAGTTGGGATAGTCAGGATAGTTAGGAAGTCAAGTATAGTTAGGAAATCAGGATATTTGTTACTTTTGGGGAGACAGAAGGGGTTAGTGGTTGGGAAGGGCAGAGGGGAACATCAAAATGATTAATTTGTTGACCTGGATGGTGCTTACATGAGTATGTTCACTTTTTTTATTTTTAAAATTATTTTAAAAGATTTTATTTATTTGAGAGAGAGAGTTAGCACACAAGCAAGAGGGGGAGTGGCAGGCAGAGGGAGAAGCAGGCTCCCTGCCAAGCAAGGAGCCCCATCCCAGGACCCTGAGATCATGACCTGAGCCGAAGGCAGACACTTAACCAACTGAGACACCCAGGCACCGCCTAGGTATAGTCACTTTTAAAAATAATTCATTGAACTTCATTTACATTTTGGGCACTTTGCTGTATGTATGATATACTTCAATATAAAAATGTAAATAATTATAAAAGAAGTCATATTTATTTGATGTCTACTCTTTGCTGGCTATATAACATTCAGTCTGCATATCATTTCCTCAGGGAAACTGATCTACTTTACTGTTATTCATTCATGGTTTCCAAGAATGCATTGGGGTTAAAAAAAAAAAAGTAAAACTGCTACCATTTGTTTTTTTCTCTATTGTGATAAAATTTCCAAGTTATTTAAATATTTTCTAGATAGTTGATAAATTTTATTAATTCTTGTGCACAGCAGATGTGTGAGATAGGCTGGTATTGCTGTCTCCATTGTTCAGATAAGGAAAGTAGACACAGGGAGGATGAATGTTTGGACAAGCCTGGAGTTGGAATGCAGTTCTTCTGACATTTCTCTGTGCTGTCTGATTATAGAGCTCTGCTACAGTCATAGATATCTCAGAATTTCAAAAAACCTTGGACTCTCAGGGAAAAAAGATTTCCATGAGCACGTACAGGCACAAACTATAAAAATATTTTGGTAGATTAAATTTACATTTGTATCTAAGAATAATGTATACGCACACTGCAGGGGTGGGGAAGGTACTGATTAATTCAACAAACATTTCTGAGCACAGGGGATTTTGCCCACCCCTGAGGGGAACAGACCCAGGGGTATGACCATAATCCAATGTGATAAGTGAAATGATGGAGGTTTGCACAGGACTTTGGGGACCACAGAGGAAGGGCCAGTAACCAGCTTCATGTGCAAAGACTATCTGGGAAGTCTTCTGAAGGAGAGGGTGCTTGAATCTAATCTTAAATATATGAAGTGGTATTTAAAACTAGATAGATCAATTAGATTTCCTACATTTCTCCCTTGTGATATTTCCATTTCCCAATTTTAGGAAACTTTAGATTCTCAGAGTGCATACATATTTCTGAATTTGAAACACCAGATTGAATTTTCAAAAATGGCAGCTGGAAGGTAAACTCCTTATTAACACTTTGTTTTCCTCATAAAATCCAGCAACATTAAGACCCTTGCAGAGATGGTTTCTTAAAGGCTTAATTTTTTAAAAAAATTTATTTGACAGAGAGAGACACAGTGAGAGAGGGAGCACAAGCAGGGGGAGTGGGAGAGGGAGAAGCAGGCTTCTTGCCGAGCAGGGAGCCTGCTGTGGGGCTCAATCCCAGGACCCTGAAATCATGACCTGAGCCAAAGGCAGATGCTTAATGACTGAGCCACCCAGGCACCCCAAGACTTAATTTTTTAAAGGAGTTTTAGGTTCACAGCCCAATTGAGAGGAAGATACAGAGATTTCCCTTCCCCAACACCTACATAGCTTCCCTGTGATCAAAATCCCCCACCAGAGTAGTACATTTGTTACAATTGATGAACCTATATTGACACATCATAATCACCCAAAGTTCATAGTTAACATTAGGGTTCACTCTTGATGTTGTAAATTCTATGGGTTTGTACAAGTAATGACATGTATCCATCATTATAGTGTCATATATTTTCACTGCCCTAAAAATCCTCTGTGTTCTGTGAGGGGGCTATTTTTGGTAGGAATAATTTCTTTAGTTTGATACCATATTTGCTTTATTTGTCAGCAAATCTAAAGTGCTGAGCTGTTAGGTTCAATGTTATTCAGATGTTTTATTTCAGCCAAATTCTAATACCATCAAATCATACATATTAAAATTCAACTGCAAATAAATTCAGTTGAGCTGCATAGTGCCTTTTGATGGTAATAATTTTTAAAAATAGGCTATGCCATGGATTTCATTTATAGGCATTTAAATGAGCTTAAAGTTCCCAGGGGAAAAAATTCATGTATATAACATATTGCCAAAACAGGCAAGGTTGACTTTTTTTTTTTTTTTTCCAGATCTGATGTCTGCATCATCTTATTCTTTTTATTAGGTTCAGTACATGATCTCTTGTTTGTAAACCTAACCAAATCTCAGTAATGAGATTCAATTACAGAAGGAAAATATAATAGCATCAAAACCTTTATTCAGAAGTATTATTTTGCATTTCCCAATAGACATATCCTTACATCTCTAATGCCATTAACTAAGGTGGCTTTCTAAAATATTTTATAATTATTGCTAGAGTAGTTAGGTGATAAACAGGTAACTCCTTAAATCCTGTCTCTTTTTTAATAGGAGTGCCTTGAAAGTTCAGGTGGGAGAGAGGAGGGCATTTGTGATAAAGCAGGACTCTTGAGGGCTCTGTGTTTATTCATGGATTTTGAAAGTTGATTATACCATTTAAAAAAAAATAAAATGGAAAATATTGGCCCATCTTACATGGTAGTTGAGGGAAATACCTTTGGAGAGTGATACTCTGACACTTTGCACCTTTCCACATCACTTATATATTTGTAACAACCTAATTATGGAAAGGAAAAGCACTTATGATTTAATAGATTTGGGGTTGTCTCTTTAATTCCTGAGTCTGCAAATTTAAAAAAGCATGCATTTTAGCAAGTGAATGATAACTTATTCTTAGCCAATACAATAGCCTAATTTATCTGCTCAGGGCTGACTGGTTTAAAAATGATTGTAATTCTCAAACATGAAATATATAAAAACAAGAGAGAAAATGCATGGAAATATACTGCCTTAATTACTTAGAGCATATCCTGAAACAGATGTTCTTGGGGGGCTGGTGTAAATTAAACAAAAATGAAATTATAGTAGTTTTGCGGTAGAGTTCTTAAATGAGGGCCCTTGGGTGGACTTCTTCAAGGAGTCCTTGAATATCTTGAAATTTTGTGCAAAATGTGGAAAATCAAAGCATTTTTTTCAGGGGCAGGGTGAGTCCTCTGCTTTTATCAGGTTCTTGAAAGAGTTAAGAACCATTGACTAAACCAATGTGAGCAGTGTGTGTTTATGAGAAATAGTGGGTAAATAGTTGGAAAATATAACAAGCCTGTAAAATACATCCATGTATATGGCAACAAAGATGAAAGGTGCTTAGATTTCTGGGAATGCAATAAAATAATGTTATTAAAATGTTTGCATAGATGACTTCATTCTCTTGGTTGAGATGCAAAATTTTATTTTCGTCTGTGCCATGTTGTCTTGTTCTGTAAACAGTGAGAAATAACATTGTTCATTATCAGAGCTATGTGTAAATTGAAGTTTGGACTTTTTTTTGTTTATTCTTCTCCTGTTACCACACTTTGCTTGTACCGCATCATAGACTGAATGATGAATAAACCAGGGGCGACCTGGTAGCAGCAAGCATTTTACTTGTCAGTGAGAATGAGCTTACTAGATTTTGAATGGTTTACTTCATGCCTCTGAGAACAATTTGCAGCTGTTAAGTACCTTTTGCTTTTTGTTAAGAGCAAAGAAAACTGTAATTAAGGTCAGCTTATCTTTTGGGATATAAATGTGTTTTAATGGATTTCCATTTTCTTGGGTACATACAAGCATGATATCTTTTAATTCAGTGATGGAGGCACTTCAGAAATGATTTGTAATCCTGGATCTATGAAAAAAAAAATTTGTGTGTTTGTGTGTGTAAAAAATTTGTTGAAAAAAGTATGGTAGAAAAGTAGTGTCCCCCTTAGGATCAAATTAAAGTCTCCAAAGCATCTTTAATCCTCCTTTGACTAGACTCCCACAGTGATCTCCAAGACTGTGCATTACCAAGTTGGTGGAGGGAGAGTCAAGGAAATATTTTACTTCTTTCCTTCTCCATAGTTTCCCTGAGATCTCAAACTGGCAGCCAGCTGGCTGAATCTGCCCACAGACTTGTTTTATTTGGCCCATGCAGTGCTTTTAAAAATTTTTTGCCAACATTTTAATAGGAAGGTTTCACATACTAATCTGCATTTCTGGCTTGTCTTGAGAAATCAGAAGATAAGGGAACAATTGGCTAGAGCTGAGGGTCAGCTGGCCCCACCCCCCGGGCCATAGTCTCCTCCTGTAGCTCTTTCAAGCGCCCCTACTCTGCCTGACAATGCACTTGGGCATTTATTTGCCTGCTGGACTGCTGGAAGCATCTGAGTTTGATACTGGTCTAAGGCTGCCTTTGAGAGACCACCTTAGTTTTCTGGTAATAACCAGGTTTTAGGTAACAGCTATCTTCTTAATCCTCAGGAGCCTTATTATTTATTATGACCTTGACATCTGGCCATCAAATCTAATAATTTTCAGGTTCAAAGGATTTAGAGTTCCTAATTTGGGTCTACAATGGGCAATAAGTGCAGATAAAGAGAACATAAATGCCTAAAATGATTATCTTCCCTAACAAACATCTAATTTCTGTTGTCGTCTACCAAAATGGATCGGAAGCTGTAATTTTAGTGGTGCTATAACTAAAATTGTGCTCGTTGGTTTTGGAATTTCATCGTGATTTTTTTTTTTTTTTTTTGGCATTAAGAAAAACAGTTGAATCATTTAAAAGGCATTGAAGCATGTAGATTCCTAGGACATTATAATTTATGCTTTGAAGTACAATAGACAAAATCCTGAGGAAAATTTAATAGATTTTGGATTGTCTCTTTAATTCATGAGGCTGCAAATTTCTAATTTCTAAACCTTTCAATTATTTTGGGTAGGCGAATTCAGGCAGCTTTTCTTTCCAATTCTTCCAAATAACGCTTTCTGGTGAAGATAGAGAAATCTTGCGAAAACTCATATTCAGCTTGTCGGAAGGCTAGCCTTTAGCTTGTTATCAAAGGTTTATGCAAACCATTTAAAAAATTTAAAAATCCCAGTAAATTCTGAAGTTTGGTTAAGATAAAGGGGCTGAAACATGAAGTGTTTAGTAATGTCATGAATGTAAAGGTAATTAGTATTTCATTTTTAAAAGAAAAATTAAAAACTTTCCAAGTGTAGTAACTTGGAACCGTTATATCTCCTTCAAAACAATTTGGTTTTCATGGACTGCTAGACTAGCAATGCAGTAGAAGCATAATAGCATAAATATCCAGGATTTGAATGTGGGGATGGGCAAATGTTTTATAATGAGAGAAAGAATTATTGTCCAACTTCAGGAATAAAAGCTCCACAGAACTATGAATGCCCAAATCAGTAACATTTTTCAGATCTATAAATCACTTTGGCAATACTTATTTATGAAGAGAGAAGTGATCTAATGATTATGAAATTAGATGTCTTGAGGTTTTTTCCTCTTTCTTTCTTTTGTTTCTCATACAGGCAGCCAAGGGACTTTGCGCAAACCACTTTAACTTGCTAAATTTCCCTCTAGTGAAATTTTTGGATATGTGGTAGAATGTTCTGAGTGCAATTTATACTGTTTCTGTGATTTTTAAAAAGATTTTATTTATTTATTTGACAGAGAGAGAGAGAGCACAAGCTGGGGGATCATGAGAGGGAGAAGCAGGTTCTCCAGTGAGCAGGGAGCCGGATGCGGGGCTCCATCCTAGGACCCTGGGATCATGACATGAGCCGAAGGCAGACACTTAACTGACAGCCACCCAGGCGCCCCTATTTCTATGATTTTTTACACTAACCAGAGGACACATCCATTTTTTTTTTTTTTTAAAGATTTATTTATTTATTTGAGAGAGCGAGAATGAGAGAGAGAGAGAGAGAGAGTACATGAGAGGGGGTAGGGTCAGAGGGAGAAGCAGGCTCCCCGCCGAGCAGGGAGCCCAATGCGGGACTCGATCCCGGGACTCCAGGATCATGACCTGAGCCGAAGGCAGTCGCTCAACCAACTGAGCCACCCAGGCGCCCGGACACATCCATTTTTATGTGCAAAGTAAAAACAAGTTACCTTAAGAGAGTTGAATTATTTTTACTGCTTTTTCACTCTTTAAACTTGTGTTATTGTTTTACTTGTCTTCAGATGTTCTAATATACTGTCAGAAACAGAAGAAAAACATTGACTTCCTTTCCTAGGCTATTAGGGGAAAGGCAATCTACTCCAAAAGAACTAGAGGTGAGACTGTGCCCGGCTAAGTTTTTACCTAGCACATCTGGGGTTTATCATGAAAAACATTTATGTATAGAAGGAAAACGGAACATTTATAGTATATTCAATTTAGTCTTGCTTTGTTCCTTCACTCATGAAATGTTAAGTAAGTACATTTATAATCTTGTTCTAGTTTGTCCTACAAGGACTAAAACATGGACTCTGTCCTCAGAGAGCTTAAATCTCCTTGAAAGTCACTCATATTGCTTGCTCCCTTATGGGAACATCACCTGGGAATATATTCAAAGGCTAGGTATCATGGTCAAAGGCAAACATTATTAGTGCCTGATGATTTACTGGTTGGAGTAGAACCATATCTGGTTTATTTATTTATGCTGGTTTATTTCTTTAAAATTATGCACATCTGAAAATGTCTAAATGTGCAGAAATGTACCTTTTAGAGGTAAGTCAAACTGAATGTGGAGCTATAATAGGAAATTTAGATTGCTAGAGCACCCTGTGGTACTCCTCCAGAATTACTGGATTAACAATTCTCTGCTGGTCTGTGAGCTCCCCAAGGGCAGGGACTGTACTTATCTCTGCAGAACCTCCACCTCCTAACACATTTCTTGGAGTATAGAAAATGCTTGCCGTATCTTTTCTGCCTGACGAGTGATTGGGTAATCAGCTGCTAGAATTTCTGTTGCTCCTATGTGTAGGTCTCAGCACCCTGTGAGGAACTGTGTGACTTTAGGAGAGACAGAGGTTAACTCAACAATCATGCAAATCAACATAAAATTCTTGCCTTCCTCATCAGATTTGTTCTCTCTTATAAGACAGCCCTCTTGGTTTGCGAACAGAGCACAATTTGTGAAATAGCCCATGATTTTCAGCCCTAGGTTGTCTCTCTCTCTCTCTCTCTTTTAAATTCTTATGCATCTAGTTTGGACTAGCTCCATGGCTTTTGCTGTCTAGCACTGCATTGCAGCAGTCTGACTAGAACAAAGAGCAGTGCCTCTTGTGCGTGCGAGAAACTTTGTTTTCAGGATCACTCTGCCACCAACCATGTAATCTTGGCAAATCACTTAACCTTTAGGCTTCAGAGTTACTCCTCTCTGGGTAAAGTCTTGATTTTAAAATGCCAGGCTTCAGATTCATAACTGCTATGGATGGCCCTTTTAAATTCCAGTTGATTATTTGAGTGCATAAATTCATGTTTCTATTAGTCTGCATGCTCCTGGAGGTCAGAGGCTGTCTTACACATTTTTTGGTGTGTATTTAAAAATTTTTTTTATTACAGAGAATTTTGAACATACACAGAAGCAGACAGATCAGCTTAATGAACCCCTTAGGATTCATCACCCAGCTCCAATAATCTATCCATCAATTTATGGCCAATCCTGCCCCATCATGCCCCATCCTCTTACTCTCCTTTATTTGGAAGCAAGTCTTAGATATATGTCATTTAATCTGTAAATATTTCATATTTGTGTGTTTTGCCTTTCAGGCATCTAATACAGAACCTTATATACATTAGACAACAAGATAAGTTTTGAATCAATGAATGAGAGTGTCCTGGGAAAGGTGAAGAAGTTAGGCTCCCCAACCCACACCATTAAATTATACATATTTTAAACATTTAATAAAATTTGTTAACTTTCAATTTCTCGGAGTAGAGGAGGAGGAGAAGCCAAGGCTTCCAGTTTGGAAATCCTTATGTGGTTAGAATATTAAAGGGTTTCTTTACCTATTACCTATTACCCTTCACTAGCAAGCCCTCCATGCTCCAAGAAGTTAAGATACATGCCAAAGATCAGCAAACGCCATCCAACTTTATGGGTGCATCCTGAGGAACTGTCTTGGCAGTACTAGATGGTACAACCTAAAGGCCAGATTGTGATTATCTAATTCATCAGGGACTTGAAAATTCATAGGAAGGTCTTGACCCAGCTACTTCTCTGTATTTTACATTTTCTATTACCTGTTTCCTAAGCTGTCTATACCTCCTTTACAGCAGCCTCTGTATCCTACCCCCCCCCCCCCTTTCTTTTCATTATCTTCCTAACAGTGCTCAAGTCCCCATGGAAGTTTTGCTCAGAGCACTGCATTAGGCACAATACATTTTGGCCAAAGTATGTGTGCTTGCTTTGGATGTGTAGGCAATGAAGTTTGTGTAACACCATGAATAAAACAAAAGCAAGAGTAAAAAAGCCTAAGTGAAAAATCTCCCTTTACTATACACTAAAAGACTTGACAAGAATGTTCATAGCAGCATTACTTATAATATTTAAAACTGCAGATAATTCAAATGTCCATTGACAGAATGGATAAATGGAATATTATGCAGTAATGAAAAAGAATAAACTGGCTATCTGGAACAATGTGGATGTTTTTTTACAGACACAAAGTTAAGGGAAAGATTATGTATTGTGTTGTTCCATTTATAACCAGGCAAAATGAATCTGTGGAATCAGAAGTCAGTATAGTGGTTAACTTTCTAAGAGGATGGGTGATGACTGGAGGTCATGGGGAAGATTCTGAGTATAGGAAATGTCTCGTAACCTGGTCTAGGTGGTGATCACACAAGTGTGCTCACTTTGTAAAATTTCATCAAGCTGTCCATTGAAGATCTGTATACTTCACAGCATGTATATTATACTCAGTGAAAAAGTAAAAGAAAAAACCTTTTCTTTTGACGACTTAGGAACACCTAAGGTCTAAGCCAATCATCTACCTGACCTTATAAGAAACAAGATTTGCCTCACTAATCTGATTTTCTCTCTTTTATAGAACAGAACTGGTAGATTGAGATTGAGGAAGTGATAGATGCATAATGTTTTTACTGTACAAAATATTTGTTTCTCTGCTTCACAAGATAATCATCAATAAACTTTGAAACTGTGGTCAAGATGAACTGCTAGTCAGATCTGTTGGTGTTGGGAGCTCTGGAGACCTTAACAGTGTTATCTAACAAGGGGCATTATTAATGGGTCATGTAAGGGAAGGTCCTGGCTCAGTACTGGAGTATGGATTAGAATCCAGAATTACCTTAGTATGGCAAGAGAAATTCAGAATGAAGTTCAGCTGCAAGACAGTGCTTATATATATATGTAGCACCTAGCATAAATATAAAGTAACATTTAAATCTAGAGCTAAGTGGATCAGGTGAATATAGTTAAAAATACCTTGCCTTAAAGCAAGCATGATATAATACTGACATCATATAAATAGTAACGCTTTTATATAGGAGATAATTCTTCCTTATATCAGACCAGCAGGGCTATTTTGGGGTACCATGTGCACAACTGATCCTAGACATGACTGTGCTATTGGAAACATTTGACTCTGATGCTTTCCTTCCCCTTTTCTTTTTCAGTAGAGGATGGTAAAGTGTTAAAATAATGAACTTTGAAGTGAGACTGCCTTTGGTTTAAATCTCGCCTCTATCTCAAACTGTTTGACTTTGGGTAAATAACTTCTCTGACATTTAGTTTTCTCATCCTTAAAATGGGGACTCTACCTAACTGGGATATTTAATAGGCATATCATATCCATCTTTACATCTCTATATCATTTAGGATTTTGTTTGGCTGCATGATCAGAAAACTCAAAATAATTGTAAGCACACAAGAATTTAATTCCACTTAAAAGAAGCCCAGAGATAGGCAGTCCAGCACTGGTGTGTCTGCTCCCTGAAGTCACCAGCAACCTAGGCTCCATCTAAACTCTTTATTCTGCTATACTTAACATGTGAGTTCCATTCTGAAGGTTGCCTCATGACTCAGATGGCTGCTGGAGCTCCAGCCATTTTCCTGATTATAGGCAGCAAGAAGGAACATGGAGCATAGGGCAAAAAAGGTACAATTTCCAGCTGAGTTAGCTCTCTTGTAGTTGTCCTAGAAGTCCTATAAATACTTCTACTTATTTTTTATTGGCCAGAATTTAGCTATATAACCTTACTTAGCAGTAAAAGGAGGATGGGAAATGTAGTTTTTTGGCTGAAATAAAATAGGGGTTTGGTTACTCAGAAAGAAGTAGAAAGTGCATTATGGGTGGTATTTAGGGGTCTCAGCCACAATGTTCACCATAGAACACCCCTCCCCTCCTCTCCCTATCTTTGTAAATGGTACCACCATCCACCAGATAGCTCAGTCTGAGAATCTGGGATTAATTCAATATATTCCCCATATCCTAATTATCACCAATTCCCACAGCTCTGAAATATATCCTGAAATCTGAATTTTCTCCACTATAAAATCTTCACTATAAAACCCACAATTCAAGTCACCATTATCTCTCATCTGGATTCTTTCAGTTGCTTCCTGACTGTCTTTCTGCTTCTTGTCTTGCCTCTCTACAGAACATTGCCCGCATAGTAAACAGAATGATTTTCTCAAAAACTAAGTGAGATTATATCATCCTCCTGCCTAAAGCCAACTAATAGCTTCCCATCCCAGTAAAAATAAATGTCACTTTCTTACCTTGTCCTACAAGGCCTTACATGGTTTGGCCTCTGCCTCTCTAAGCTCATTGTTTACCCCTTGTCCCCAGGTTCTCATGCTCCAATCATAGTGGCCCCCTTTCTGTCCCCCCCCCCACATACCAAGTATGTGCTATCTCAGACTTTTGCCCCAAGACATTCTTCCCCATTTTTGTACAGCCACCCCTTCCCACAGTTTGGGTCTCAGCTCAAATATCCCTCCCTCAAGTAGGCCCTCACTGACCACTCAGCTAAAGCAGTTCTTTCTAGCTCATGTTGATCATTCTCTGTCTCACTATCTAGTTATATTTAATTCAGTGCTTGACATGTACCTTCACCCTGCTCAGCTAGCTAGACAAAAATGTGGTCATGTGCTGAATTGGCCATGGTGTAGGGAAGGAAGCACTTTCACACACCACCAGTGGAGAGTGCATTGGTTAAAGCCTTTTTGAAGGGCAGTTTTACAGTATCTATTAGACTAAAAACTATAGCCTCACAAGGGCAAATCAGTTCTGAGGATTAAATCACAAAGCATATGATTCCAGTTTTTATTCCTCTCCTTTTTTCTTCATGTCTTTCAGTTTCTAGAACAAGGCCTCAGGCTTAACCTAGTGCATCTTTCTGGAGTATCAATTTTATTTGAAGGATTATGAGAAAACAATATTTTTCTATCAAAAGAAAGTGCAGACATATTAATAATTTGAGGACCTTCCAGCTCGCTGGGCGACTGAGCTCAGTATCTTTGACATTAGGGGCAATTTGGTGGAGAGGTTCAAGAAGCACTGCTTAGGGTGTTAGCTCTTGGGTAGATATATGCATTTTAATAGATTATTCTTTAATGCATCATGACGTGTCTATTGAGGAATTGTGCTTACTGGGTCTAGCAGTAGGTGCTGGGCAATAAAAAGTCTTCCTGAACTGTACATTTGTATTTTCCCTTCAGTTGGCAAAATGCTTTAACATACATTATTTTATCTCATTGGATTTTTACCTCAGCCAAGTTGAGTATAAACATGGAAGCTGCCTGTAGCCCACAAATAACCAGCAGGCATGCAAAGGATTAAACACTTCAAATAGTATTACATTTTAAAATAACTGAAATATAAGTCCTGCTCCCAAATCAGACTCCTGAATTCTCATTTCCCTTCTCTATAGGGAATTTCTTCGGTATCTTTCCAGAAATATTTTAAGCACTCACACCGATGTCTTAGGGTATGATCTCCTCTCAATCTTTTTTCATACACAAATGAGAAGTATATAATGCTATTCTGCTTTTTTTTTAAGTGTAGTGTTTTACATTGAAGTGTAGTATTCTACTGTATGAGGTACACAAAATGTTTATTTCTGGTGGATGGATATTTGGGTTGTCTTCAGTATTTTGCTGCAAGAGCCAATTTCTCAGGAATCCTTTACATGATGAACATTTTTTTTCCTTTGCCCACATAAATAAAATAAATAATAAGTAAATTCCTAGGAGTAGAATTGTTGTGTCCAAGACTGTATGTTTTTAGTTCTGCTGAATACTGTAAAATTGCCCTTCAAAGAGGTTTTAACCAGTGCATTCCCCACTGATGGTATAGGAGAACAACTTTTTCCCTACACCATGATCATTTTAGCACATGACTAATTTTTAAAGTTTTATTAATAAGAAAGTGAGAAAAAAAGTTTAATTTTACTTGTCCTTATTTAATTTAATGAGATTGAGCCTTTTTACTTAATGTATTTCAAAGTTATTTGCATTGATTTTTTTGGTAAACTCTCTGGTTATCTTTCTCTCCTACTCTAATTTTCTAATGAGTTGTTGGTCTTTTTCTTTTTTTTTAATTTTATAGGCTACAACATATATTACAGATAGGAAATTAATGCTTTTCTGTCATAGGTTTTAACTGTAGTGTTTATGAGCAACCATCTACTTTAAATTAGGTGAAAGTGTGCTTCATTTGAACCATTACAGATTTATGAACTGGCAGAATGTCACAGAGAGAGCAAGAGATTCAGAAGAAAGGGTCAGGAGGTTGAGTCATGAATCTGGTGCTTTCTAGCCTTAAGACCTTGGACAATTAATTAATGTCAGGGAGTCTCAGTTTCTTCAACTATAGAGTGGGGATGATTATGATACTTAATCGCAGAGTCATGGAGACTTGGTCATGCATGTGAAAGTTCTCTAAAAATATACTAAGAGAATATTAGCTTTTATTACCGATTTGATAACTAAACCATTTTGTACATTGGAATATAATATTTGGGAAAGTGGAATTTCTGCCTTCTGTTTTTTTTTTTTTTTTTTGGAAAACAAAACTAATTATCATTAAATCTCAGGTATTTTTCTCCCTTTAGCTCATCTCATGATTCCTGTTGATTCGATAGTTAGGAAAGGCATATTTTTTTCTCTAGTCATGGGACTAGAAAAAAAATATGGTTTAATAATGCTAATGAGTAATAAAGAATGGTACTAACAACGAAAGGTGAAATAATTAATGTTAAAATGGTAGAATTGTATCTTCTTTCCTTTTTTAAAATTTTAGTGGAAAAAATCTGTGAAAAGGCAGTTTTTTTATTTGTAGCTTTCCCATAAAAATATAGTATTTTCAGATTAGATACGTGTGGAGAGAATGTATAGAATTAGAGCTTAAAAAGTTCTGATCTAGAAAGAACTCAGACATCATCTAGGCCAATGCCTGTTTTTATAGATGAGGAAGTCAGAAATTCCAAGAAGCAAACTAACTAACGAGTCATGTGGTCGCTGCAGAACAAAAGGGAAGAACTCATCCTGTCTCCTCTCTCCCCACTTAGAGACTCTTTCACTATCTTATGATTTTTTTGGACCCATTGGTTACATGTCTGCATGTTTGGGGTTTATAACAATAGCTGTACTTCTAAACTTGTCAAAAGATCAGCCAGCCATGTTTCTTGAACCTAGGGGGTAATAAGTAATAGTCATATTTTGCCTTTTTGGAGAGATCACTTTGAACTAGATTAAAAAAATCTGACTTTTCATCAGGGAAATTCAAATCAAAACCACATTGAGATACCACCTTACCCCAGTTAGAATGGCAAAAATGGACAGGGAAAGAAACAACAAATGTTGGAGAGGTTGTGGAGAAAGGGGAACCCTCTTACACTGTTGGTGGGAATCCAAGTTGGTACAGCCACTTTGGAAAGCAGTGTGGAGGTGCCTCAAAAATTTAAAAATAGAGCTACCCTATGACCCAGCAATTGCACTCCTGGGTATTTACCCCAAAGACACAGATGTAGTGAAAAGAAGGGCCATATGCACCCCAATGTTCATAGCAGCAATGTCCGCAATAGCCAAACTGTGGAAAGAGCCGAGATGCCCTTCAACAGATGAATGGATAAAGAAGACGTGGTCCATATATACAATGGAATATTACTCAGCCAGCAGAAAGGATGACTACCCAACTTTTACATCAACATGGATGGGACTGGAGGAGATTATGCTAAGTGAAATAAGTCAAGCAGAGAAAGTCAATTATCATATGGTTTCACTTATTTGTGGAACATAAGGAATAGCATGGAGGACATTAAGAAAAGGAAGGGAAAAATGAAGTGTGGGGGGGAATTGGAGGGAGAGATGAACCATGAGAGACTATGGACTCTGAGAAACAAACAGCGTTTTAGAGGGGAGGGGGGAGGGGGGATTGGTTAGCCCGGTGATGGGTATTAAGGAGGGCACGTACTGCATGGAGCACTGGGTATTATACAAAAACAATGGATCATGGATCACCACATCAAAAACTAATGATGTATTGTATGGTGACTAACATAACATAATAAAATTAAAAAAAATAATAAAAGAGGCAATACATTTTACTCTTAAAAAAATCTGGCTTTAAAAAATTCTTATATTTCAATTTACATTGAATTTTAATATTCTAGTAAGCCTCTGAAAGATTTTTTTTCTCTTACTTTCATGTAGTAAGGACATTTTAGGAGAACCCGAATAGGAACTGTGTTCAGGTTATTAAGCTATAACAATACATATTTTTCTGTTGATATTATTCAAACAGAATATATATTTAAAACATTTAAAATTAATTCAAACTGTAATAAAATCCTAGTAATGACTAATAGAATTATTTTATTTTTTCTTTGCAAATTTTTGCTTTGCTTTTGTTTTAGGTTGTGTTGAAATTAATGAAAAAAACACCAGATTGACATGTTCTTCCTGTTGTTGGAGGTGTGACTTTAATTTATTTTAGTTATTTTTTTAAATTTTATTTATTTGAGAGAGAAAGAGAGAGAGAGAGAGAGCAGGAGTGGGGAGAGAGGCAGAGGGAGGGGGAGAAGCAGACTCCCAGCTGAGCAGGGAGGCCCACTTGGGGCTTGATTCCAGGACCCTGAGATCATGACCTGAGCTGAAGGCAGACTCTTAACTGTCTGAGCCAACCAGGCGCCCCTATTTTAGTTATTTTTCTTTAAATCGTCTTCATTTCAGGTAAAATATTAATTGAAATGAATTTTGTTTGCAGGCTTTCTTGTAGTAGAGGAGACAAGGCTGAAGGCATCCCTCCACCCTGCTCACCCACTCTTCTCTTGCAGAAGCAATTTGGTGATAGTAACTGAAAGTAATTGACATTAGCTAGCACATCCAGTTTTGGTATCATGCTAAATAGAGTAAAACATAGTATTTAACAAATTCATCTTGGACAGTGAACATTCTGAAAAGTGAGAAAGAGCCAACAGAGAAGTGAGATGGGGTTGGAAGCTGATTTTCACAACTGAAAAAATTGACAACAGATAGTTTCTTTATGCTGAGACTAATTGATATTGTCAAAATTGTTTCCACTGGAAGGCACGGTTTTTATTAAGAAAGCATTATGTAATAAGATATTAAATATTTTTCTAAGTCCTAGATAAAAGGAGGAATGTTGGTGAGACCAGTTGCTAAGGACTACCCATTTACTACTTTCTCCTTCTTAGCAACATCATTGCCAACCTTTGGATTGTTGCCAACCTTTGGATCATTGCCAACCTTTGGAAATCTCTGTCCTTGGAAGCTGGATAAGTGAAGCTGTCATTTACTATATCAACATTCAATCCATAAGCACTTAAAATGGGAATAGCTTTAAGAAATGTAAAAAAGTTATACATGCTAATTGTAAAAAGTCCAAATAATAGATATAAAAAAGAGGATAATGTCATTCATAATCCCACCACCCAGAGATAACCACTGTTAATATTTTGGTGCAGATTCTTCTGGATCATTTAATACTGATGTTTGCAATTTGCCTTTTTTTGCTATATATATCCTGATTATGCTTGCAATCAATAAATGATCAGTGTCATCATTTTTAAAGAATACATAGCATTCCACTGCATGATTGTACTATAATTGATTTAGGTAGTTTCCAAATGATGGAACTTAAGGTTTTTTCAGTTTTTTTTTTTCCTATTATAAATAATGCTGCAGTAAATCAGCAAATATTGAATACTTATTCTGTCAGGCAACGCGCTGGGAGTTGGGGATATGAGGATACATGGTACATATTTCTTACATTCAGGGACTCAAAGAGGAAACAGGCATGGAAACATGTAATCACAATACTTTGTAGGGTGGACAATAGCAGAACTGTGTATGGGGCCAGTGTTGATACTAAAGATGGAATGACTTCCTCTGCTTGGGTATATCAGGAGAAACTTGAATAAGGATGAAAGACTTAGGCTGAGAGGATGGACAATTTTTTCCCAAGAATCACCTTGGAGACGTGGTTACGATTGCTCCTTCCCAGTTTTATTCCCTAGAGAATGTGATCCGGAAGGTCAAGGGTGCAGCCCCAGGTGGTTCTGTTGCAAGTGGTCTCTTTACATGTTGTGAAATAGGCATAGAATATGTGAAGGGGGTAAGGGGGAACACGGAGTTGGAAAGGGGTTGCTGTCAGATGACAGAGGGCCTTGACTATAGAACTAAGGGCTTCAGACTATTTGGTAGGTGATGGGAAGTCAGTGAAAGTTTTGAGTGTCATTATTAGAACTGTGTTTTAGGTAAACTAATCTGACAGAATATTATGGAAGTGTTTTCCCAGCTTCTTGTGTAGAGGTAATGAATTCTTCTTGGTTTCCTGATTATTTTTATCAATAATAAATCAGAACTAAATGCTGGCTGGGCAGGGATCAGTTTCTTAAACTTTAATGTGCCTGTGAGTCACCTGGAATCTTGTTAAAATGTAGATTCCTAATCAGTAGGTTGGATGGGGAAGTGCACTGACATTCTGCTTTTCTAACAAGCTCCCAGGTGATGTTGATGGCCATGATTTGTGGGCTACATTAGCATAGGAGATGTGTTCGTAGAGAGTTTTTAATCAAGTGAGGATTTCCGCTTTAGTCTTTACATGTCAATGTACCCTATGATATTAGGACTTCATTTTGCAGTCTGTCATGGTAATAACTCCAATAGTTATATTTCAATTGAACCCCTTTATCAATGCAAGTAACTTCCTGTTTACTCACGATTTACTGCATGAAACCTCCAATATATATATTTAACTCAGTCAATTTTTGAGATAAATCTTAAGCCTTTCAAGTAACTAGAAACTGGGGTGCCCGAGTGGCTCAGTCGTTAAGCGTCTGCCTTCGGCTCAGGTCATGATCCCAGGGTGCTGGGATCGAGCCCCACATTGGGCTCCCTGCTCCGCGGGAAGCCTGTTTCTCCCTCTCCCACTCCCCCTGCTTGTGGTCCCTCTCTCGCTGTGTCTCTCTCTGTCAAATAAATAAATAAAATCTTAAAAAAAAAAAAAATAACTGGAAACTACTATTGAGCTTTCACAAAGCCGGTGGGTTGAAGCTGGTTAATTGTATTGAGTCACAAAGCCTTTGTTGCTTATTTCTTGATATAGTGGTTCCTTAATCAAATTCAACCAACAGATGAATTAAAGAGTAGGATTTAGAATATCTGTAACTTTAAAATACCTCTTTTGCTTGCCTTGACACTTATCCTCTCTGTCATTGGATTTGAACCCCTTCTGGTGTACAGATTCTGTGTTGGCTAGAGAGGTACCATAAATATCTTCTAGGGAAGAACAATTAAGAAACCTATTAAGTAGTATCTTGTTTAGTGTTCAGTAAACTCAGTGCCATAGTATATTTCCTGTAGGATTTGAGGGTGGGGGAGGTGGCAACTAGATATACACAGGGATCATACAACTTTTATATTACATAGCACTTTAGGGTTTATTCAGAGTCAAGTCCTTCATTTGATCCGCATAACAGTCAACGTGGGATTGGCAGGGCGGGCATCATTATCCCCATTTTACAAATGTGAGAAGACGAGCTCAGAGAGGTGAAATGATCTGCCTAAGGTCAAAAGCAAGCCATTGCCAATGCCTGGTTTAGAGTTCAACGTATTATCCATCTCAGCATGCAAAACACAAACTCTAAGTTAGATGCTTAAATACTCTAGGTTAGCTGGGCTTTAAGTGGGTACTTACCACTGACATTGTTTGTATCTGTTAGAGAAATGTTCAAATTGCAGCAACAGAAAGCTTGACTTAAGGTGGCTTAACCAAATAGGCGTTCAATATTTTCATATAACAAGAAGCCTGGAGGTAGGCAGTTACTCGTGCTGGTTCTGCTTTTCAGTGATTCACTCTTTTCTGACTTTTTGCTCTGCTGTTCTTGTATTCATTGACTTTCGTTCTCATGCTTGTCTCATAGTTGCAAGATGGTTATTCTAGCTTTGGGCAGAAAGGGGTTGGAGTGTGTGCAGTGGGTGTGGGTGGATGCTAGCTTCATCTATTCCTCTTTCAGGAAAACAAAAAGTTGCCCAGAAATTCTACCGGTTCACTTCTATTTAAGTTGACCAGAGAGTTGGCCCATGACCCTGAGTCCCCTATCAGGGGATAGGGACCCTGAGTCCCCTAAAAGTCAATGTTCAGCTTTGTCAACTTTAAGAGTAGAGACAAACAAAGGAGAAAAGTAGTTGGCATTGGGTGTTGAGTGAGTCAGCCTACAGTGTCTGTTACAGTCTTACTGTAATTCCATTTGGAACAAAGAGCATTGAGTGAACATCCCTGTACATTCCTGCCACTGCATGAATTTTGTGATGTTTGCTTCTGGGTGCTAGGCAGATTTTTCCTGATCACCTTCTGAGAAAGTCAAATTTATTTATTTATTTTTAAAAATATTTTATTATTTGTCAGAGAGAGAGAAAGAGAGAGCACAAGCAGGGGGAGCAGCAGGCAGAGGGAGAGGGAGAAGCAGGCTCCTGCTGAGCAAGGAGTCCAATGTGGGACTCGATCCCAGAACCCTGGAATCATGACTGTAGCTGAAGGCAGATGCTTAACCGACTAAGCCACCCAGGCATCCCAAGAAAGTCAAATTTAAATAACATCCATTTCATTTTTTTTTTTTTTTTTGGTGTAATTACATTGGGTGTGCGTGGGAGGTTGTGTTGTTTGTTTCTGCCTAGTAGGTTCTTTGCTAGCATATGTATTTCATGAGATTATTTGTGAGATAGTTACCCATCTACTTTATCATCCTTTGTGAACATTTGTTTTCTGCATGCTTGTAAATTAATAAAGAATGGGAATTAAAATGTGTTTGCCATCTCTAAGAATGGTTATATAAGATCAGCAGACCTTGCATTGTGTTGTTTGCCTAAGACTGTTTTTATGAAGAAGCACAGGCCTGTTGATGAAGCTACCTTAAGTTGTAGCAAAGTGATAGGAGGTTTACTTTTCCCGGTTCATGGAGTAGAAGGAGAAAGTCTGGAGTCAGATGGACTAGCATTATAATCCCGATCACTTCTGGAACCACAGTGTCCTCAATTTCAAGTGAGGGTAACGCTGCTCACGCAGAACTATGAGGATTCGTGGCATGACACATGTGACTAGCAGCACCTCAGCCCTGGGTTACAGCAGGTGTTTGTGGTGTTTAAGTTCCCTTTCTCTTTCTTTTTTTTTTTTTTTTAAGATTTTATTTATTTGACAGAGAGAGACACAGCGAGAGAGGGAACACAAGCAGGGGGAGTGGGAGAGGGAGAAGCAGGCTTCCCGCTGAGCAGGGAGCCCGATGCGGGGCTTGATCCCAGGGCTCTGGGATCAACCTGAGCAGAAGGCAGATGCTTAACGACTGAGCCACCCAGGCGCCCCCCTTTCTCTTTCTAGTTCCTTACAACATCCTGGCTTGTTAAACTTGGAAGCAGTTTGGGGCGCCCGGGGGGCTCAGTTGGTTCAGCATCTGACTCTCGATTTTGGCTCAGGTCATGATCTCAGGGTTGTGAGATGGAGCCCTAAGTCGGGCTCTGTGCTGGGCATGGAGCCTGCTTAAGAGTCTCTCTCTCCCTCTGCCCCTCCCCCCCTTTCTAAAAAAAAAAAAAAAATAAATAAATAATAAAAAAAAAACTCGGAAGAAGTTTATCTATCTCCCTTGATAAAAAGGTTTAGTGTTTGTTTCTTACAGAAAGGGGAAGTAATTTAGAAATTTTGGCCCAGTGGACTTCCCTTCTGATTCAATATGCAGCAATCCTGTCTAATGAAAGAAAGGCAAGTACCCAATTAAATTATCACAAAGTTATCACGTTGGAGAAAGGATACTCTCTAGCCAGGATATAAGTGTGCCCTCAAAATGGAATCCATGCTGTCTTTCCCTACCCTTCTTTCCCTTCTTCCTACCCTATAAGCTATCTTGAGTTAGAGAAAGTACAAAGTGCCATTCTAAGATCCTTTTAAAAGGAAACCAGTAATTTGGATGTGTGACTCTGAAGGAAGAGTATAGGTAAATCAAATATCATTTTAATTTTTCTTTTTGTTGTGTATTTTTCATATATACATAACCAAATTTTCATATATAGAAATTCATCTAATTCTTAATGAAGTCAATAGGGGCTACTTTCTGAGCCAGTGGTTTTGTGATATTTATAAAGTAAGTTATAAAATGTAATTAAATACTGCCATCAATTTGGTTTGCTAGTTCCAATGAGCATTTTGGAAAATTTCATTATATTTGAACAGTGTACTTTGAAAACATTTTTTTTTACACAACTTTGGTAAATAGTCAATAAACACTTCAGTAATAAGTTGGATTGCACCATACAAAGGTCACTTGTATTTAGTAGAATCAAAGTGTGAGATTTTGTAGTTTAGTGTCATAGAATGATCATGAGAACAACATGTGAAATATGGATGGGGAGTGAGAAAGCATAAGGAAAAATGAAACATGTCAGTGAGCCATAAGGTGTGGTAGCTTAAAGCTTATTGGAATCATAGCCTGCAATTCCTATTGACTTGGTCATGTTTTGGTGATACTTCCACAAATAACAAGGTATTTTTTTCAGTAATTGCTGTTCTTTTTCAAGGATTATATATCACCCTTTGTTTTACAGGCCAAAATGTATTTTTGAAATAGCTAGCTGAGATTAGAATGATAAATTTGAGGAGCAGAAGAAATCAAAATAGGTCTCAAAAAAATGGAACCTATGACTTTGATCTAGTTGTCCAGGCTTTCACCGAGTGAAACGAGGCAGATTAGAAACTGTACACAGTTTAGTGGAGGCATTTGTATTCTGCTCACACTCTGAATTTTAAATTGTTGGCAGATATTATTTTATCTGGTGTTCAAATACATACTAAAGTTAACCCAAGTGTAATATATACTTTAAAAAAACCCTTTGTTATGGGCCATGTTAGATATACGCATAAATAAGTAGAATAGTATAAATACAACACAAAGAGAACCATTTACAATTTACAGCCAACTCATGACCTACCTTGTTTCATCTACTCCTCTTTCCACTCCCCCCTTTTCCCAATCCAGATTATTTTGAAGCAAATCATATCATTTCATCCATAAATATTTCAGTATGTGGCTTTGACAGATAAAGACTATTCCCAATATTAAACACTTTAAAATGGCTTTTTCATATAGTAGAAGTGTAAAACATGAGAATGACACTCAACATCAAGCCTATTAAATTTCACATCCATATGGTTTTTGTGCATCTGTGTCCAAGCTTATTTTCTACAAACTACCATTTTCGCTGCTTAATGTTTGGTGGTCTTTGTGTAGATATCATTTAGTTAAAATGTTAAAACAGCTCTCAGTTTTTTCCGTTTCATTGGTGACTTTTTTCCAGATGGAAATTTTTGTCTCTGCTGAGTAGTTGATCTTGTTTTATATGGAAATATTATCTCCGAGAATGGTTCCACATGACCTCTGATTACTCTCCAACAGTGCTCTTCTGTCTTGAAACCACCTCCTGCATTTGAGAGCAGATGGAAAGGAGATAAAAACCCCTAAATTTAGGGTTTGGGATTTAAGACAGACATGCTATTTTCATTTGGAAAACTGTATATTGCTTTCAGTATTTTCTAATCAAACTACAAAGAGTAGTTGAACATTTTCATAATAACACTTTTGGGGACAGGACTAAGACCCTCTTTTATTTTTTTGGTTAATTCTGTTATGTGCAGTATGTAGTTGTGTTGGCTTAGAGGATTTGATTTGACATGGATAGATTTGCAGATTATTATGTAAGGACACACATTATAATGAAGTTTTATTTTTGTAGAGAAGAATGGAGCCACTATTATGTGTTTGTGTTTCAGATTGTGGTTTCTGGGGTCAAACTGCCCAGAGTTTGAGTATCTGCTTCACCAGCTAATAGCCATGTGGACTTGCTTCAGTCACATGACTTCTCAAAACCTCAGTTTCCTAATCTATAATATTGAGATAATAAAAATATTTACCTCCTATACTTTTTTTTGCATATGGGTTGAATGAGATAAAGATAAACTAAAAATATAATTAATTTGGCTTAAATTCAATAGAGATATTTGTTTGTTACTGAACTTTTTTAATGCTGTAATTATTTGTTGAAAGACCTAAGACATAAAGACTTATATAAAACATAAGGATTATTGGTTTCTAGATGTCAGGTGAATGTGCATTATAAATTTAAAAGTAGTAAGAGGCAGGAGTACCTGGGTGGCTCTGTCAGTTGAGCATCTGATTCTTGGTTTTGGCTCAGGTCATGATCTCAGGGTCCTGGGACGGAGCCTTGAGGCAAGCTCTAGCTTGGCTCAGCTTGGAGTCTGCTTGGGATTCTCCTCTCTCTCCCTCTCCCACTGCCCTCCCCCCGCTCACTCTCTCTCTCTCTCTAAATAAAAAAAAAGTAGTAAGAGGCAAATTTGTTGTTCTGAGGTCTGCTAGCTACTGACTGTTTTATATGAGAAGTTCTGTATACTTCACATCTGTGATATTTTCAGCTCTGGTACTGCATATACAATGTTGTCTTCAGCAACGTGTCATAGGAGTTGAAGCTGATCTTTGTCATCTTAGAAGTGGCCCTAGTTTGCCTTAAATCTCATTTAAATTCATTTAAGAAGCTCTTAAACATGTTTGTATTTTCGGTTTGTGCCATGTGTTCTAGTAATGAGTTCAACAGGTTTACCATCTGTCTGCAGAACAGCCAGGCTCTTCAGCTGACAAGGTTTCTGTCCACTTCAGGGAGTACAGCTTAGCTGCAGTGTTCTGGCATTTGCTCCCTTGGGAATAGGGCTTGATATCCTTCTCTGAACCCCAAGCCTTTGATTAAGTAGAATTTCAGTTCTTGGCTGGCTTGTGGGTCCTTGGGACCTTTAGCCTTAGCTTTGAGGCTGGGTTACCAGGCCCAAGGGCTTCAATAGGTCAGAGAATTGAACATTCTGAAACAGGGAAGCAATACTGAAATAGAAATGGGAGAGATACCTACCTGTTTCATGGAGTTGCGAGATCCCATTCTTGGGTCCTTGTGAACTTATAGTTCGTCACTCTCTAAGTATACTTTGTTTTATTTTTGTCAGGTTGGCATTTCACACCCCAGAGATGCTTACTGTGTCATTTGCAAAATTTGAAACATCAGATTACTCAGTCTCCTCTAGTCCGTTTATAAAATGTACAGCGAGGCTGGTCTTGGCATCACTCCGAGAACCCTCGTGTTTTGCCCTTCTTCTATCTGAGAAGTACCTGTTCATCCTGAACATTGTGCTATGTTCCTGTTTCATGTTCCTGATAGAACTCTTTCCATATATCTATAATTTATTAAAATAAGATTTGTGTGTGGGTGTGTTTCCTTGAGCTTTGATTCAAACATCCTGGGTTTAAATCTGAGCTCTGGCACTTAAAATTGGTCACATTTACCTCTCTCACCTTCTGTTTCCTCAACCATAACATAAATATAATAAGAGTTCCTACTTCATGAAATTGTACATATTGCACACTGCACTGCAAAGTGTTCAGCACAGTGCCTGCCATCCCTTATGGATTCACAAAAATATTATAAGTTTTGTTATAGTCATCACCATACCAACATAGCCTCTTTTTGACCAAAATAACAGCACATTTCTATCTCCTTTTTGTTATGTTCCTATTTGTTCTTCAATATTTATTGAGTGTCTAGAGGACAGCTCAGGGTCTAGGCACTGAGAATAATGTTGAGCAAAACAGAGTCTCCACTGAAGTCAAACTTTTGCTTCCACTACTTTGGTAAAATTGCATCAACTAACATCTCCAGTGAGCTTTTTTGCCAAATCTGCAGGATTCTTTGATCCTGCTTTTATTTTATGTGTTCTAATATTTGAAACTGTTTATTATTCCCTTCTTTAAATTTTCTCTTCCCTGAATGCTTTAATACCCTACTTTCTTTTTTTTTTTTTTAAAGATTTTATTTATTTGAGAGAGAGAGAGAGAACGAGCAGTGGGGAGGGGCAGAGGGAGAGAGAGAGAGAGAGAGAGAAGCAGGCTCCCTGCTGAGCGGGAAGCGTGACGTGGGGCTTGATTCCAGGACCCGGAGATCATGACCTGAGCCGAAGGCAGACACTTAACCGACTGAGCCACCCAGGCACCCCTATACCCTACTTTCTTTTGATTCTCTTTCTAACTTTCTGACTCTTCTCTTTGACCCTGGATCTAATTTCTTCACCTGCTCTTTAAATTATTCCCTAGGTTTCTGTTCCTGATTTATTTTCTTCTCCCTTTCTATTCTCAGAGATTATAAACTGGTGTCCTGTTCACAAATCTGGTATGCTTTTGTGCTTTTTTGGCCTGAACAAAATTTCAAAAAAAATTTTAATGAGTTGTTAACTTACAAAAATTGAGAAATTTCATATAACAATTTGAATTTTGAAAAATTTAAATTCACTTGCGTTTGAAGAAAGCACAGCTCATCCCCTCCCAATAGCTCCTACTACTATTTACATGTTATGACACCAATGTATTTTTCCTTACATCTGATGTTCTGTAGACATCACAGACTCAATCTGTTCAAAATTGAGCTCGTTATATATTTTATTTTGTCTTTTTTGATCTGGTTGATAGAGTGCTATTTACTGAGGCATTCAAGCTAGGACCTGATGAGTGAGAAGTCTATAGTAGGACCTACCTTAGTGAACTTGGATGACCTTCCCACTACCCCTTGCTGTCCATGGCTCCCAGGGTGTTCTCATTACCTCCATCCCCTATCTTGCACCATGGGATTCACCCTGGTAGACAGATCTCTAGTTCCCTGACATGCTTCTTATTTTAATTACAATGTAGGTGGTTTGTTTATCACATTAGTAATTTTAGCCTGTATTTGATTCCTTTAAGAATCATTTATTATCTCAACAAAATTTATTGAATGCCTAATAAACAAGTCAGGTGCTTTTTCTAGCACTAGGGATAGAGTATTGAACAAAACAGATCCTCTGCTTTCATGGAGCTTACATTCTCGTGGAGGAGAAAGACAATACATAAGTAAGTATAATGTTAGTAGTGATAAGTATAATTAAGAATTCTTAGATATCTGTCTAGTAATTTATATACATTTAAGTTGTCATTTTATTTACTTAGACAGACTAAGGCCAAGAATAAGAACGAGACTTTGGGAGAACTGAATTACTATCTCACAAAGTCATATGTCGCATATAGGATGTTCTAAATCCAGGATCTGGTTTTGTCCATCTGGAACTATCTGAATGACTGCTAGTACTCAGCAATAGTTAATTTAAGAGCTTAGTGTAGTTTAGATTATTTTTCATGTTGTATGACCATTTCTACTGAGAAAGTCATTTAAAAAAATAGTAGAAAGCTTATGAGCTTTAATTAAATGAAATCTTCAGCTGGTGTAATCTGATGAGCTATAGAGTTTCCTGGTTATCTATTGCTATTCCTTGACAGACCAAGCAGGCTTCTGCCTCAGGGTCTTGGCACTTAAGTACTTTCTCCCAGGAATGTTCTTCTAGGTTTTTGTAAGTTTTGCTTCCTCACTTTACTCTGCATCAGGCTACCAAAAATAGCACTTTCTAGGTTCTTACCCTGCTTCATTTTTCTTTATAGCACCAAACACTCCTGATATACATATGTCTGTTATCTGTCTCCCCCACTAAAATGTAAGCTCACTGGGATCAAGAACTGTGTTTTGATCATTGCTATATTCCTAGCACCTAGAGTAGTGAATGGCATATAGTAAGTGGTCAATAAATATGCACTATGTGAGTAAATCAATGCAAAAGAGTTTTCTGACTTTGCAGAGGAAATGTTTTAGAATGTATTAAGTATGACAGATTAAATTCTAAGCTTAAGTGAAATGGAGAGAAAGATCATGATTGCTTTCATAAGAGGAGTAAGGCAAATACTGATTAACATGAAATGGAGTGGACTGTTGGAGGAAATAAAGTAAATCTTATTTGGGGAAATTAAGAAAAGAATGAGAAAAAGGAATGGAGCGGGCAATTTAGTGTTATTCATTTGAATATGTTGTCCAAGCGTACAAATATTCAGAAACATTTTAGTGCCGAAGATGCTATGGTTCTCATGAGTACATGAAAGAACAAACAGTCCTTGGATCTTGGGATCATTGTCAAAACTTAGCCCTGATACGAAATCTCTGAAGAATCTGGGCAAGATAAATTGAACAATTGGTGTCTCATTTCAGTGTTTATTGCTACCTATTACTCTCCTGTGCTCTTATTGGTAAGTTTTTATTTCTCACCCAACTAATATGTATTGGTTGCTTACAAAGTAAAAGCATTGTCATAGATAACTTTTTTCAAAACAAGAAAAATGCTTAATTTCCAACAACCAGTAAAACCTAAGGGCTGAAGGATGCTTTTGAAGGTGTAAGAGAAAGTTGATTGAAGTGGGTATCCCGTCCCTGCACTCAAAGTTTCCACATCTACAGTGATTTTTCTCCAAAGATTATAAACATTCTTTTTTTAGCCCTCCATTGCCAACCTCTCTTTTACTGTACTTTATCAGCTGGGATTTTGAAAAAAATTCTCTGAACTAGAGAAACAGAAAAATGGATTAGGTGTATACACATTCAGATGTGATGTCTTTGGGCATTGAATCTGTGACTGACAGGTAATTTACCCAATAAAGATACTGTTTCTAAAGTATACTCCTTCCATGGTAGGGACTACAGACAGTAGTAATTAAGCTTTTACTAATCAGAATCTAGAAATGGTACATGAGGAGACTTTCAATCTATATAATTCATCATTACTCAGTCAGTACAGATTGAATATTCATTATGTGTGAGACGTTAATAAGGTATACAAAGTTGAGTAAGAAATAAGTTTATAATCTAGCAGAAAAGATAAAGCAAATATACAATTCATTCATACTAAAATGAATGAATAAAATAGAAGTTGATGAGGTACATAAGACAAAGGGATTCCTCCTAGTCAAGATTTAGAAAAGGCAAGAGGCAGGAAGTGATGTTGTGCTGGATCTTGAATAAGATTTTCTGATGAATGGATTGGCAATCGATATGAGCAGAGGCATGGAAGTGGAAAATTATGGGTCATGTTAGGCAACAGCAATGTTCCAGAAAAGGCAGAAGGTGATGCAGTCGAGAGCCAGGGTGGAAAATTTATCTGTAATAAGAAAGAAAGATACTTCCAATTTAGAGAGAGAAGCAAAGACCTACTGGGTAAATCTTAAGAGCAATTTGAAGTAGAGGAGTAGAGGAGATCTTTTCATAGCTTCTACCTCATCAGATTAGGGGGTAAGGTCATCTGTTGAGAAGGAGAGGGATGGAAGTTATCTTCAGATCCATTTATTCCAAGAACTTTACTTCAGAGACATGTCTTGAGAGGTTATGGCCTTGTCCAAGGAGACCGTTTATACAGGAGACTAGAATCCAGGTTTTATGAGTTCAACTCCAAGTGTTCTTTCTTGGTAAAGGTCAAAATCCCCCAAAGACCTATAGACCAAAAATAATTTTCTAAGTTAAGCATTTCTCATCAAATAAGTAACTTTGATCTGAGAACGTGATAATTCAGGCTATAAAAGAAATCAGATGAACCCTTATAAATATCTCTTTTTAGAGGAAAACAAAGGAGATTTATTGCTTTCAACTGAAAGACCACAACAGAAGCACTGTGTGCTAAATAAAGACAGCCTCTGGCTATGGCTCAGGAGACCAATGGGGTCCACTAAGTAGCCCCATTTTCTTTATTATCACACTGTTTTTGTAGGCCTGGTATCTAGCTATCCTGGTACAACCAAGAAAGAGAACTCTGAGTCTGTTATTCTTGTGGATCTGTGGATCCTGAAATGGATAGTTCCAAACAAAGTCTTAGTTTTGATTACTTTCAATGGTTTTACATAGTTGGAAGTTAGAGGGGCAAAATGGTTTCTGGTCATTCATGCCACTTGATAATCCAAGGATGAGGTGATAACATCAATAGTTCTTGGACTTTAGGCAGCTTGGCAAGTTTGAGGTTGATGGCTGTTGGTTTCTTTTTTTAAATAATTAAAAAAAAGTTTTATTTATTTATTTGAGAGAGAGTGCATGTGTGCATGTATGTACACGGGTGTCAGGCGGGGGGTGCAGAGGGAGAGGGAGAGAGAATCTCAAGCAGATTCTGCGTCAAGTGCAGAGCCTGACTCAGGCTCGATCTCATGACCCTGAGATCATGACCTGAGCTGAAATCAAGAGTCAGACGCTTAACTGACTGAGCCACCTAGGTGCCCTGATAGCTGTCATTTTCAAGTGTGAATGCAACATTGCATTACTGGCAACACAGGAGGGCTTAGAAGAGAAAAAGGAGTTAAGGTTATAGAGGAACAAGTTTCAGTAGACAATATATCCCACTTCTTTATCTCTGGCAGAGACAGCTTTGCAATGGTTTTGTAGGCTGAAGGATTATTTGCACAGATATAAAAATGAACTTACTGGGATGAAGAGCAGGATGGACTTACCACCCTTGTCATTTAAAAATGGCAAATGCTAAGCTTCCATGTGCATGCATGTGTGTGCTATGAGACTGAAAGTCTCCTTAAGATATTCCTTGGGCCAGCAAATGGAGAAACATTTGACTGAGTCCTGGGAATGAACCGTTTTGATTCTAAGTGAGCCAAGACTCTGCAAGAGTGGTGTTTTAGGTTCTGGGATTTCCCAACCAGGATTTCAGTTACGAGATTTAGTTTCAGAGACAGACCTTAGCATCCAGGGCAGGAGATTGCTGACTCTGCCATCGTGTTACTATTGATCTAGAGGATACTATATTTTGCACAGAATTTGTGTCTAAAATCTATTGATATGGTTCATGAGATTTTAAAGGCTGTGGGACAGTTAATCTAAACAAACCATTTATGGAAAATACCCCAAAGAAATTTTGGTTGATTAGTGGACCAGCTGATGTTAGCATGTTTTGATACCATTTTTCTCCCTTAAGATCAGTCTTTATTAGTTAGGAGAAGTCATACTAATTCTCTAACTCATGCTTAGGAGTCTTTTCTTAAAGGACCAGATCACAGATATTTTATGATTTATAAGCCTTATGGTCCCTATTGCAAGTACTTAATGCTAGCTGCTATTTTAATACAAAATATGCAAACAAATGGGCTTAGTTATGTTCCAATAAATATTTATTTATCAGAGCAGATGGTGGGCCATAGTTTGGTTACTGGTTGCTCTAGTCCAATGACTGTATTTTACTAAATCCCAGAAGTGTCTGGCCAAAGGTTATACAATGGCAGAATCGGGGCAGAAATCTAGACATCTTCTTTTCTACTCCATTAAAAATTTAAAAATTGGTTTTAATTTTAAATAATTACAAAAGAATATTCACTGGCTATATAGAAGATGTAAAGAATAACAATAAAATGAACATCTGTGTTACTGTCACAAAGTCCATTTAAAAAAAGAGGAGTTTACCACTTCCTTTGAAGCTCTGTGTGTGCCCCTCCCCAGTCCCTTCCCTTTTTCTCTCCACCCTGGAGGTGTTCACCTGCCTGAATTTGGTGTTTTTGTTCACTTGTTTTCCTTCATGGTTTTACTACCCATGTATTTATATCCTTCTTGTAGTGTTTAAAAGTCATTCTTAGGTGGTTTTATTTCATTTCTCTTGTGTTCTGAAGTTTAGAAAAAGATAGCCAAATCTTTCTTAGTGAATAGTTGCATATTTCTGTTTGGTTTATTCTTGACAATATGCTGAGAAGGTCCAGGAAGCCAGAGTAGAGTATCTACATTATTTGATTTTAATTCACTTCATGGCCAAATCTTGGGTTTCTTGTGCCAGAGCGGAGAACATCACGGGCTGACAGACAAGTGTGGGAGTTTAGTGGCTGTCTACTCTCACCCCCCTTCCTGAGGAAATTGCTGTGGTAAATCAGAGCTGTTTCTAGGAATGGCAAGGTCTCTTTAGTCTGACAGTGATTTTATCTTTGAACTAAATGCGTACGATAGTACCATAACTTTTCCAAATTATAGGAATGGAGAAATTTTTTGTGAAAAATTTTGTTTTTGTGGCATGTAATAAAAAAGGTCAATCTCAAGCATAATATTCGGTCAACAATCAAAAACATAACTAGTGCTATTTATGCATATTAGATATGTGAATATTAGCTATTAGAATATGATTTAGATGGATACATTTCCTTGCTTTCTAAGTACCCAAAACTTTTCTAGAATCTAATTTTTTCAGGGCATGCCTTTGCTGACTCTATGAAAGCATTTTGTGATCTACTTATACAAAAGCTCCATCCATTTTTTCCTTCCTTTCTTCCTTCTTTCTTTCTTTCTTTCTTTCTTTCTTTCTTGTACATCTGTAGATAATTTATCTGGCTTACTATAGGTTATTCTCAAGGATAGTGAAAATTTGAGCTAATCCATCCACAGACCTTTGCCTGGTCCCCCGTACAAGATGACTGGTTTGTGGGTTATACCTCTGACCATGGCATGGGATGAAAAGAGCTGGGTTTTTGCTGTGAGAGGTTGGCACCATTCTCCAATGTCTCTCTCAGTTACCTCAAAATATTTTTTCAGATTGCCATCCCAGTTGCTACTTCCCTAGACTATCATTTCATATTTCAATTACTCTAATACCTTCCTGTCTGGCCTGCTTGCTTCTTTATCAGTGGTTCTCAGTTCTGGCTGCATATTGGAATCACCTGAAGTAAAAAAAATACTAATGCCTTGTCCATCCCACAGTGATTTTGATTTAATTGGCCTGAGGTACAGTCTGGGCAAATTAAAATCATATTACATTAAAAAAAATCATATGACATTTTTAAAAGGTCTCTAGATGAGTCTAATGAGCAGCTAAGGATGAGAGTCACTGCTCTAGTATAAGAAGGTCATCTGTTTTAACCTATCATCTGATGTGAGAGATGTTTGGGAGGGAGAATGGATAGAACCTGGGGAGTGATAACATGTTTGGGATTAGGAAGTGGGATGTGCATAGGATATTGTTTAGGTTTTGGGCTAGTTCAATGGTTGAATGATGGTACCATTTACTGAGATAGCAAAAATAGGCATGGTGCTTAGGAGAGAAAATGATGATTCAGTTTTGGATTGAGAATTTGAGCAACCCATGCGACATCCATTTGGAGATAAGAAAGAACATATAAAATATTAGAGCTGACCAAAATTGGAATAGGGGTTTATTCTTTATTGCTAAATATATTAAAGACTCCCTGCCAGATGCTTATCAACTTTTGCTCAAATATTTCTAGCAATAGAGAATGAATTACCAATTCTGTCTTTGAACACCTAAAGTAATTTGGAAGTCCTTCCTTATACTGAACCCAAATCTGCCTTGCTTCTTAACCTCTATCCAGTAATCCTCTCTTTCCTTTGGAGCTATTCATAACAAGTCCACTTTCTCTTCCATGCCTCGGAAGAAATTTATTCTCAAACGTTCTTTTCCTTGGGCTCCAGGTTACCAGTTCCTCACTTAACATGCTTGAAATAGTCACACTGTCTAGCATATCCTCTTACCAAGCCAGCTAAAGCATGAATGTTAAATACCTTAAACTTGATTAGTAAAGGGAATAAACATTTCTCGATCAGTCTTCCTCTAGTGGCATTAAATATCATAACTCTTTAAAAAAAACTCTATAGGGCGCTTGGATGGCTCAGTCGTTAAGCATCTGTCTTCGGTTCAGGTCATGATCCCAGGGTCCTGAGATTGAGCCCTACGTCAGGCTCCCTGCTTGGGCGGGGGTGGCGGGGGAGTCTGCTTCTCCCTTTCCCACTCCCCCTGCTTGTATTCCCTCTCTCGCTGTCTCTCTCTCTGTCAAATAAATAAATAAAAATCTTAAAAAAAAAAACCCAAAAAAACTCTATATATGCTTGTAGTGTAGAAGAGGTGGTAATCTTCTCTGAAGTACATGTTTTTCTTTCTATACCCCATTACATTTAGACAAATAATTAGATTTAAAGATAGAAAATTTATGTAAAATATGTTACACTTTGTTGAATAAAAGATCACTTATAACTATCTTAAGAATTTATCTTAGTGTGGAAAAATACTTGACCTCTTTGTTTCAAGAGTGAAGGTAGTGGTCATTTAAAAGCCTGTAAATTTATAGAAAAGTATAATCACTTAAAAAAAAAGGGCAAACATGAGACTTTTGCTATTCCTCTTGTAGAAGATTTAATCTTCAAGGATTAATGTGGCATTCAGTTTCCCACTGCTTCTATTCCAGAAGGTATGCACACATTTGGATAAGTGATCTCCCTTTTCTTCCCTTGGAAACTGTTTTGAGCTTGGAATTTGCTGTTCAGATCATGATTCATACGTCAGAGAAGAATTAGAGAGTCTCCTTTAGGTACTTGGCAGAGCCAGGACATGTTTCCATATATAGCTGAAAAAAACCTTTGTCGCCCATTCTGGCTTGAGAGAATGTTATTAAAAGTTCATTCCTGAGAGCTTTTTTGCCAAGGAACAGCAGTGGGCACTGAAAATTTTGTGCCTGGAAGAACTAAGGTTTGCTCCAACATAGAGGCCTTACTGTGTGTTCTGAGAACGTTCCCTAGGTGTCCTCGGTCACTCTCCTCAAAGCACTTACATGCACATCTGTGGGTGGCAGTTGTTGGTTCTTTCCTGGCCCACCTCCTACTCATGGCTTAGGGGAAGCCCCATGAACAGGCTTACAGAGATGAATCAAGGCAGTGCCTAATCTCCTGAGTCATGGCCAGAGGCTCCTCACTTACTCTCTGAGGATGGGATCTGTTTACCTTAGAGTTGCCTCTCTGAGAGGATATTTGGAATTTTGGATGGTGGCCTGGAATTTTGGAGAGTGCAGTTCTCTAGGGAAAAGTTGTGCTGGTAGCAGTCAGCTTATACCGTTTATACTGTCTGCCCTTTGATAAGGGTCATATGATGTAGTAAATGTTCTTTGGGAAAATGAGAAATCCAGTAGATCTTCAGTTCTGACTTTGCACATCCTGTGACCTCCAGGCATCAGGAGGGGGCAATGAGAAGGGGGCTCTCTTTACACCTTTCCTTCCAGCTCCACCTACTGTTGTTCTACCAGCCTTCAGGCTCATCTTCAAGTCAAAGTGAAACAGACCTGTGTTTGAATCTTGGTCCTTACTCAAAGTATAGGGCTTTGGTCAAGTTAATTTGCTTCCTTGGACTTGTTTTCCTCCTCTGTAAAAGAGGCTTAACAATGCTTATTGCACAGGGTTTTAGGTGAGGATTAAATGAGGTTAGGTGGGTTAATATATATAAAGTGGTTAGTAAATCTTCTCAGGAAAGTAAGTGTTTCTAGTCAAAAGCATATGAACCTTGGAACCATTCACATTCAGGTTCTGCCCTGTTGTGTTCTTCCCTAGCTGTGTGATCTCTAACCAAAGGCATCCAAGCATTTAGATTCTGTAATCCCCACTTCATTCTGTGTAAAACTGTATCATACTCAGAGGGCTGTTTCAAGATTTAAGCGGACCATCTTGCCCATCTTACTTGGGCAGCCAGCACTTAGAAGGCTCTCAACAGATGTCACCTCCGTTTCTTATTCCCTCCTCCAAAGGCTTTTCCCAAGCCCTCCCTCTACTCCACCACCCACCACTATTCCTTGTCTTGCCCTTTCATTCTTTTGTTTTTGTTAATAATCTTACTTCATAACTTCTTTTATTCTGTTTCTCACTGGAAGTCTGTCTCTTCTCTACTTGGTGGCAATTACTTGGAAATGGAGTGAGTCTTCATCTCTTTTTTTCAATAGGCCTTAGATATTGAACCACATTTCTTTCTTCCCAGCAACCTGGAAAAATCTCCTTAAATTCTCTTAAACTTGAATTCCAGCTTAATTCAGAGTTAATTTCTAAATCTTTTCTGCCAAGTCAAATATCCTGTAATAAATTACTAGGAAAGTAAATAGCTTTGTGTTCAATGTAATATGTATTACATTTGGTATTTACTTCTATGTCCAGCAACTTTGTGTCTTCATTGTTGGTCTGCAAACTTGTAAGAGAGAGGTTAGAATAAAGACTGTCAAGAAATAAAAGCTCTACATTTTGATGTAAAATTAATGGACATGGTGTTCATTTAAAACAAACTAAGCTTGTACACATTGTAAAATAAGTCATAATCCAAGATGTTGGTGTCTTGGGTACAATGCACCTTATTTGAAAGTCCCGAGAACACATATTTGTGATATTGATTCACTGATCTTATTAATAATAGTTTAGCAATTTGGAAAAGAAAAACTTCTGAGAGAATATACAAAAATCAAATTTTTGTCAAGAATGGAAAAAAATCAGGTTTTCTTAGAGTAAGTTTTCTTAAGCTTACTCAAACTTACATACAATTTGGAACTGTATGACGCAATATATTTTATTTGCCATTTGAAGATCATCCGGTGCTTGCAGGTATCATGAGTATTAGGTAGGCGAAATCTGGGAGTTCCTGATACTGTTAATCATGCCCCTTTCCCCCTTCTTCTTTCTCTAGCATTCTACTTAATTTGTGTGGAATGCCAAATATCCTGAGTCTGGTATCTGAACACTTTTAGAATATAATATTGATTGGAACAAGAATAATTTTCAGTAAAACCTTGCTCAATGACCTGTAACCCTGCCTGTGCCTTTGTCTCAGGCTCCAGTATCTGCTGCCCCTGAGTCCCTGCCAGGATACACAGAGAAGCATTCCAGACTCCCCTAGAATGCATTCCTTGCATGCATAGCAATCTCTGGAAAGTTATGCTTTTGAAGAAAATGGAGGGAGGTGTTACGACTTTATACATCCTAACAGCTCCAGGGTTATTTCCTACTACAAGAGCCTTCAGGGGCCTCACTGGAAATAAATGTGAGTAGCACTATCGGACACTGCTACAGGGAATGTTGAAGCTATATTCATTCCCTTGCTATCACGTGAAGTGGTATTGAAGAAGCTACTGTCTGTGAACAACCAATTTGGTTTTCTGACTAGACAAGGAATATTAAAACCTTTCTCTTTTTCCCTGGACCTTCAGATTTTGGTTTGGGAAAGGTCCTTTGACTTCAACAATGTAAGCTTAAATACATTGAAGTGGAATGTTGGGAGCAAAGCTAAAACAATGTACTTTAGCATAAAGGATAGGAAGTGAACAGCTTTCCCTGTGGTGTGACTTTACGGGTCTTCCTCACTCTTTCCTTCTGGAGGCAAAGGTAACTTTTGGTTACTAGGCAGAAAATGCCTATGTGAAGACTGGGAAGGTTTTCACGTATCTGTCAATCATATTTGGTACCCCCAGTGCCACTTTGCCATGTTGGAGTCCCATTCCCTAACGTGGTTGCTAATTATGTTCTCCATCAATGATACTCAGCTGTAGGAAAGACTGCTTCATAGTTAGAGCTTTCTTAGCATAAAATGCAAATGAAATAAAAGCAGCAACGAACAGCAACCGGTTTAGAGGGGTGTTGCAAACTGACCTAAGTCAGGGTGTTATGGAGGACTACCAGGTTCTTTTTGAGAGATAGCAGCTACAGTAGTTAGGGACAGGCACAGGTTAACTTCTCCGCAACACTCCCTTACCAGGTTACAATGAAAGTAAGACTTGACCAAATTCCATCATACACAGAGACAAGTTTTAGATAAACATTTATTACGCAATTTGTTCAACTTATTGATGGAGTTGCAAGTAATCAGGGAAGAAATGCTTTGTCCACATATTGCATGACAGCTTTACCTAAGGCAAAAAAGACAATATTCTAGGGGCAGGATTCAGGTAACTCCTTCCCAGAATCCTCCAAACTTATGGCTGGACACAGGATTGTTTAGGGATCAGCCTTCAGTGCCACCTTGGAGGGTGGAGGTGAAGAGTTCCAGGTTCCTATGCCCTTTCCATGCAGGGGTGCAGAGTGTCTCTTAATTTTTTTTAACCCACTCATATAACTTGAATGTCATGAATTTTGCCAATGACATTCCATTTTTAACACCCATTACACTAAATAATAAGCCTTTTTTTTTTTTTACTTATGAACACTCATTTCTAACATTCATTATGCTAATTAGTAAACCCTCTAGTTATGCCTAGATATAAAGAGATTGGAAGATATAAAGAGATTGGAAGTTTTTTTTTAATTTGTTTTTTTATTTTTATTTTTTTATTTTTTAGAAGGTTTTATTTATCTATTTGACAGACAGAGACATAGCAAGAGAGGGAACACAAGCAGGGGGAGTGGGAGAGGGAGAAGCAGGCTTCCTGCTGAGCAGGGAGCCTGATGCAGGGCTTGATCCCAGAACCCTGGGATCATGACCTGAGCCGAAGGCAGACGCTTAACGACTGAGCCACCCAGGTGCCCCGAGATTGGAAGTATTTGTGGTAGCCATTGATTGTGTGGCCTTTCTGATTAAATGTTAGCTAACATTCCCAGGAGTATGTGTCCCTGATTAAGGTAACTGAAACACTTTAGCTTTAGTTTGTACATTCATAATGTTGAAGCATTTGAGAGTAATTTACAACCCTTGTGAAATGAGGTATAAAGAAAAAGGGAAAAGTGAATAAAATAAATATCTGGCTTATATTTTTGTGCAAATTCATAGGTCCTATTTGTGGTTGTATTGTATTTTTATGTTGACAGGTCCTCAGCACATGAAAGAGATATTGTGAAACAGATTTATCAAATAAGAACCCTGTATGTGTCAGGGTGACTTATTAAGTCACTTAGTTCAATAAATATTTATTGAGTACCTACTCTGTGCAGGGGATAGAGATGAAAGGGGCAGTTCTTGCTTTCAGCCCATTTTTACTGGTATAGATAAGGTCATGATGTAAGGCAGTTGCTGCACATTTCCAGGAGGCACCACTTGCTATTTATTTATTTTTAAAGATTTTATTTATTTATTTGAGAGAGAGAGAGAGGCAGAGAGAGCTTGAGTGAGGGGAGGGGCAGAGGGAGAGGGAGAGGGACAAGCAGACTCCCCGCTGAGCCGGGAGCCTGATGGGGGCTCGATCCCAGGACCCCGAGATCATGACCTGAGCCTAAGTCAGACGCTCAACTGACTGAGTCACTCAGGCGCCCCAGGGAGACACCACTTGTCATAAATGAACAATAGGCCCTAATGTAGTATCTGGGAGGAGCAACACAGTGGCTGAGCAGAGCTTGTTGTTTCCTCTTAAAGTAACCTGGAACATGACTCATCTTGTTGGAAGTAAGAGTTGGATAAAGAAGCATTTGTTTAAAACATTGTTGGGACATGGAACTCTTCCCAAGGAACCAAAATACCATTTAGAGTTCCAGAGATTCTTGTTTTGGCTGCACTCCTTAGCTTGTAGCTCAGGTAGGAACAATCCCATCTTCTTAATGAGATTGAAGTGATTAATAAACTTGGAGCTCAGAAGGGGTTTAATCTCTAACTAATCTGCTAACTTTTTTTTTTTTTTTAAATGTTTGGAAACAACAATAATGATTCACATGATTAAAGCTGATCTTAAGGACCATCCAGTAAAAAAAGTCACGGCAGCTTCAACAATGCAATATAAAGTAGCAGGATTTGTATGTATATGGTCCCATTTTACAGAAAGCCAAGATGTCTGAATCTTACTTCCTGACCATATTTTAATGGAAAATGAGTTCAGGAGGGATTTTAAGTGTCAAGTGTGAAATAAAGAGGAGAAATAGCCAGAAGACGCTCTTTCCAGGAACTCTGTGGATACAGGGAAGTTTTTGCCTAAACTCAAAATTTTACTTTCTAGAAGGAGATTAAAAAGAAAAAAAAAGTCTTGGTGATGGCAGGATATGAAGTGCCCAGTTGAGTGGTGCTGAAGAGCTAAGTAGAGGTGGGTAGAGCATCTTTCTTCTTACCAGCATGGGCTACTTTCATAGAAGTGGCTGGCTAATCCTCGGTGAGGATTTCAGACAGCCTAGTATTGATTTCCAGCCCAACAGCATTCACTGCCATGAGGTGCAGACACCCTCCTTGTGTCTGATAAGGGGGTGATTTCCCCTTTAGCTCAAAGCTCCAACTCACATGGCTAGAGGGGCTTGATGGTGGGGAGGTTGGGAGGTATTGAGGGGCCATTCTTTTACCAGTTGACAGTTCCTGAGGTATCTTAGTTGCTGTAATTTTTAGAATCGGCATACGATTTTTCAGAGGACAGTGGAGAAATGGCTAAATTAGTATCAAACAATATAGCAACTTGAGTTGCTGTAGCTGAGGAACCTTGAGGCATAGGTCTGTGCTGCTTGTGGTTATATAAGTGCTGTGATTTGGAAATGTTGAAACCTGCTTTTGTGTGTGCTAAGCACGACATCTTTGAGGCATGGACTGTGCCTCTCTGTACCTCACTCAGTAGCAGTATATTTCCAGCATTAAGATACATTATTTTGATTATTCATCAGTTGTTTGTGGAGATGAATGGTTGTTTCATTCCTGTTTCACAGGTAGTGATGATTTTAAAAATAGTTTTCAAAAGTAACTGATTTAGTGTCTCTAATGAAATATTTTAAGAACTGGGAACAAATAGAAATTATTTCTAGCTTTTTAGCCTTTAGTTTCTAGGCAGCGTGAATATTCCATAGTGGTTAAGATCACAGGCTTTGGACCCAACCTCCCTGGATTCAAATAGTGGCTCAGTTGCTTATGAACTATAAATGTGGGCAAGTTTTTTAATGTTCCTTAAGCTCCAGTTTCCTAATTTATGGGACAGGGATACTGGCATTACCTACCTTTTAGGGTTGTTGTGAAGAATCAATGAAATAATCCATGCACTGTACTCAGAGTATCTGGCACAGAAGTAGCATTCAAAACATATTAACATCATCATTATCATCATCACCAGCTGAAGCAGCTTAAACAGGATGAAGTAATAGTTAACAATGTAGGAGTGAAGTCCAATTCAAATTGCATATTAGATACTGCCCACAACTAGAGTGAAGGGAAAATTGAGGGTGGACTCTGATACCCAGTGCCTAGGAAATTAATTTATGCTAAAAAGTTATCGCTGAACAGATACTTCACTAAAGAAGTTATACAGATGACAAATTAGCATATGAGAAGATGCTCAAAATCATTTGTCATAAGGGAATTGCAAGTTAAAACAATAGTATGATACCACTACACATTTTTAGAATGGCAAAAATCCCCCAAAAAACCTGACAATACTAATTGCTGGCAAGGATGTGGAACAACACTAACTCTCATTCATCATTGATGGGAGACAGTATGGCGGTGTCTTCGAAAATAGTCTTATCATCTAATCCAGCAACTGCACTCCTGGGCATTTACCAAACTGATTTGAAAACTTACATCTATGTAAAAACCTGCATGTGAATGTTTATGGTAGTTTTAATAATAATCACCAAAAACTGGAGTCAACCAAGACATCCTCCAGTTGGTGAATGGATAAACTGTGATATATCTATACAATGAAATATTATTCAATGATAAAAAAAATGAGCCATCAAGCCACAAAAAGACATAGATCAATCCTTAATACATATTGCTAGGTAAAAGGCTACATACTGTATGATTCCAATATACATACTGTATATTTCCAACATTCTGGAAAAGGTAACACTATAGTGACAGTAAAACTATCAGTGGTTTCTAGCAGGGAGGGGCTCAGGATTGAAGAGGTGAAGCACAGGGGATTTTTTTAGGCTGGTGAAACTATTTTGTGTGGTACTGTAATTGTGGATACATGATACTATGCATTTGTTAAAACCTCTAGAACTTTATAGCACAAAGAGTGAATCTTAATATGTGAAAAAAAAATCATTTAGGAGGTCAGGGGATCCCAGGATTGAATGCAGATTGTGACAAAACAGTCTAACTGTATTAAAAATGTATAAAACAGCTTCACTGAAGGGAGTGATGGAAAAGGGTGCTGACCTAAGTAACTTCGGAAATGTGTGTGTAAGACAAAAGAAACTGTGCATAAGCACTGGACTAGAGTTGAAAAAAATTGTTTTTCATGGGGCTATGGGAGAACAATTCTGATACTGTTATGTATGTATACTGGAATTGAACAATTAAGTAAATGAGTTGTAGATGGTGGGAGCCAGGTTTCTCATTGTTGGAGTGGGAGTTTACAAATAAGCCAGGAGAGGAGGCTAGAATTATTCATGTGCTAATGGATGAAAGTTGGAGACATCAGTATGACCTCATGCTTAGCTTAGTGTAGATAAAGAGGATACATATAGTAATATTTATAGATATGTATATATTCATGTGGGCTAGTTTTTGCACATGTATCTCCTTACTCTGAGAGCTGAGAGTACCTAGAAACAATGACACTCTGGTAGGAACAAGCATACCTAGTGCCAGATATTGGTTTCTAATACCATTCTCTAATAAAAGGAACCAGGTTTCCTTAGAGAGATGGCTGATTCCAGAACTGGGCAGGATGTATACAAATGGGGCCTGTAAGCATCTTGTAGTGCCAGAAAGTAAGGAAGTGCTCAAAAACAAAACAAAACAAAATGACAGTAACAAAAACAAATGGCAAAAAAAAAAAAAAAAAATCCCAAAACAACAACAAAAACAAGCCCACAGTGATGGGTTGTATCAAAGGGACACAGGAGCCAACTGAAAGGCTCTCAAGTGCCTAACTGGAACTATTTGAGTAACAAAATAAAATAAAGTAGTATAGGGTTATAATCTATAATTTCAATGTCTATGAGTTCATACTGATATTAAGAGAACAGTATGGAAAGGAGGGTAAAAGTGACTTTACAGTGGAGAGACCTGGAGAATATTAGCCAAGTGATCAAGGTCAACATCAAAGTGATAAGTCATTTGATAGTATGTATGCATTTTTTATATGATGTGATAAAAATGGTACTTTACCTCTGTAATCTTCCTCCTCAATACCTATAACTCTAGTCTGATCATGAGAAAAGCATTAGACAAATCCCAATCAAAGGACAATTTACAAAACACTTGACTAATACTCCTCAAAACTATCAATGCCATCATAAACAAGGATGTCTGAGAAAGTATCATGGCCAAGAAGAACCTAAGGAGACATGATATTAAATGTAATGTAGTATTCTAGATGGGATCCTGGAACAGAAAAGAGGCATTAAGTAAAAACAAAGAAGTATGAATGAAGTATGGACTTTAGTTAATAATAATAATGTATCATTAATGAGTCATTAACTATAAAAAAATGTACCATTCTAATGTAAGATGTTAATAAGGGAAATTGAATGTGGGGTATATGGGAACTCTGTACTATCTTCATAATTTTTCTATAAAATAGTTTTGAAAATTAAAGTTTATTATAAAAATAATTGGTTTAGTTAAAAGAATTTTAAAAGGTAAAATCATGACTTTTATGCAGAAATAAAAATGAGAGTGTTGAAAATTTTGTTTAACTGATTATGAAGGAACCAGGAAGATGCTATAACAATTTACAGAAGAATCTAAACATCAGACACATTTATAGATCAAGAATATTGAAACAAGTGTGCAAATAGAGGCAAAACTAGCTTTTTTTACCATGAGATAGATGAGTCAATTAAAAAAAAAAAAGATTTATTTGTTTATTTTTAGAGAGAGAGAAAGAGAAAGAGAGCAAGTGGGGGGAGGGGCAAAGGGAGAGGAACAGAGAAAATCCCAGGCAGACTCCCCACTGAGTGCAGAGCCCCACGGGGGGCTCAGTCCCACCACCCATGGGATCATGACCTGAGCCAAAATCATGAGTCCAGCACTTAACCTACTGAGCCACCCAGGCACTCCGAGATAAGTCAATTTAACCTCTACTGGAAACACAGAATTTACAAGTCTATAGACAAGAATTATTTTGCATTGCAGTTATCTGCAATTCACAGAACTGTAAAATAACACCCATAAAATCAGCATCAGATAACCCAGAGGGGTATTTTCTAGACAATACATAGTTTTCTACTGAAACACAGTTTTTTCCCCCTATGGTGCATTTATCCTATATACCATTTGCCATAATGGTATTTCAACATAACTCAAAAATATTGAGGTTATTCTTGGAGGTTCCACCTTCTTGCCAATTCTAATGTTGTTCCCTTTGTCTTTGAGACCTTTGTTCATTGACTCCCTTTATGGTTGTCATTAGTTCTGTTCCAAAATATTTTGGCTCTCTGCCTTTTTGGCACATGGTCAGATTAAATTTCCCATCTCTTTTGAAGTTTGGCATAGCCACGTGACTTGTGATGACCAATGAAATGAGAGAGGAAATGATTTATGTTCCTTCCTGGAGGAAGTTTTAAGAGCTGGTGTAAGATTTGTACATTTCCTTTTCCTGCTTTCATTAGTGAGGAAATATGTGTCATTTTCTGTATTCTTTTTTTTTTTTTTTTAAGAGAGAGAGTGCATACGGGGGTGGGAGGGGCAGAGGGAGAAGGAGAGAGAGAATCTTAAGCAGGCTCTACACCCAGTGCTGAGCCTGACTTAGGGCTCTATCTCATGAACAATGAGATTATGACGTGAGCCGAAAATCAAGAGTCAGACACTTAATCAACTGAGCCACTCAGGCGCCCCTCTTTATACCTTCTGTATGCCTAATTCTCTGAGTGATTGTGAAGAGCAGAGCCTCCTTGATGACCTGTATTAGACTACAGCATGAATGAGAAAAGAACTGTCATTATGTTAAGTCACTAGAAGAAAATTACAAGTTTTTAAGTTAGATTGCTTAGGTTTGAATCTTGGCCACACCATTTACTAGCTTAACCTCTCTCTGTTTTAATTTTTCATGTGTAAAATGAGGATAATAATGTCTATGATGTAAGATCATTGTGATGATTAATTTAATATATGCTATCCTTTGACACAAAGTTAATAACAACTGGGTTCTTGTTTATCCTTTGGTATTTTTGGTTCTGTAACTCAAAATTTGTTATTGGTCTCTCAAATTATACCACTGAATGTAATATATTAAGTACAATGTTGTTGAGAATAGTACAGCTATTCCTATGGGGTAGTGTTGTAGAGACAACTTTTCCACTGACTGTCTCAGAATGCTCCCTGGGAGGCTCACTGGTGTCATCTTTCCTGCTAGTGCTTTTTATGTTGAGTGGTTTGTGAAACATGAGGGAATTGGATACCACACTTTAGTATGAGGTGCTACATCAGTTACAGACAGGACAGAGCACCTGAGGAAGACTGAGATTTCTTTCTTGGAATTGGAAATTATTATTCTTTTTCTAGCTCCTGAAGTAGTATCCTTATCTTTTGAAAAATTATCAACCAAATGACTGCTTCACTTTCTTGTAACATTTCTGCTAAGTGAAGTAATTGAAATTAATGAAATGATTATAAAATAGAATAAATATACAATAAAACATGATAAAGTATCTAAGGCTGCTCACATAGGTCATGCATATTCAAATTATTGCAGTTATTATGGACAAAATATGGTATAAAAAGATACGCCTGCTATTGTCTTGTGCTCTCTAGAAGAATATATATCTCTAAGAGTGGAATGAGTTGGCATATTTTCTATAAATTTCTTGCAGCCATTTTCCAAAAATGGAAGAATATCCAACATTATTTGCAAGCCAATTTAATGTTCATTGCAAACTAAAGCGTGTAAGCCCTTTGTGTTTTGATTTATGAGCAGTTTAATTTCCCAGCCTAATGAAAAAGGATATAGAAATGAAATTGAAGGTATATATATGTTTTTGGTATCTAGTGATTATATTTCTTCTGAAAAGTTGGTTTATATTGAACAATAGCAAGTGTCTTAGTCCATTTGGGTGGCTATAAGAGAATACCATAAACTAGGTGGCTTACAAACAACAGTAGTTTACTTCTCACAGTTCTGGAAGCTAGGAAATCCAAGATCAAGGTGTGGGTAGATTTGATGCCTGGTGAAAGGCAGCTTCCTGGTTCATAGAAAGCTGTCTTCTTACTATAACGTCACAGGGCAAAGGGGTGAGGGAGCTCTTTGGGGCCCCTTTTTATAAGGGCAATAATCCCATTCATGAGGACTTTGCCCTCATGACTTAAATGAATCCTGAAGGCACACCCTACAAATACCATCACATTGGGTGTTAGGTTTCCACATATGAATTTTAGGGGGACACTCAGATTATGTTAGGCATCTAACTTTTGTTGAGTGTTATAATAGCATGGAACCTATGAAATACAAAAAATAAGAGGCACCTTTAGTAATTGGGGTCCTTTTCAAAATTTGGGGGGGCAAAAAGCTTTTAGATGTGTTAAGAATGGCCTTGATTATCAATATTGGCATGGAGAAAAGGTACTCATATTTAATTCTTACAGATGTAAGCTTCTGATAAACGCAATTTAAACAGGTAGAAGTTGAAAAGAAAAATATAAGTAGAATTTTAATAAATAAACAAACAAATATTCCTTTAGCTTATGCTTGGAGAAACATACCTGTACTTACCAACCAAGATCTCTCCATTTTTGTCACTTAATTTTTATGCATGCTCCACTCTTGTTCCCACTTTTTGATAATACTGTTTCTCCACATGAAATGCACTTCTTGGAAGTTAAGGTCTAATAGAAATTGTGTATCTTTTCCAAAATATCAACTGACTTCTCTGGTCAACACTGATCTTAGAATTTCTACAGATGTTGAAGTTGTTATTTTATAATTTAAGAGTTATGCAATCTTGCATTATTATCTCTATATTTTATGTTTCTGTAATTTTTTCTCTTTGCATTTGGGCTGTGTTGTTTAAGGAAAGCACCCTCTATACAGAATTCTGGGCACTGATAGAGATATCAAGTGCAAGATGATGGATAAATTCTTAATTGCTGGGAATTGAAAGCAGTTATATTACAAAGATCTTTTCAGGTGAATCTTCATTGGTATTGACAGTGAAGGGAGCTCTGAAAAATTCACCTTATAGATTTGATTTTGGTCTTGGTAAATTCTAATAACAACAACAATAAGAGTAGCAGCTAAAATGTATACAGTACTTACTCGGCCATGCATTATATGAAATATGTGACACACATCACTTTAGTTCTCCCAGCAAACCCATGAGCATTGTCAACACTTTACAGACAAGGAAACTGAAGCACAGAGGGCTTGCGCTGTTTACTGCAGGACCCAGAGAGCTGAGACTGATTCCAGAGCCACACTGTCAAGTACTATGCCGATCTGACTGTCACCACGGGGTAGGCGGCAGCTCAGTCAAATACGCTTCTCATTTTGTGGGTCATAAGTAGAAAAATATTCATATTCTGAGGACCTAAGTGGTTGACTGAAAATTCTGAGCACTTACAGATTAAACATTTAGGGTTTCCATAATAATTGGGGACGATCTAGAATTGAACATAGAATAAAGTGAAGGGAATATAAATTTCTAGCTCTGGTTTTCCTACCAATTTGTTGAATAAATTACAGCTGTAGGCCATCCTGAGATGTAGCATAAAACAGCTATTTTTAAGGTGGAAAAGCGGCTTATAAATAAAAAGATTAAGAATCCCTCTTGATTTTTCTTGATAGACTTTTGTGAATAGTGATGTAATTCTTAATAATCTGAATAATTCATAAAAAATGAATTTATGAATGTACTGGCTAGGAAATTATGAACAACACATGCAGTTTCTCACACTGAAAACATTTAAGCATTTAGAAAAAAATCTGCAAATATTTGAATGATAAAGTAAAAAATATAAAATAAATTTTTCAGAGTTGTGAAGGATTTGTTTATATGCTATACAAGTATGTTGGGGGAAGTTTTAAAAATCAGTTGGATAAAAAAAATTAGTTAGCTTGAATTTCGGGTGGGGTAGCTAAGTTTTAGCCAGTGGATTGCTTAATCAGTCATCAGTGTACAGCTTCTGGGAGGAAACTTCTTCCCAAGTGAATACAGTAGACTCTTGGCTTTCCCAGATTTAAATTTTCAGTTTCCAGTATTTGGGAATGGACCTTAAGTTCTGCAGTGGGTTGATTTATAATTCTGTCAAATTGTAAATATGACATTGAGAATGCAAGGCTGATGTGTTGTAGCCGCTCACAGCCAAGGAGAGTCTGTACCCACATCTTTCAAGTATGTATTTTTTTAAAGATTTTATTTATTTATTTGAGAGAGAGAGAGAGAGCACGCATGAGCGGGGGTGGAGGTGGAGGAAAGGGAGAGGGAGAAGCAGATTTCCCGTTGAGCAGGGAGTCTGACTCAGGGCTCCATCCCAGGACCCTGAGACCATGACTTGAGCCAAAGGCAGACCCTTAACTGACTGAGCCACCCAGGCACTCCTCAAGTGTGTATTTTTTATAGAGGAAATCATTGGCTCTTTTGGTAACTACAAAAGCCCAAGGACATCCATCACTAATGGTAATGGTCTACTAGTTCTACTGAAGTTACAATTTTTTCCATTCACTCATTCACTCTGTCATTCATTCTCTCACTCATCCACTCTCTGAGACCTCCTCTGTGCCTGCAAAACCTCCTGCCGAACCTTTCCCACACCTTTGCCATTAGTCTCTCCTCATTTTGATTTATCTTCTAACCAATGACCTGATTTTTCTGCTCAGTCTCAAAGGCTCTTAAGTATAATATTTAAAGTTGTTTCTTTCATAGCACATCCATCTTCTTTCCTTCTGTATTCCAAACATGTTCTGAATCAAAGTCAATCTTATTTTGAAGGTCGTCTTTCATTGTATTCAAACTGTGTTGTCTGCCTGTTACAGCTTTTGGTTTGCCTTTGCTTTCTCTCTCATCTTCATGAATCCTGTTTTCTCTTTCATCTTTATGGATCCTTTTTTGCTGCTTTACAACATGTGTGAACTTCCTGTTCACAACATGTCAGCAAATAACTTGTCAAACTTCCATGGGCATTTTGTGATTTTTTTTTTAACTTCTAAAACCTTACATAGACTAAACAGTATCAGGGCAGCAATGCTATGGAGCCCCCAAACAACCCGTGTGGGAGAGGTCAGAGTTGCCCTCGATCCTGCAATAAAAACTCAGGAATAAGTGGTGGCGTCTGAATAGGGAGATTCAGAACATGTCAGGCACAGGCTGAACCCACTTCTGGAACTTGCACTGCTATTTTACCTTTCCTAAACAAAATAACAGATTTCTGTTTTCTGATCCTAGTTTCTTCTTTTAGGACCTTCCCATGTTAACATTCTTCATCTCTGTGTAATGTTTGCCAAATGTCAGCCATTCACAATCACATATTTTGTTATAAGCTTTCAAACTCAAATTATAATTAACTTGGTATCTTAAAAATCTGTCTAACCTAAATATATTCATATGAAGTTTCTCTTTCTAATCATTACCATAAAAAAACCTCACTATCAATTACCATAAATGTAAATGAGATTAAAAGAAAACAGTCTTTTTATATTTTCTACTATTGGCCTGTGGCAGTTGCTAAACCTGAGTTTATTCTCTTTTCATTGAAAAAGAAGAACAGGAAGTATTCTGGGTATCAGTTACTGCAAAACAAACCACCCCAAATTTAATGGCTTAAAGTAACATTTTATTACTACCACTCATGGTTTTGTGGGTTGACTTGGGTCATCTGATTGTTCTCATTTAGTGGTCTCTCATGCAGTTTCAATCAGCAGCTGATTGGGCTGGATGTCATAATGGCTCTCTCATTCAGCTGGGCGATAGATGTCACCTGTTTCCTGAGACTTCTTCTGGGACTGTTTACTGCAACACTTACCCATTGCTTCTTTATGTGGTGTGTCCTTCTCACACATGGCAGCTGGGTTCCAAGAGTAAGTGTCCAAAGAGGTCTAGGTGAACACTCTGGGGCTTCTTATGACCTAGTCTCTGAAGTCCCATAACACCTTCGTCACTTTCTGTTGGCTAAGGAGTCACTAAGGCCAGTCCAGATTCAAGGCAAAAAATGGCAAATCATCTTTAATCTATCACAGCTACTGTTAGAGTGGTGTTAAAAACTGGCACCAAACTTAGATGTTCTCCATGATGTAATCAGGATTGACAGTGAACCGAAAGGGGAATGGCTTTCTGCGTGTATAATTCAGTGTTATTTAATTCTGACTCCGTTTATCACCTAAGCTCATCTTGGTGCTCCAGCGGCAGTTAGCCCCTCCCCAGTGTATTCATCTTCTCCTGTGTGTCTCTTGTCTTTGAGATTTCAATATTAATTTGCTGGTATATCCTGGCACTCTCATTCTGAGGGTAACCTTCTGCCTTTTGCTAATGCTGATAAGACAAAGAAGAAAGGTAGAAGGCCAAAAGGAGCATTGTAATGAACAAAATTAGCTTTTTTAAGGCAAACATCCAAATAGTATGTAAGTCAACTTGGAGAGCGTCTTTACAAAAATTCTGGAGAAACAGCTACACTGTTTCTAGATTTAGAAACTTCTCTGGCTCATTTGGAAGGACTATTTGAGGGGAGGATTCTCAGTAGACATCTTTCTTCATGTGTCAGACTTCTGATTCAAATGTGTGTGGGTGAAATATTAATGTTTTTCCCAGGGCATAGGTCGTATAGTTCTGTTTCTAAGACAAAATAATTTGAGTACCAACATCTGTGTGTATTATGGAAAATTTTAAGGTTGTGCAGTTTGTCAGGAATAGTAACCCAAACCAATACTTATAATCAGCATTAGTGAAGTTATGGCAAGCTATTATGAAAATTAATAAACAAATAAGGTGTAGTTTTTTTCTCTTTTAGGAAAAGCACATAAAAGGACCTATTTTTTTGAGAAATGCACAGACTATTAAGCTTAAATTTGGAACCAAAGGTCATTCATACCAATTGATGGTATGAGATTTTTTTGAATTGGTGTATTGGTCTATATCTGCATCTAGTTATTATGTGCATATATTTCAGCTAAAGATATACAGATTCAGAACCTTTCTTTCATGCAAGTGTCAGTTTTTCCTTTAGCATTGTTCAGTAAATATGCTGAATGATATATTAGTTCATTTTGAACAAGCGATTTTTTCTAATTTACATTATCATTCAGCACAAATGGCTTAACTGTCAAGGTTAAATCTCCCTGGCTCTGTACTCAATGACATTAAGCAAGTAAATGTTGTTTATTTGGTATTAAGCCTTAACTGTAAAGAGGTGTTAGGAGTTTCCAGGCAGTTTCTGATACAAAAATTCTCTTGACCCCATTAGATTTTTAAAGAAGCGAGATAGATACTAGCTGATGCTTGAGATATGTTTTGGATAAATACTTAAGATGTTCTGAGTGGATCCAGGCTAACATTGTTGTCACTGGTATGGTTTTTAGCTCTGAAGATTTCTGAAATGGATTATTTTTTGAAAGTTGTTAAGCACTGATAGGGAACTCTCTTTTTCTCTCTTAAATTACAGTAGATCCTACAGTTTGAAAACTGTTTATGGACACAATACGATGAAGTGTTAATGATGGAAATATATCTTTGAACTTTCTTTTTTTGCATGTGTGTTAAATCACTGATGAGTCACTGTCTCTACTTTTGCTTAATTTCAAGATTAAATTCATTCATGAACATGATATTTATAAAGAGTTGTTAATAGCTTAGATGTTACAACAGTAAATGAAATAAAGGATCCACAATTATGTACACATCTGGGCACAATAACATAAAAATAAATATACCTAGAAAAATATCTGGAGAAAAATATACCAGCATGTCCGTAGTCATGTCTTAATATATTTAAAGATTTTATTTATTTATTTATATGACAGAGAGAGACACAGCGAGAGAGGGAACACAAGCAGGGGAAGTGGGAGAGGGAGAAGCAGGCTTCCCGCGGAGCAGGGAGCCCGATGCATGGCTCGATCCCAGGACCCTGGGATCATGACCTGAGCCAAAGGCAGACGCCTAACAACTGAGCCACCCAGGTGCCCCTGTCTTAATATATTTAGATGATATCTTTTCCCTTTGGTGATGTTTTTTCTTAATGCTTTTCTTTAATTTTAACTTTTCTGGAATGAGAACATTGTAGCATGGGCATGTGTCAAGTAACTAAATGAGATACTGTAATCGCTAATGTTTATTTTTCATCTTAATTGTTAGTTTTAAAATTAGATTCATGAATAAACAAAGGAAAAGTTTCTAGGTCAGTCATTTTCTGGCTTCATTTGTGCCAGAGTGACATTTATTATACACACTTCCCTCCTTTTAGTTTTATACATTTGTATTAGTGGTCTTATGAGCACTCCAAGGGGACACAGCCCCACTTCCAGGTGATGAGGCAGTATGTTCCTCTACAGTGGATGGAGATGTCCCTCTTTCACTCTTGGTTCTGTGGCCAGGAAGGCCCCCGTTTTTCACTTGGAAATGATGCACCTCTGTTATTAGCAGACTAGCAGGAGTGGCCTGGGCCATTTCTGTGACTCACAGTGACTCATTGGGATCTTCAGCAAAAATTCCTTCTCTTAATCTTGTCAGCTTTCAGGAGCTTCAGAAGTTTAGGTAGAAGGGATGTGAGTGATTGAAGGATATTTTATAGGAATAATCAAAGGCTGCGCATTTTATACATTTTGATTCTGGAGTAGAGGATGGGAAAGCTATGCATTTGGATTCTGGGCAGATGGAAATTCTCACAAAAAACTATGGAAAAGGTAAAAACAGTGCCTAGGTAACTAGCAAAATAAATGGTACAGAGTACTTTTTCTGTGTGCTTTTTCCATCTTTGTTTCTCATTCTTTGATTTGTATCATCTTTCATCCTTTCTCTAGTCGATCATGTGAGGCTACAGAATAATGGAGAAAAGAGAAAACAATATACCTAATGCCAGTCCATTTACTGAATCAAACTTATTGCCTGAAGTTATTTTGTTGCTATTTTTGTCCTGTAATAAACATGTCTCATTGAGTAAGAGAGAAGAGGAAGTCATCCCCAGGGGGTGAATCTGCATGGAAGAGTGTGCAGTAATTTGTGCAAATGACTACTAGTCATAGAACTTCTGGAATAAAGAAAAATTCATTACTGCTGCTTTAGGTAAAAGCAGTAAAAGTAATTGAAAGTAGTCTGAAAAGGAGTATGTGCCACTTGGGTTCTTATAACTAGATCACGCCTTTATAAAGAGAAGATAGTGGCCTTTTAGCATAAGACTTACCACATATCCCAACCTCCCATTTTAAAGAGATGATTTTGAAAATAATCAGTCAAGGAGAATCTTCAATTACTACTTTGTTCAAAAAACCATACAATTTTGGTTGTTAGAAACACGACTCCAACAGATGTGTTCTTCACAAAATCGAACACATGAAAACTCTGTGACTAAACTAAACCGCAGTTGAGCCATTTAGTACAGTATCTTGAGAAAAAGATGTGTTTGGATCCTTTTACATTTAATGACTTTGTGTGAAAAATTAAGGGGTTAAAAATAAAATGAAATAACTGAGTCTTTTATTTTCCTTCCTAATAGTTTATTGTGTAAAGAGACTTTCTTTTCCTACTATGCTTTATACTTTGATACTTTTCATCTCCTTGCAAGCTTAAGAAAAGTGATGAATGTTCTAGATCTGTAGTTTATCAATTTGTATCAAACAGCTGTTTGTATCAGTAGCCAGGCCTGCCGAGCTACAAAGTACGGACATTGAAATTTCTGAATTCTGTAATCTAGTAGGTCATCTGCCTCCATAATTTTTAGAGAACCATTTTTGCACTACCCGGACACATCTTGAGGGGCGTTTGCAGTTTTATTAATTGCATTTGTAACTCACAGAAATTCTTACATAAGGAGAAGGATGGGTGAAGTCCTTCAAAGTTTTTCAAAGTTTTTTTATTCTATCTGGAAAGGGTTTATTTCGTTTATTTTATTTTCTATTATCTCCTTTTCTATAGAGATAGTCTGCTGAATAATGTAGAAAATTACTCTTTATGATATTCACTCTTTATTCCGTATCAAAGGTCTGAGAGAGCAGATGTTATGGACATCAGGGTTATGAGGGACAGGTTGGCTGGAGATTGGCAGGGAAGGTAAGTGAGGGGTTAGGGCTAAGTCACATTCTGTGCTTGCTCTCTTAAATTTCACATGGATAGATTCTGACTGTATTGAAAATAAGAGCCACCTTGACAGGTAAATGAAAGTGGGTGGTGTCTCAGAAGGAAAGTTATAGACTAGGCAGTGTCTATTGCCGGCAGCCAAGCCCAGGCTCTCTTGTCCCTATAACAGTGTTTAGATCAGGCCTGTGGAAGTCATTTTCATTCTATTCTTCCCTGTTGCCCCACTCACTGCAGAGCAGCATTCTGGAATAGTTGCTGTAATTTATACTACTCAGAGGATATTTTATTTTTTAAAAGAGGATAAAGTCATTAACCTGGACTAGAATTACAGGGGGCTCAGCTGTTGCTTATAAGGCTCAGCAGCTTATAAGGCTGGTCCCAAATGACGTTACTAATCTCTCCACCCAAATTCCACCCATTTTTTTTTTCCTTTCATGTCAGAAGCTACCAGTACCTTTACACAAATGGTCCTGGTGAAGTTTGTCTTGCTGTTTAGAGATGGCCTTATAGAGTATGATTTCAGGAGTATTAGAATGGACTTCTTGCCCTTCTCCAACTAACCTACCTACCAACTAACAAACCAACCAACTCACCAACCGATCTTTTTACCATGGGACAGAGCCCTTTATTCCCATGTTTAAAGCCACTGTGAAGTATAAACGACTATGGTAAAATTCTTTATTGAATGTTTCTATTACTACAAGGTCAGTTTAACAAGGCAGGGGAAATGGAGAAGTTAAAGATGTTCGGAGAAGTTACTGAAACTACAGGGCTCGGGTCACTTGACATGTATATTCCCAATTTTGTTTAGGGCTAGACTGTTAAACACCCTTCATGGAGCAAAACTGGGCTATTTTAGAATAAATTCTCTTGAATGGTGAATGAGTAAGACATGTCTGACTAAAGGATCCAAAATATTTCCAAGTTTTTTTGTTTTAGGCTTCTAGGAGCCTCCCCATACTTTCTCTCTCTGACCATTGCTACTCATATTGACTGCAGGGCCCTTCAACAGTAACTCATTACACAGAGTCACAATCTGATGAGATGTGGCTAGTTTCAGTGCTCTGGTCCTGTGGAAGGGGGTTGTGCTGAGAACTTGGGCATTTTCTTTAGCCTGTGATGGTTTAGGAATTGTTATCTTGAGACATCTCTCTGCCACACCAGGCACAGTTATTCTCCCTTTCTAGATACTTTGGCTTTCTTGATAACTCACTAGTGTGTGTGTGTGTGTGTAACAGAAAGGTGTTTCTAATATAGTTTAATTCAAGAACTATTCCTTAGTCACCTACTACGATTAAGACACTGTTCCACGAAAAAAAAAAAAAAAAAGACACTGTTCCAGGCACTGCAGGGATTTGGAGTGAAGCATAGAGACTGTGGCCTTGAGTTAATATTAAAAGTGGGGTGAGGAGATGGGGTTCGGAATGGTGAAGAGATAGAAGACAGCATTTTAAGCATTTTGCTGTATTAAAAGAAAGGAAAATCCCAACTACTAGGGAAGCTATCCTGATTTGCTCAGATCTGCTAGTTTTGTTTTGTTTTCTCCTTCTCCTTTGGTGAGGCTTAGGATCAATCTCTAAAAAGAGAAAAATTAATAAAGAAAATATTTTAAAGTACCTGCTCCTAGGAACAAAGCACTTATGAGTGGAACAGTTACTAGCTCTTTAAAGTGCTTGCCCTTGACTTAAAAGAGAACTTTTAAAAAACTCAGTGAATGGGGTGGGCACCATTTCTTAGCTGATTCTCAATTATTCAGGAGCTCATTATCCAGTTGGAGAATTATCTAAGTTGCCCTCTTTTTCTCCTCCTTTTATTTTTGCCTCTCATGTGATCTCTGTGTCCCTTTATATATTAATTCCTCCATAGCTGGTAGGAAGGAGAATAAAAAGATTAATTGCAAACCTTTAGGTAGATTGGTTAGGAAAAGGCTCTGATGTTTGGGCAAAATGAGGGTAGTTGGTGGATTGCCTATTTGTTCTGGTTCGTTATCGTCATGGATAATGATTGATGGAAACCAATGGAACTGGGCCTGCTGAATGGCTTAAAATCTAGGTGTAGGAGGAAGGTTCAGTTTTTCTTTATTTTATACATTGTCCCATAACCTGCATTATATAATGATTTTGTAAAGTCTTTATGCTTTTTTTTTTTTTTGAGTACAGTATTTAAATTTCAGAGTCTAAAATAAACTTCCTGGAAGAGTAAGCTGGGTTAAAATGGTTATAGCTGCAAGGATACTTGCTGTGACATGCTTCCAGAAATCTGTAAGGCAAATATGAGAGTATTTTGGCTCTAATGCTCCTTAGCCAATTAGAGTTTATGGCAGCTGTCATTCAATATTAGTGGCCTATAGTTAAAAGATGAATACTTTAAAATGGATGTGTTTATGGTTCCTTCTCTTATCTCAAGATAAGTGGTTTGGCTTGCCAGCAGGTGGTTTTTTGTTAGGATCCCTTCCAGGATATAAATGGACAGGACGTGGTCTTCCAAAAGATTTCTTTCTTTGGCTCTTTTAAAAGTAGTGTTAGCAAGGGATAATAAGATAAGATGCCTAATGGATCCCTGAACCCACTTTCAGTGAGTTCATGGAAGTCTATAAATGTGCAGCTGGGGAGTGTTCTTTAGAGCCAAGAAGATTACTGTTCATGCTTCTGACTTTGTGAAGGCAGCGCATCCACAACGCCTTTTCCATAACCACAGAGATCAAGTCAGAAGTTTCTCTCTCTCTTTCTTATATTCAAAAACACTATTGAAATGATTGATATATTTTGAAAGAGTAGTTTATAAGAGAGGTATAAGTTAAAATTCTGACCTTTGGATAAAATTTTATAAAGCCCTTTTCTCTCCTTGTCTTACCTCCTTTACTAGCTCCTTTTATAGATTGCGGTCACCAAACACCCTATGATGTTCTCTGCCATTTTGGCATCTAAATATTGCAGAGGTTGTTTGGATAAAGACATGTTAGAAATAAACTTTAGACATAGAATTTTGAAAACACACATAAAATATACACAGTTACAACGAAAGATTAAATAGAAATCAATGTTTGATATAAGGATTAAAGAATTTATTAAAGTCAAATAACTCCAAAGGGAAAAGGCAATAAACTAAAACCAATAGAAAGGTCAAAAGAATTATGATTTTCCTTGTGGAGGAATGATTGATGTAGTGCCCCATGCTGTTCCCTAAGAATTTAGGATGGTATTTGGATGACTGTGCTTGTTTTGCACTTTGTACTGGGGATGAGTTGGGCAATGATTCCAAGGCTGATGATGAATAGAGAAGTTACTTTCAAATTACCTCTGGAACAAACTTGTCTGAATTTCAAACTCATCCCTTCAACTCTGATGTGACAGCTCCATGTTTATGTCTCACAGGTATCTCAAATTTTACATGTTTAAATTTCTTGATCTTCCCCTAGAACTATGCTTCTCTTCTCTTCTTCATAAGTAAATAATGTCTCTATCTTCTTAGAACCTTGGGAGCCATTTTTGATGACTCCCTCCATATTTAGTGCATTATCAATTCACCTTGATTGCACTTCCAAAGTGTACCTTTTTAAAAAAAAGTTTTTATTTAAATTCCAGTTAGTTAACATGCAGTGTAATATTAGTTTCAGGTGTACAATATAGTGATTCAACATTTCTGTACAACATCTGGTGCTCATCACAAGTGCATTCCTGAATCCCATCACCTATTTAACCCATCACCCCAAGTGTACCTTTACTCCACCAACTTCCTAACCCCACCTCCAAGCCAACAACTCCTGAGCCTGGGCTTCTGTAGTAACCTCCTAACTGATTTTATAACTTCCATGTTTTACTTATTTTTTTTTAGTTTAATGAAGTTTTATTTTTCAAAATGTACATTTGGTGCCTCTTCATCGGCAGATGGGGCATCTCCACCCTTGGTGTTTCTGGTATAAATTACTTAAGCTCTGTGCTTTAAAACCAGTTTAATAAGTCCTTTACTAAGGAGCACCTGAAGGGCTGCCCTGGCCAGGGGACCTTGAATCTTTAGTCTCTCAGAAACAACAGCTGCGGTTATAAGCTTATCGTTGGGAGTCTCCTTATAGAGTTTGTCATATGTTGGTTTGTTAAACAAGACCAGGTTATTGAGCTTGTCCCGAACTTTATCTTTGGACTTCTTCTTTTTGGTCTTGCCCCCATATTTATTCACTGGGTCTTTGTCTTTTTTGGCTGACTTTCTGGCATCTTTCTTCTTGTTGTTTTCCTTGGGTGGCATTGTGAAGCTCAGAGAGCAGTGGGCACCCCTGCAACCTCACTAAGATGTCAGACAAAAAGAAAGCTAACTTCCATGTTTTTCTTTCTTCAAACTCTTCTCCACACAATGGTTAGAACTGGGATAAACCACACCACTGTAATATGGTATCCCCAAAATAGAGTGTTTCAACCAAGGTAGACATTTAATTCTCTCTCAAGTAATATTTAATCTAGGTGGGAGTTTTCAGCTAATGGTCTGTTCTACTATTGTCAAAATATGGTTTCTATTTTGGGCCCCAGACTCCACTTGTTACTATCTTCCAGCAGCAGGTAGGAGGGAGAGGGCCAGGGGAGCACATACCTTGTTCTTTTAGGGAGACTGCCCAGGAGCTTGGAGCATTTATATAACTTCCTGAAGGTTACACAGCTATTTGATGGCTGAGCTGATTGGATCTGAGGTTTGTGTGACTCAGAAGCTGTGAGACCACTCTTAGGGGAAAGAAAACGTATAACTATTGCACTCCAAATTAACATTGCACCTATAAAAAATTCGTATTTTGAAATAATTATGTAATGTTTTCAATTATTTAGAGTATGGCAGTATTAAGAGTGAAAAGATAAATAGAAATAAGAATATTTGAAAAGTATATCTGTGGATGATAGGAAGCAAATATATCACCATAAGGAAAAAGTATTCACCTTCTGCTGATGGTGTTGGAAACAGAGGTGAGAAAGAGAGTCTCTCTTGTGGGAGTTCTTAATTGCGTGGAGCAAAGTCCTCAATAAAATTAAAAACTTAATTTTCAATTCCATTTCTTGGTTGTAGTCACTAAATAGCTCTAGTAGAGAAGTGTTACAAAGTGTAAGTGGCTGCTCTCTCAAGTTACTATCAAGTAGAGAACAGGTGAGTCAGACTTCAGGATACCTAAAGCTATGGCCTTAACCCTGGGCGCTGATCCCTGGCTATATCCATGCCTATGAAATCAGAATTCTGGGGATGGGCCCTGTATGAGTTCACTAGGACTGCCATAACAAAGCATCACCGTCTAGGTGGCTCACAATTATTTGTTTATTTTCTATGATTTATCTTCTCATGATTCTGGAGATCAGAAGTCAGAGATCAAGGTGTCTGAGGGTTGGTTTCTTCTGAGGCCTCTCTTCTTGGCTTGTAGATGGTAGTCCTTTCCTTCCTGTTCCTTCACAGGTCTTCCCTCTGTACCTGTCTGTATCCTAATCTCCTCTTCTTCACTTCCTTCCCTATTTTTATAAGGATTAGAGCTCACCCCCATGATGTCATTTTACCTCTTTAAAGAACCCATCTCCAAGTACAGTCAGATTCTGAGGTACTAGGTATAGGACTTCAACATATGAATTTTGAAGGGACACAATTCAGCTCATAACAAGACCAAAGAATCATTGTTTTTAACCCCTGCCCCCAAGTGGTTCCAATATGCAGCCAAATTTGACAGTCAGTGTCCTTTGTAGGATTCTCTAACCTGGCTCCATTAGAATCATTTGAGTAGCTTAAAAAAAGTAAAAAACACCAATACTTAGGCATCACCCTCAGAGGTTTGATTTGATCTGTGTGGGATGGGCTATTGTTAGTTTCTAAAAGCTCCTTGGTAACTTAAATATGTGGCCAGGCTTTGGACACCACTGTCCTAATGGTTGTATTTCTTAACTATAAATGAAAGCATATTTCTTATCTTTCTCTAAATTTTTTCTTTGAAAATTCATACGAAACACACCTCCTTTTTTATGAAAGATGTATATTCAACAAAGTAGTATTCAGGTCTAAAAAAGAGCTAAATACTTCCAAGGTGGTATAGTTTCAAATGTCAAGCATGAGTTTTGCAATATAATTTTGCATTAGGCTTACTGTGTTTTTCTGCTTAATGAAAATAAATCAAAGCAACTTGGGTATATCACTTAGAAAGCCAACCAAGTTAGGTAACGGACACTATAATGATTAAGTTGACTAAAATGTGGTAACTTTTAGTGAGGAATTTTTTTAAATGTAACTTTTTTACTTTATTCTTTTTTAGATCACAGAATTTCCCTTTCAGCAAATACAAAGTTTATTAAAACAATTTTTTTTATTGAAGTATAGTTGACATACAGTGTTATATTAGTTTCAGGTGTACAACATAGTGATTTGACAATTCTGTACATTGCTCAGGCTCGCCATGATAAGTGTAGTCCCCACTGTCACCATACAATGTTATTAAAATATTATTGACTATATTCCCAATGCTGTATTTTCATCTCTGCGACTTATTCATTTTATAACCAGAAGCTTGTACCTCTTAATCCCTTTTGCCTATTCCTAGGGAGGAAATTTCTTGATTAAAGAAATGCTGTTTTTTGGCCTTCGGGAGGAGGCTGGATTTTCCTTTCCAGATGCTATCAAAATCTGATGGAAATTCATTGATTTCATCAGGCCAATTTCTGTGTTTTGAAGTGAAGCCACTTATCTGGCATTTTTCATTACAGCTTGACGACAGCTGGCTCCTTCCCAGAATGCAGTACTGTGACAGAGATTATTTTATGAAGTCATGGATCAGCTGCCTTTGTAACTTGCTTTAATTGATTATGTGTATGTTACTTCACTCTCTGGGCTTAAAAGAAGGCTGCACTTAGGTGAGGAAACAATATTATTGTTTCATTGATAAAAGACCATTTCTTTCATGCTATGTTACACTGTCTTTCCCATTGTGCCTTAATAATATTTTTGGTTTCAGGCTTTTTTGACAGTTGTTTTTAAATACTATAATTTCTATTTTGACTGAATTATGTAGCTTTAGAAGCAGTATTTAAGATCACAAAAACATCATTTGAACTATATAAGTATACTGTTCCAGGAGCGTAGTTGATTTTTATTTGTCCTTTCTCTGTTGATTTCTGACAGAGATCTGAGGAAGTGAGCTTTTTTTTTTTTTTTAAGATTTTATTTATTTATTTGAGAGAGAGAGAGAGTGAGAGAGAGCAAGCACGAGCAGGGGGGTGGGGGCAGAGGGAGAGGGAGAAGCAGACTCCTCACTGGGCAGGGATCCTGACTCAGGGCTCCATCCCAGGACCCTGGGATCATGACCGGAGCCGAAGGCAGACGCTTAAACAACTGAGCCACCTAGGCATCTCAGGAAGTGAGCTTTTAAGTAAAACAAAACAAACAAGAAAAAACTTCAATTATTATTACAAATGTGCAGTACATAGTCACTTTCTAAAGTTGTGGGGTACCCATGTCTTGCTGGAACTACAAGAATTCCAAGGGCTGAGATTAAATTAGATCTAAGTATATCAATAAGCGTAGATACCTCTACTTTTGCTTTTCAGTTTATCCATTTTCATCCTTTTTTTTAAGATTTTATTTATTTTTTTGAGAGAGAGAGAGAGGGAGCGCAAGAGCAGGAGGAGGGGGAGAGGCAGAGGGAGAGGGACAAGCAGACGCCTTGCTGAGCAGGGAGCCAGAAGCCAGGCTTGATCCCAGGAGTCTGAAATCATGACCTAAGCTGAAGTCAAACGCTTAACCGACTGAGCCACCCAGGTGCCCCTATCCATTTTCATCTTTAATTTCCCTTCATACCACCATCTAACGTCTTTTTTTCCTTTCCTTTCCTTTCCTTTCCTTTCCTTTCCTTTCCTTTCCTTTCCTTCTTTCCTTTCCTTTCTTTCCCTTCCCTTTTCTTTTTCTTTCTTTCTCTCTCTCTCTCTCTTTCTTTCTTCCTTTCTTTCTTTCTTTCTTTCTAATTGCATCATTTCTCTTTGTCTTTGTACAACACAGATTTTCCCTATCTGGAAAATTCTTCCCCGCATAACCCCTGATACCATTCATTGAGTTTCTCAGTCTTTTCCCTACCAAAATTCCAGAAAGAACGATGTATTTCTTCCTTACCACTAAGCTTTGGGCCTCTTGTTTTTACCACTCTAAACCTCCCCCCCTCAGTAATTATGAAATCAATTTTCTTTTCTAGAAGTTAGATTGGCATTTCAAAGCAGGAAATAAAAAGTATGAAGAAAACTATAAAGAGAAAAAATTTTTCTATCTTCTTTAGAAAATGAAATTGGAAATACAAAAAGGATACATAAATTTTATCTATTATGAACATTTGATGAGTAAGTATGGTTGTCCCAAAAAAGATTGTGGCTTCCCCCAAAAGATAAGATTGGAAGATAAATCTGTCCTCATTTATCCTTGACATCGTCATCACAAGTACTCTTGTCTAATGATCCATAACTAAGGCTTTGACTACAGTACCTGATGATGGATACTCGGATGGTTTACTGCAAGATGTTTTAAACAGATCTCTCCTGATTTGGAAATTTTTCTTGTTACAATGCAGGAATCCCATTATTACTAGAATATCAGAATAACTGCCACATTCTCTGGAGTTGCCCGTAATTTATAAACTTTTATTTTTCTTTATTCCTTTATTTCTTAATTATTTAAATTAAACAATTATGGTGACAGTATTATATGAAAATTATTAAATCAAATATTTTTATAGAGCATATGACAAAAAACACTATTCTTTTTTCTCTTCTCTTACTGCCTTGTTTCACTTACTAGAAGGACCACTTCAATGTTTTTAGCTACTTGTTCTGGAATTTACTTCCTTATTTGAAAATAATATGCCTCTTGATTAATCATTTTTACTTTCTATTAGGCTATATGAGGATCTTTACTTACTTATACCTCATCTTTAAGTTCAAAATCCCACATAAATTGCTGTTATTTCCAAGCATGCTCTGATTTGAAATGATTTGAAATGAAACAAAACTGCACTAAATAATTTGGTTTATGTAGTAAAGTTAAAAACTTTACTTCTTCCTTATATAATTTATTATGTCTAAATTTTTAGTTACATCTTTTCCCAGTATCTTCTTATGACTATGTCAGTGCTCTCCACAGTTGAGTGATCTCTGTGTGACTGCATTTCTTTTCTTATTTTTGTTGTTATTTTTAGCTGGAGTTAATAATTGCCTCATTTTTTCCCTTTAATGTTTTTGGAATGCTATGTCTTCCAATGTCCTCTAACAGTTCTGCAAAATATCTCCAGTACAGTATTCTGCATGCTCAAGCAGCCAGATAATTTACCAACTCCCCTTTTTTCCTGCTTCTTAGAGTCCTCTGCCTCCTGCCCCTGTGTGCACTGTGTTCACAGGGCCTGAGGCACAGCTGTTACTCTGGGAGGGCCCACTGCCTCTCTCCTTGTTTTCTAAATCCATGTGCTCTTCCTTTTTAGTTTATTTTTTGGTTTTGGTTAAGGCATAACTTGTAGTGGCTTCTTGAAAAAGTGTGTTTGGGAAATGAATTTTGTAGACTTTGCATGTCTAAATGGACTAATTCGGGGCGCCTGGGTGGCTCAGTTGGTTAAGCGACTGCCTTCGGCTCAGGTCATGATCCTGGAGTCCCGGGATCGAGTCCCGCATCGGGCTCCCTGCTCGGCAGGGAGCCTGCTTCTCCCTCTGACCCTCCCCCCTCTCATGTGCTCTCTCTCTCTCTCTCATTCTCTCTGTCTCAAATAAATAAATAAAATCTTTAAAAAAAAAAAGAAAGAAAAAAAGAAAAAGAATGAAAAAACAGTCTTTAAAAAAAAATAAAAATAAAAAAATAAATGGACTAATTCACCGCAAGTTGATCAGAGAAGTTAGCTAGATCTTTTTTTGAGGGGCCTACCCACCCACAAAATATCGTTATACCTAAGCCTTTTCTCTTGGGCAGTTTAGTTTCACCAGAGAAGGATCCCCAATCTCTTGACAAGGGGAATGCAACCTGAAGGCAATTTCTGTGATCATTGTACAGATTTTCACATATTGCACTCGTTTTCAGCATTGTACCTTTCACTTGCCCTCTTTCGTGACTGCTGTGCCTGAGTCTGAAACCTCTGTCATTTACTTTCTCTGGAAAATAAACCTTAGATTTCTAGTGGGTGCTGAAGGTTAGGACTTGGGAGCTGTGGTGTGCTGGTAAATGTTTAACAACTAGCTCTCTAAAAAATTCAAAACAAAACAATACTCTGATTTGTAGCATTTGCCACCTTCTCCAAATATTCATCTTATAGTTGATTTCAAGCTACCAATGTGAGGTCACTGCAGAGTTTACCCTTGCAAGCTGGTACAAACCAGCTGCAGCCCACCAGTGATTGAAAGAGTCTAAAAATCCCTTCATTTTAGCAACTGCCCTTACTTTCATCTTCCAAAGTACCCAGCATCTCCATTTCGTAAGCATTTCCAGGGGCAAATTGGCTTGCTTCTTGTAGTCATTGGCTTGATTTTTCTCCTCTCTGCTAAAATGTTCCCTCCATCTGCTTTCCATCTTCAAATGTTGGATTATAGTCACTTCTTCATTTCACTGAAGTTGGAGTTTGTGTTTTTGTTTCCTGTCATCTTTGTGGTTTCAGAATTTTGAGAGCAGAAGGGAGCAAAAATGCCTTTATGTTACCATCATGATACCAAAGGTTCTACTCATTTTTCTAAATAAAAGCTAGAGTTACAAAATGACACCTGTTGTTCTTAATAATATTTTGAATAATCTTGTCCAAATCTTTAAAAACCTAACTTATAGCATAAGATTCTGAAAAGGAATTTTTGACTTTGCTACATAGACCAGATTATTCAGTGCAGCTCTGTAGTACGGACATTTCAGATCAGGGCGTGCTTGGAAATTGCAGCAATTTGTGGTGGGATTTTGAACTTGAAAGATGTGAAGGAATATGGGTTAGGGGAGATATAGTTCAAGTGTTGAGTTACCTTGTGTTGGACCCTCATAGGTCCTTTATCAGATATTGTAGCCAAAGGTAATATTGAGTTCTGAGGAAGGTAATTTTGGAGGGAGGTTGGGTGAGGGTGGGGATGGGGGCATATCATTTCAATTTTCAGATTAGAAATACAGAATTAGAAACATAGAATGTCCTAATAAAATGTGTACACCTTTTAGATGTTAATAGCAAAAACATCCTGTTGTTTTTTTCTATTTTTGGTCAACAATGATCTACAAGACAGGATAACATAGTGGTTAAAGCATAGAATTCTCAGTGCTTCTATCTCAGGGTGTTAATCTGCCAGATGCTAGTCATGGGACTTTGAGCAAGTTTTTTCATCTCTTGATGCCTCAGTATTCTCATCTGTAAAATTAAGATAGGAATAGAAACTCCTCATTGGCTTATTTTGAGGATTGAGTAAGTTAACATATTTAAGGCACTTACAGTGTGTGAAGCATAGTAAGTGCTTGATAAACAGTAGTTATTGTTACTGTTGCAACTGGCATTAGTAATAACCAAATTTGCATTGATTAATACTTGTCTACTTACTTATTAAAATATACATCAATATGTATTAATGTCACATTAAAGTCATAATACCCACATGTTTTATTGGAATCTGTTTTTGTATGTGATCCATAGTTCTTTTGTAGCTTCATCACCCTTCCAATAATTTGGTAGATAGAAATTCAGCACCAACTATGTACAGTTTTACTGTGCTAAATGCTGAGGTTATAGAGTTTCCTAAATGGACTTATTATTTGGAAAAAAAATAATATTAGAACCTTTCCTCATTCTTTTTTTAAATTTTTAAATTCTTTAAAAGATTTTATTTATTTATTTGAGAGAGAGAGAGTGAGAGCATGAGCAGTAGGGAGGAACAAAGGGAGAAGGAGAAGCAGACTATGGCTCGATTCCAGGACCCTGAGATCATGACCAGAGCCAAAGGCAGATGCTTAACTGACTGAGCCCCCCAGGTGCCCCAGAACCTTTCCTCATTCTTCACACCAAAATAAACTCCAAATGGATCAAAGAGTTAAACCTAAAAAAAAAAAAAAAATAGAGCCACAGAAGTACGGATAGGAGGTATGGGTGAATATTTCAGTGTATTAGATGTAGAGGAAGCTTTTCTATTTATTGACATAAAATCAGAAACATTAACACAAAAGATGGGTACATTTTACTAAATAAAAATTTAAGTTGTGACTGAGGGAGGAATCATCAAAACAAAGTCAAGAGTGAAATGCAAAGTAGGGAAAATAATGACAGCACATATGATACATAAGAGTAAATTTAATTGCCAATTAACTGGAAAATGGCAAACAGCCTAAAAGAACACTACACGAACAGGCCATTCACAGAAAAAGACGTTACAAATGTAAAGATCTGCAAAGTTCGTCACTAAAATTTAAAGAAATTTAAATCAAACAAAAGATACTTTTCATTTATTGGGAACGGTGGTATGGGTAGAGTGGGAGGAGACACACGTATGAACAGAAAACCACCATTTCCAGGGTCCTGAGTCAAGAGAGAATATCCTTTGGGGGTGGGATTATTTTGGCTTCTGACCTGAGTGCCCAAGCCCCTCCTTATCTCTGCTTTCAGTATACCTTCTTGAGTGCTCTTTCCTTGCCTTTTTGTTTCCTTGGAAAAATACCTTGGCAGGCTACCTGAGATTTAATGAGGCCTTCCAGCTGTGCATTAGTTACACATAGCAATTACTTCACATTCATATGAGCCAAGCATGTTCAACATTTTTAAAAAACTCCCTTCTGAAGAGCTAGAGTTGCCTGGTGTATGGCCATTTGGTTTGATTTTGATATTGTTTTCTGAGACCTTCTGCTGTAGATCCCTGTATACATCTTCCTCAGGGGCCCTGACTCTAGAGGAAAACAAACCAAACCAAACCCTTAGAGCTTCTGGGGGAGAAAGGGACTAGATTGGTTTGTTTGTGGGTTCACTTATTCATAAATATTTATTGAGTACTTACTATGTGTCAGATACTACTCTAATCATTGGGCATGTAAGAGTGAACATAGGTTTCCAGGGAGCTTATTCTGGGTGGGGGGAGGGACAGACAATTTAAAAAATTAAATAAAAATTTCAGATGGCTGCTGTGAAGAAGGTAAAGTCAGGTAATAAAGAGTAGAAGGGTGGGGGCACCTGGGTGGCTCAGTCATTAAGCATCTGCCTTGGGCTCAGGTCATGATCCCAGGGTCCTGGAATCTAGCCCCGCATCGGGCTTCTTGCTCAGTGGGGAGCCTGCTTCTCACTCTCCCTCTGCCTCTCCCTTCTTGTGCTCTCTCTCTGTCAGATAAATAAATCTTAAAAAAAAAAAGAGTAGAATGGTAGAGGTAGTCAGATAAATATATACATATGTACACGCATTACATACACACACACAATAGTGCTTCTCAAACTTTAGTGTGCATCAGAATCACCTGTAGGACTCATTAAAACATTAAGATTCCTGTGCTCTCTCCCTCAGGGCCCCTGATTTAATAAGGGCCTGATGTGGGTCCTGCAAATGTACATTTTTAAGAAGTTGTCGGGTGTTGCTGCTGCTGTAGAGACTACACCTTGAGAACCACTGGTGTAGATTATTAGGTGACCCCAGAACGCCTCCAAAGAGGTAATGTATTTGGGTAGAGACCTGAATGATGAGAAGGAACCAGTGAGATGAAGATGGTCAGTGGTGGGGGGTGGGGGGTGGAGGGTGGGAATGAAGAGCTTTACAGGTAAAGCAGAGAAACTCTGGTTTGAAGAAAGCCTTCAGAGAGGCTAGTGAGGCTAGTAATGAATGGAGGGGATGGGGGCAAGAGATGAACTCAGAGAGGAAGACATGGAGAGCAGGGGTCCTCTACTCTGAAAGCACACTTTAAAATAACCACAACAATAGCACAACAACAAACCAGTGCTGGAGTCCACCTCCAGAGACTTTGATTTAATTAATCTGGATGGCACTTAGGTATTTTTAAAAGCTCTTTATGTGTTTCTGATGAGCAGCCAAAACTGAGAATGATGGATACAGGCCCTTTGTAACTGCGTAAAGATTTTATTTCAAGTGTGATGGGAAGCCATTGAGAAGTAGAGGACATATGTGGGTTTAGTTTCTAGATGCTAGAATGGATTTTGTAAGGGGTTACGAGTGAATGGGGACACCAGTTAGAATATGTTACAATTGTCTAGGTTAAAAATGATGTTGGCTTTGTTTAGGCAGTAGTGGTGGGTATGGTGAAAAATGGGTTGCAGGATGGTGGATGGGATTTTGGGTAGAACAAAAGAAACTTGCTGGTGGATTGGATATGAGAAGTGAGAGAGAGGGAGCATCAACTGTGATTCTAAGGCTACCTTTCAACTGGGTGAAAGGTGACACCATTAACTGTGAACATTGGGATAGAAACAGTTTTGGGGAGAAATAAAAAAGCTTTTATTTTGGTTTTGTTAACTCAAAGATGCCTTTAAGAACAGTGAAGAACCATATGTGTTTTAGGGAAAGAAAGTGGGAATGAGGATAAACCCATGCCTTGCTCCTTTGACAGGCCTGTTATGATAGCTGGCTAGGAAAGGAGTATTGTTCATGTAGATTTCACATGCATCTTGGAAACGGTAACCTCTCCTGTAAGTGTGTGGCTTTTTAAATGGGTGAACACAATCATGGCAAGAGCTTTCTAGAAAACCTGTGAGCTTGAGCTGGTGGGCGTATGGTAGGCCCTCAATACACATTTGTTGAGTTAATCAATGAACGATGAGTGAACTGGGGACTTCTATATATCAAGCCTATTTATCATTTTCTTGGGTGATTTGTATTCAGATTACATTATGTAGGGAATAACAAATATCCGGTGGCTAAAGATTATGTCCCAATTAGATTATCATAAAATATTTAACTGGTCAAATGAATCCAAAAGGGTAGAAGGTTTTTGGTGTAACTTGTGTTGAATTCCTTGTGATACCCAAGGCAGAGGGATAGTAAATTGGATCTCCCAAGACCTGTCTGGATTTCTAGTTCCATGTCTCTTTGCCTTTTTGCTTTTTCTCATGAGCCAGTGTCATCTGTGGTTTTAGCAGAATCAGACCAGATTTGGAACCTGCCTTCATAGAAAGTTCTCCTGCTTCTCTATATGCCAGGGTGAGGAGAGGTTTCAGGGGCCAGAGTTCTTATAAGCCAGCTTGGTGCAGTGTGGAATGTGGGATCATAGGAGACTTACCTGAGATTTCAAAGATGATCAATATTTGCCTATATGTACCTTTTCTGATGAACCAAAAGTCAGAATTTGTTTCTGAAAAGGAGAGTCAGTTCCCACAACTAGAGAGATCAGAGAAGAAGCTGAGAATGGTTGCCAGACTGTACTCAGATGCCCAAACTTATGAATGATCATGTGGAGTCACTCCTTAGTTCAGGCTGCACTGTCCCTAAATCATGGAGTGAAGAGATACCCAAACTCATTTCTCCTTATTAGCTCCATTTAGGGACAAATGATTCCACTTCAGTCTTGTGAAATGGGAATTAGAAGTTAAATCCAAATCTTAACAACTATCATCCAAGTTCTGAAGGGAGGGAAAAGCTCTATTTGTAAAAATAGCTTGATAATTCACTTAGGGGCACAAAGTGAAACAGAGGAACATGTTGGAGGCTAGACCCAAGGTCGCAGGGGAGAAGGGGTAAGTTGACATCCTGCCATAAGGAGGGGAGTTTGTTGTGCTCTTTCCAAAGAGGTAAACAGAGAAAGAGAGGAGAGAGAAGCTTGCAGATGCTGCAAAGCTGGGTGAAGGGACCTGTGGAAATAATCCAGTGGTAGGATGGCCAAAAGATAAGTTAAGAAGAGATGCTCAGTGTTTGATTTGAAATTGTTTGCTTTGCTCTTGTATATACTCCTTTTATATCTCTCTTTAAATAATTGACAAAGTCTCTCATCTTCATGGAAGCTTTATGTGAGTGGGGTAATAGATGGGGACCTCAATAAAGCTTGAGTTTGGCATTGGGTCAAATGGTGGAGGACAGACAAAGCTGTGGAAGTAGGAGTTGAACTGACCTTGAGAATGCAAATTCTGCCCCATCCTTATCCTCTACACACCTAAGGAATCCTCAGAAATTTTGGGCAGGGCTTTGGTGGGAGACCCAGACCCCAGGTGACTATTGAGTTGTAAAATTTTGGATAGCAAAGATGATTTCTCTTGAAAAATCTAGGGTTCTTGCTCTTTTAAAGTAATTTGGGCCCCAGTGGCTCTTCTTCAGCTTTACTAGATGTTGCATTAAACCCATGCTCCTGACTCATGAGTTTTTTCACTATCTGCTTCTCCAACTAGTGCAGTCTCCTTTGTCTGATCTCCCTTTGTTTTGGATCTGGTTCTCCTTCCCTTGCTCCTGTGGCTTTGTGGGAGATCAATTCTTCAGTTCTATACCTGGGTAGGGAACTATTGTACCCTGTCCAGCACCTGAACCTGGAAGACCTCTGATCACTCAGGAAGGGAGATCAGACATGATTAATGTTCTGGAAATTGTTTACCTGAATGTGACTATGGGTAGACATTTGTTTTCCAAAGATCATGTATACCACGATCACATGGATTTAAACAGGTAAGGATTTATGGCATATCAAATGATATTAAGAGATCATTTCACTTAAGAGAGGAAGAAGACAACAAATGATTCATTATTAGCCATCTTGTAAACCCCAGAACCAGTGCCTTGAAAATATTTTGTGTACTGCAAATATCAAAGTCAGCGCATATGTTTCTGGAAGAAATAATTAAAAATGCTAACATAAGATAATTTTTTTTTAACATAAGATAATTTTAAAATATTTTAATATTTCTACTGAGTCTATTTTGCTACTTCAGAATTTGCTAAATATAAGCAGGCAGAATTGTAAGCTAGGAAAGTGGTTTATATGTGCATACTGACCTTTTGACTTCACTCTACCAGTTGCTTAATATTCTCCTATAATGAAATTGTTTCCAGTAATAAAATTGCCTTGCAAAAACTTCTTAGGTTATCTGAGGCCAAAATTAGACACCTAGAATAACAAGAAAATAATTCTTGCCTAAGGGCTGCTTTAGACAAGAGAAGCATGGTTGTGAAATCATTGTAAATGCATTTCTTCCTGTAGAATTTGCTACTTAGGAGGTTCATTGTGTTTCAGCTAAGAGTCTGGAGGTGGCAATAGTGGAAATAGTGGCCTGAGAAGATCAGGGATACAATAGGGTACCCGACTTGAAAGGCTATACAATTTGTGGTTAAATTTGGTGAAGGTTTAGTTACAAAATGAACAAACATATATGTTTTCACACCATGCTGATTTTAAAATAAAAATTGCATATAAATACCTATAGTGGATTGCCTTTGTTGTCTATCCAGCACTATCCTTTGCTTTCTTTTGGGAACAGTGCCTCCTTACCTTTGGGAATGGCTCAAGCTTCCAGTGGGCACTGCTTCATTCTTTATATGACTCTTTCCTACTCCATCATTTCTCTCATCACCACAGTGGGCCACAGTGGACTGGTCAGTAGTGAGCATCTGACTCAAGCTGGTCCTTCCCCTGAGATTTTCAAATGAATTAGGAAAAATTTCCTTTGGGCTGGGGGAGTTTATAATGTGTGAAACCCGGGAGCTTCTGATAACTAGGTTTGCTGCCCCCAAAAGGAAACCAATCTATAGTGAAAGGGTCAGACTGTGGAGAGAAGTGTACTTCTTGCAGTTTGAGTGTTCAGTCCCTTAATAACGTAGATACTTTAGTATGCTTCCTATATATTTTTACTCTGCTTAAGCTGATCTAACCTTGGTTTTTGTCACTTAGCAAAAAGAATCCTGATGAACATACGGGCACTGTATGTAGGAAAGATGTTTTATTAAAGGCTGGCAGGTTGGCATCAAAGTAACTGAGGTTTTTAACCCTCTGAACTGGTTGGTTGTTGGATATGACTGAAGAACATGGACTTGGGTTGGTAGAAGTCCCATTGATTAAGTGATTGATTGTTTTCTGATAAATATTTAATGGTCCACAAGGCCAATCAAGAGACCTAAAGACTAATCAGTCTCTTTTGGTTGGTTAGGACAGTTGTCCGAACTCATTCTGTGTGGTGAGTGTTCATGATCAGTTTACTGGGACTGATTGGACCCTATCACTGTGTTCCCTGCCTGAGCAAATAGGTCCTTTCTGAAGCATGAGTCAGGACAGCCTTGGAGTATACCCTTGAGGCTCTTTATTGGCAATATAGTCAAGTAGTGAAAGTTTATGTCCTGTCTTAAACCTTCCCAGCTCTAAGTCCATACTTTCTTGCTGATGAGCCAAAGAATGTGATAAACTACTCTCTGCTGAAGTGAAATTCATTCATAATGGCTTATTTTGTTTCCGCTTCCAGTTAGTGCTTACCTTTTAATTCACTGGAGCAAGCTACTTGTGGATTTAAGGTATGATAGTAAGAGAAAGGGAGAAATGACTTTTTTTGTGGAAGCAGCACCCAATTATCAGTAGGAGAAGCCATTAAATTTATCAATGCTGAAATTCTTCCTAGTGATGAGCCTCTCATAGAGCATGACCCCTCTTGGTAAATAGTATTTTATATCTTATATGTATTCTGATGTGGATCCTACATTATTGCTTTTATGGGAATGAGTCATATTTCCACATAGTGTAATAATATGTACCATTTGTAGAGAACTGCCATGTGCTAGATACTGCTGGTGCTTTCGCACACTTTATCTCATTGAATGCAATCTTCGGAACAGTGTTATTTTATAGGAGAGGAAAACTAAGCACAGAGAAGTTAAGCAGCTTAGCTAAGGTCGTACATTTAATAAGAGGGCATAACTCAGAAGACACCCACCAATGTTGTGTTTTCATATTGGGCTCCTTGTCTGTAGAGTTACCTCCTTACCTGACTTTTTAGGTGGGGAGTGGGCAGTGGTTGCCATGGTAATCCCAAGGGAGAAGAAGGCCTCTGGCCGCTTGCATTGATCATGATCTAAACCAGCTATGAAAGAGTCTTTTTTTTTTTAAGATTTTATTTATTCATTTGAGAGAGAGAGAGCATGAGAGGCAGGGAGAGGGAGAAGCAGACTCCCTGCTGAGGGGGGAGCCCGACGTGAAGCTCGATCCCAGGACCCTGAGATCATGACCTGAGCTGAAAGCAGACGCTCAACCATCTGAGCCACCCAGATGCCCCTGGAAGAGTCTTGATATCAAGTAAAAATCACTAAATCCTACACACAGACTGAGTGCAGGTTGATTATCTCCTATTTTGATCAGAGGTTAATTCCTTGGGGTTATTGAGAATTATTAGGTAGTACCTTATGGTGATTGAGTTACTGACAGAATTTATGGGTTTCTTAATAATTTCTTTTGATTCTAATTCCTAGAGGTATTTCATACCTGAAAGTTATAAATGGACCAGAATTATACACTTGCTTAATATGTTAATATATCAATGATCAGCATCTCACCACTAACTCCATTTTATTTTATTTTTTAAAAAGACTTTATTTATTTGAGAGAGAGGGAGAGACAGAGCATAAGCAGGGGGATGGGCAGAAGGAGAGGGAGAAGCAGACTTCCTGCTAGCAGGGAGCCCGATGCAGGACTCTATCCCAGGACTCTGGAATCATGACCTGAGCTGAAGGCAGATGCTTAACCGACTGAGCCACCCAGGTGCCCCACCACTAACTCCATTTTAGAGGCACCTGGATTGATGTACTGATATTCTCCTACTAAATTCAATTAGATCTATAAGGATCAAAGTCTTTTCTAAGTGTTTTATTATATTTTCTAAGTGTTTTTAATAGTACTTTGTGTATTCCAGAGTCGGTTTGTTTTTTTTTTAAATGTTGTCCCATTTTTGCTAATTTCCTAAGTAGACACCAATGTCATAGTAGGATATATCTGCGTGAATCTTGACTGGTCCACAACCTAGAACTAGTACACAACTCCATGAGGGGACAAAAAAGCTATCTTGCTCTGTGTGTATGTGGCTGGTCTTTTCTTTTTCTGCCTTGTGTCCCAGTATATGCACTGGGGCTGGTACCCCATCATTTGGGTACGAATAGTTAGAACTGAAGGCCTGTGAGAGCTTTGCCACACCAGCTGTAGGACCTTGATCCTCATTTTTAGACCTTAGAATGAGGTGACTGAGAGAAATGATCTGCAGGTTTCATTCCAACTGAAAAGCTGGAATTTTCTAATGCTGGAGAACTGGAGATTTGTTTTCTGGTGTCTGATCACAAAGCTTTTTGGAGGTAGAATAAAACACCACAGATTATGTTGTTCACTGTGTTGGGATAGAAATTGAAGGCAGGAAGGCCTGCAGAGAGTCTCAACTTAGTTTCTCAGATGGCTTGCCCCCTCTTTCCTTCAAAATGATGGGGAGAGATTTTTAATCTTTATCATTTTGACATCTGTGGTTTCTTTAATGAACAATCATCATAGTGGGTGTCAAGAACTATGTGGTAATTTACAATTATTCTGCAGCATCATGTAATATGTGTGCATCTTGGGAATAAAAGCTTTAGAGAAATTTTTTGGCTAAAGTATGATTACATTCAGAAAGGAGGAGCTTTGTAAGTGATAGCACCTCCAGACTTCTGTGAATTTCATGTTTAAGTTCATTAATGGCAGGAACTGTTTTTGGTAGTCTGCAATGTGCACTGTTCCTTTGTCCTTCTATATGGCAATAATGGGAGAGCTTTTGACGGGTGATAATGGTGATTTATTTTAATTTAGAGGCTAAAAAAGTATTGAAAGAAATTTTCTCTTTGAGAAGAAACATTTGAGAAATCTCTTAAGGAATTTGGGAATGGTATGTCAAGAATTACTATACTAAAATTGGGAACAGTTTCTAATTCCTATGGGAATATATATATATATATATATATATATATATATATATATATATATATATATATTCCCATATCATTTTCATATACATATATGTTCATTTTCTAGGTGTATATGTTAATTAAAATCAGAACATTCTACATTTTAGGAACAGATATTACTTCCATTAATCTTTTCCTTCCCATGCCTACACCCATTACTTTAATTTAGGTATATATCATTCACTCTTCTGGATTATTGTAGGAGTCACCTTGCTTTTCTTCTGGCTCTCACCCTTTTCTAAATACTACTTTGTATGAGATAGAGCAAACCAGCTACAATCAGATTAAAGCCTTAAGTGGCTTCCTACTGTCTAGCAAATAAAACCCAAACACTGTAGCTTAGCAATGAAGATCCTTGATAGTCAGGTGGGATTCCAGCCTTGTCCGCCATAACTCTCCAGCCAGTACTCTGTGTCCTAGTGGATTTGACTACTTGCTTTACTTGGTTGTTCTTCTGTTTTTTTCTTCCACAGACATTTGCTTGTGCTGCTTCTTTATATATTGGCTTCCTTCCATCTTATAATCAAGTCAAGCTTGACTGTCCAGGCCTTCTCAAAAACCCTTAAATTCATTCATTCTTTCTAATTCACTTCCATTAAAGTAATCTTTCTTTCCTTTAACTCTGCTAGAATATTGAAACTCAAACATTATGATTATTCCTTTGTGTTACTGTTGTTTCTTACACACGTATTCTTTATGTTATGTCCTTTGACTAGATTCTAACTTTTGGGGGCAGAGACCATGTCTTTTGTTTTGTTTTTTCCTTGAACAGTACGTTGTGCAGGGTTGGCCTTGTTAACTGCTCGTTGAATGGGCCAGTGGACGACTGGTCCTGGCAAAACCCCTTCCCTTGCTGCTTCTTTATTCTTGCTTCTTTCTTTGATTTAGAAATCTCTCACTAATGTGAAGTTGGTGAGTTTTGTGTGATACTGGGTACATGTAGATGTGTTAGTCTACCCTTAGGCTGATAAATTGTAAACACTGGTATTCTAGTCCTGAATCTAGTCCTCAGATTGCTGCTGTTCTCCTGTTCTCAGATCATCTCCTCTACAGGAACAGCCACTTCACTCTTGGCCCATCTGGCCTCTGCTCAACCAGGAGTCACCCTTCTGGAGAACCCTTCCTCCTGATTTAAGTGCTAAATGGAAGAATAACAGTTTTTATACCCAAAGCCTTATTTTGCCCACATCCTTATTTTCTTGGGCATATTCCCTCTTTTCTAAGTCAAATCCTGCCTGTTGTAATTGTTGGTTTCCCTTATTTTTATTTTTCACCTTCAATCAATTCCTTAATTTTGCCACAGAGTTCTGCAAAATATTTCCCATGTTTTAAGTTGTCCTAAAGCAGATCTGCTCTGTTAAAAGATGATTTTTGACCTTCTCAAATTCAAACACAAAGAGACCCAAGTTTTTATATCCAGTTCTCAATGATCAAAAAGACTTCCATATTTCTGGCCTCTCTCAATTTTCTCTCATATGGCTTCCCTTTACTTGTGTGCTAGCTCCTGTATTTGGGTAAGTTCAGTTTGTTAGCTGATAACTGCTCTCTGGTTAAGAGTTTGGTGGGGTAAAAGATTAAAATACAAGTGAATTGGACTTTTTTGGGGGAGAGGCATGGGGATCATTTAAATATTCCTTGAGTCCATATTATTTCTAGCTTACTTTTTAAACTACTGTATGTATATTTTTCTTTAGATAGTATCATGACAATTTGTTAGTGGAAGAAGGTTGGATCAAAGCCGTTATATTAGTGTTAAAATTTAATTCAAGAAATAATTTATTTTGAATAAGTATAATGGAGGCTGTCTGACCTAGGGGCTGGAGAGCTAAAACATAGATAAAATAAGCATCAACCCTTACAGAAATAGAGAAGAGATCAGTGGATTGCAGAAAGACCATACTACCTAAGAATATTTCTGTCCTCACACTACGTGGTGCACATATACAGCACACTCTCTGTTATGTGTTATAGCCAAATGTGGTATTCATGCTAATAAAATATTTTAATCTCCAGAAAGTTATTGTAAATATTACACACAAATCACCAAGTTACAAAGAATTTGCATAAAATGAAACACTCAGCATCTAACCACACTGATCTTTGCTTCAGAAAGTAATTCAAGATCTTAAAGTGCCACTGTGATCATCACTATAAATATTGACTAGCATGATACTGAAATTGTGCCAAAACACCTGTGATGAGAGAGTTTAGTAGTAATTCCTGCCATTAATTAAATGCTAATTACGTGTAAGTGTTTATAACCTTTTGTTGTTCAATCCTCACATCATCTCTATCACTGGCCCAAGGTCACTCACATAGCTAGTAAGTGGTGGGGTTGGGCTTCAAACCCAGGGAATTTACCTTCGGAATCCATGCCCTTAACCACTAATCTGCATTGCCTCTTAATTACTTCAGTGTTTTCAAATTTTAGTAGGAATTGGAATAATCTTAGGGAACTTTCAAGATGCAGATTCCTGGACCAAATCCTAGAGACCTGGATTCAATAGATCTGGAGCTAGGCCTAGGAATCTGCATATAAGCAAGCGTCTACATGATTCTGTAGTGCTGCAATTACACTTTGAGAAATACCGTCTCAGGTTTTTATTGTTTATATACATACACATAATGTCTTCTCTCACTCCACCAGGATTACTGGTCTAGTACATATACTGGAACATATTCTAGGCAGAGTTAGAACAATTCTTCCCCCCACCTGCCCCCAAAGTAGCAATGTGACTTTGGCCAAATCATTCATGTTAGTCAGGGTTCTTTCAAGAAACAGAACCAGTAGGATGTGTATGTATATATATATATATATATATATATATATATATATATATATACACACACACACATATATACATATATTTATTATAAAGAATTGGTTTATGTGATTATGGAGGCTGGTGAGTTCAAAATCTGTAGTATGGACCAGTGGGCTTGGGACCCAGGAGAGCTGATAGAACAGATAAAGTCCCAAAGCAATCTTCTAGAGAACCTTCCAGAGATCTGGAGTCTTCCGGCTCAGGGAGACCACTCTGTTCTTTTCAGGCCCTCAAATGATTGCGTAAGTCCCACCCACGTTATGGAGGGCAACCTGCTTTACCCCAAATGCACGGATTTAAATGTTAATCTCATCCCAAAACATCCTCCAAGTTGACACATAAAATTAACCATCATATTACTCAATTTCTCTGGGTTCCATAGGTAAAATGTCTTCTGTAAAATCATCAGGGAATTGAACCAGGTGATCATAACTATGTAAAAGAGGCACCAAATGGGTGACAAATGAGACACACCCTGACAGCTGATGGCTTTAGTTTGTGTCACCCAGAGTTGTCTCAGCCAGTGTTTTTTAAAATTTGAATTATTGGTAGTTGCTAACAAATTTTACAAGAAAATCTGTATTTCTGGTTTCTTAAAAAAAATGATTTGGCAACGTTGTATGGCCACAATGTAGCTGAGTCACAGATGTAACTTGTAGGGGAATTTGCTACCTCTTTGTATCTCACTCCCTGTGTCTCACTCGCTCAGCCCACAGCTTGTATTTCTGTGAGCTGCTGAGCCCGGATAAGCATTTGAGTTTTTGACCATTGCCTTCCTAGCTACTAAACATTTGTGGCAGCTCCACCGCCCTGATTAAAAATGAAAAAGGGAGAAGTAGGATTTCTGAAACAATTGAAAGCTTATGCCAGGAAATCACTATTTCTTCAATGTGTGCAGTATGGTTTATCACCTCTCCCAGGGTCACCTTCTCTGGGCTCCTCAGATCACTAACTTCTTTTGAATTAACAACAGGGATGCTTTTATATTCTTGTACACCTTCTTGGTAGGAGATGATAGAAATTGTGAAATGGGTTCTTCAGTCACTGAATGGGGTCGACCAGATTAAAAAGATGGAGGAACATTGATGTAAAAAGAGAACCTGCTACTTTTATATGGAGTTGAAATAGTTTAAGAAGGAGTTTCAAATGTGTGGGTTATCTTTCCCATAGCAAGACTGGCTTTATAGGAAAATAGAACAGGCAGTTGTTTAATAGTAAGATTTCAAAGGTAAAATAACCTTATAACTTCCCCAGTTGCTCTCTGAATGCTGAAATTACTTCAACCAGGACAAAGCCTTTTATTTAATAATGGGAAAGAAAGCAGAGACCTTTGAGAATAGCAACACAGGGCCTAAGGAACAAAGTGGTGATATTAGATCCATATTGCAAATACATTTTGATGGGGGACTAGGGAAAAGATGAAACCCAGGGGCCTCGTAGGTCTGAAAATAGTTGAGGGGAAAAGAGTTCAGTAAAGAATTTACTTTACCGACTACTTAGTATGGCTGGCCCAGCCACATCTTTTTTTTTTTTTTTTCCTTTCCCAAGTAAACATGCTTATGGCCACTTTTTTTTTTTTGACAAAATATATATAAATTGCCTTCAGGACCTTGAAAATTAATTCCATCAGGCATATGGTTTGCAAACATGCCCTCCTTTTCTGTGTTTTAAAAAAAATGTATTTCAGATGTATAGCATTATTATGGTTTCTCTAGAAGTCGTCCTTCATAAAAGTAATTCAGTAATGTTAGATCTTTGTCAGTTTCTTGGCAAACAGTATTCAATTATATATTCATGCTCCTCTATAGGATGCACAATTTTAGAATTATTCTGGAGTGTTTCCAAATTTTATTTTGGAACTCAGCATTTGGCTATCTTTATTAATCCTAATCAATAATAGTTTATAATAGTCCTAAATGTGTTAGCTGTAAATCGCTGCTGTATTCCATTCAGCAAGAGTGTTCTTGCTGTTCCTTTTCGCAGAGTATATATTCAGATATTGACTTTCATGTGCCGGGGTTTTTTTCTCTGATATTTGGATTCCTGTGGATAATTTGTAAGAAGATCATCCAGAGAGAAAATGCCTAGGTTTTAATGTCTAATGTTAGATTTTCCACTTGGGAGACATACGCTTGCCTCTAGATTTTCCATTCTTAGAATTTCCTATTACTTTTTCTTTTCCTTTCTATTAATTTTGAACATATTAAGGCCATCATTTACTCTAGCCAGTTGCTTATTTTCATCTTGAATAGATTTGTAGTTTTCTTATTTTTACATCCACCTAGTAGTTTATTTCTAAGTCCCTTTTCCTTAAGTCATAGAAAGAGAAATACTATACTTAGCAGAAGTTTTATGCTTCCTATACTGTCTTTTGGAGTAATTTTAGCAAATTACTGACTATAGCTCTTAGAAGTTTGCTTATTATGCCATTCTGTTAGGAACTGTAGTCTTGTTTGGCTCAGAGACAAAATAAGCTTAGGTCCTAAGGCTAGGGCAGTTTTTTCCCTCCAACCAGATAATAGTCTCTATATGAGAGGTGGTTTAGAAATGAAACTTCAGACCTCAGGGTTTTTTTTCTGATCTACAAGGATAGGTGATAATAGTGCTTTCTCTTGGCTCAAAGGCTGGGATACTTCCTGCCTTTTCAATTCAGGTAAAGGTTGGAAAGTAGGAAGAAATATATTGTATTTTGAAAAAATAAATAGATGGACTTGGAGGAAGACTGTATTTGTTAAAAGTAGCCATTCTATTATAATTGGAAACATGAATAACTTGTATTTGAATAATAGAAGTGATTAAACTGTCCTTGGAATTTATATGGCTTAGTATATAGTTAAGTTTTCTTTTTAAATGAGAGAAAAAGAAATTGTAAAAGACTCCATGTTCTCAGAATAGCTTGCAGATAATGCCTTTATCTTCATTCTTGTCCTCCTCCTTTTAAAGATACATAAACACAAATGACAGGTAGGATGTCAGTGGAAAAACCACCCAGTGGCCCCATGAGCAGACTGCTGAAGCTCAGGTCACCACATGCAGTTCGGGGCATTTAAAGAGAAGTAATATACATATGGTTTGTCTGTGTTTAACCACTTGATTAATCACAGGTGGGTTATCCCCAGTGGTTTTCAAATCTCTGGTTAGTTTTTTTCTTCAATTCAGAGTTCTTCTGAACCACATGTCATTGTGTGCTGACTAATGCCAACTAATTTCTCATACCAGGCTAGTGTCAGTTTGGGGCAGAACCAAACTTGGAAGAGGAGGTTGCTTCTCCAGCTTGGAAACGAGAAGGGCAGCAAGTCGAGCAGGTTCTGACATTGTGGAATCCCAGGGAGGACTGGTCCTTGCAGCCTTGGCAAAAGCTGCTTTACTACTATGTGGGAGAATCTCCCTTTGTGTTAGAGGTTTTGTTCACTTTCTGTTCACTTGTTGATAACTGTCCTAAGCTTCGAAGTAACTTGGGTGGTATCATTCTAGGAAGGAGGATTCTTCAGTCACTGTGCCTACCAGCACAGATGTTTCTCTTTCTTCCTATGATGAAGATCAGGGATCTAAACTTATCCAGAAAGCTAAAGAAGCACGGGGTTTGCAGCAATCGTTGCATATGTCTGCTCACCTGATCCACATGTGTGTGGCAGCCCAAGGTTTTGTTGTGGGAGCAATGACCCTTGGTATGGGCTATTCCATGTATAAGGAATTCTGGGCAAGACCTAAACCTTAGAAGAAGAAAAGCTGTCTTGGTTTCATTGGTGGTGCTTGCTTTAGTTAGGCATCTCATATTGAGTTTATATGTTTATGTTGGAAATAAATCATCTGAATGGGTCAGACAACAACATGGTAATTTAAATATTGGCTTCCTTTCTTGCAGGTTTGATTTGCCTGGGAACCAAATTACTACTGACTAGTTAACTAGTTAGGTCATTCAGGGGAGTCAAATTAGCACAAAAGAAAGATGTCACTTTTAAATGTACTTGATAGTGGTAAAATATGCTCCTTCTTAAACTCTTCTGATACAATTAGTTATAAAGAGGACAATATGCCAATCCTGAAGTACTCCCAGTTGCTTTTGATGTTATGTAGAAATCTTGTTTAATTTAACTTTTTTTCTGCCTGTTTTGCAGACTGAGTACTTCAGTTTTTAGGGCTGGTTGGCTCTTAACCCTTTCAAGAACAGTGCATGGAATATAATATTATAAGCTTCCCCACAACTGAAAATATGTGTATTTAAACCAAATCCCAGTTAGGTTTTTCTGTAATTGCAGTTATATTTATGCTGCTGTTGTATTAGAATAATTTTTAAATGGCATCTTGAAATAGAAATGTGTATTTTAAGTACTAATGCAAAGGTAAATGAAAAATGCTTTTTAAATGTATGAAGTTTGTTTATTTTCTCTGTAAGAATCATTAATGTTAACAAATTACCTATAGTTGAAGTGATTAATGATTTATCAGCAAGGAGTTTTGGTCAGACATTTTACACAAACTTTGGTATACTCTAGAATGCTTTATTACACTTGTGAAATTTTCTTGTCTAACCTGAATTTACATTCCATGGTGATAACATGGTAAATGTAGTGTTAGTAAAGTAAATGAACACATCAAAAAAAAAAAAAAAAGTAACTTGGGTATCATTAGATACAAAATGACAACTGGAATAAATTCTAAACTGAATAGTTAGAACTGAAATAGTCTGCTCTTTTTTCCATTTCCTTTGTTAATTTATTTGGGGGATTTCTTTAGTGACTCTCTGATGATTTGCATACATATTCATTATCTACTTGACAATTAAAAAGTTGGTCAGAAAAGTTCTCTCTCCCTCATGATCCTAAATGAAAAGGTAAGAAACCCAAAGGAAAAATTATGTCTTCTCTCTTGGCTTATCTTTAATATTAATACAATGTCGGTGCTCTTTAAATGCTGAACTTTGTAATGCATGTGTACTTTGAATTATTTTGTTCAATAGAGAGAAGCGTGGAAAAAAATTATATGCTTCCTCATGTAGCTCAAAGGCCTGATCCATCAGAGCTAGAAAAATTATAGTCGTCTTGGGTGACTTTCAGTTTCTCCCTTGTTCTTGTAAGGCTCACTCTCTTCCACACACTAATATTCTCTAACAGTTCCTACTGGTGATGTGTGTCTGGCTAAGTAACTTCTAGTGAATGTAGCCATTATTGAGCTTAATTGTCTTTCACTTATTCCAGTGGCATTCTATTACATCAAGATAACTTACAAGTCTAATTTACCTATGTGGATATTGCTTTTGTTCATTACATTGTGCTCTAGAATTTCAAGGCTCTGAAATTATTTTCTGCTTTTTAGAGGTCCAAAAATCAAGCTGTTTTCTGTTATCTTCTTTAATTTTCACAAGGAAATTGGATTAAGTTGGATGGACCTCTGGTCTTGGGAGAGCTAAGCCCAAGCGGTCACGTAAAATTCAGACTATGGAGGCCCCAAGAGGCTAATGTAGAGGTTCGAGCAAGGTGATTACATAGCATAAAATTATCAGAGACCTCCTAATAATGATAATAATGAGAAACAGCTGTCATTTGGGGGTACTTACTAGGTTTTGGACTCTTTATATCTATTATCCTAAGGTAATCAGTTGGGAAGGTAGGATACAGTTCAGACTCCTATTCTTTGCATTGAAGGGCTTTCAGCATATCATAGCAGCAACTTAGCTTTCTAGTTTTCATTTCCATTCCTCTACTATCAATTATCGTATCTGGTCAGAATGGTCTATTTATGGTTCCCTACAAACATACCTTGCATTTTTTTTTAAAAAGTGGTTTTATTCACATATAATTCACATAACCATGCAATTTACCTATTTAAAGTATATAGCTCAGTGTTTTTTAGTGTATTTATAAAGTTGTACAACCATCAGCACAATTTTAGAATATTCTCATTACCTCCTCCCAAAAAAACCCCATGCTCATTAGCAGCCGTTCCCTTTCTCCTCTCTACCCACCCTTGTATAAACTACTAATCTACTATCAGTCTCTATAGATTTGCCTATTCTGGTCATTTTGAGTAAATGGAACCATACCATCTGTGGTCTGGTCTGTGGCCAGAAAGACTGGCTTCTTTAACTTAGCATGATGTTTTCAGAGTTCATCCATGTTGTAGCATGTGTCAATACTTCATTCCTTTTTATTGCCAAATAATATTTTATTGTATGAATATACCATATTTTTTTTCCCAGTCATCAGTTGATGAACATATAGTTTGTTTCTACTTTTTGGGTATTATGAGTGTGCTGCTATGAATATTCATGTTCAAGTTTTTGTGTGAATACATGTTTTTATTTTTCTTGGGTATATACCTAAGAGTGTAAATCCTGGGTCATATGGTAACTCTGTGGTTAACCTTCTGAGGAAGTACTAGACTGTTTTCCACAGCAGCTACACCACTTTACATTCTCATCAGCAGTTCCTGAGGATTCTAATTCCTCCACACTCTTGCCATTATTATTATCTCGCCTTGTTATTATCTGTTTTTTTGATTATATCCATGCTAATGGGTGTGAAGTGGTATCACATGGCGGTTTTGATTTGAATTTCCCTCGTGACTAATGATGTTAAGCATCTTTCCATGGGCTTATTGATCATTTGTATATCTTCTTTGGAGAAATATCTATTCATAGCCTTTGCCCATCTTCAAAATGGATTTGTGTTTATATTATTGGGTTATAAGAGTTATTCATGTATTCTAGATAAAAGTCCCTAATCAGTTATATGAGCTTCAATATTTTCTCTCCTTCTATGGGTTGTCATTTTAGTTTCTTAATGATGAAACACAAAGGTTTTTAATTTTTAATGAAATCCAATATGTCTATTTTTTCTTTTTTTACATGTGCCTCTATTGTCATAATTAAAAAGCCATTGTCTAATCCGGGGTCATGAAGATTTACCCCTCAGTTTTCTTCTAAGAATTTTATAGTTTTATCTCTTGCAGTTATGTCTTTTACTCATTTTGAAATATTTTTTTGGTAGGGAGGGAGTGACAGAGAGAGAGTGAGTGGGGAGGGGCAGAGGGAGACGGAGAGAGAGAATCCTAAGCAGGCTTCACACTCAGCACAGAGCCCGACATGGGGCTTGATCTCACAACCCTGAGATCATGACCTGAGCCGAAATTAAGAGTCGGATGCTTAACCAACTGAGCCACCTAGGCACCCCACTAAATTTTGTGTATGGTGTGAGTTAGGGGTCCAATGTCATTCTTTTGCATATGGATATCCAGTTGTTTCTCCACAATGTTGCATTTTTGAACTTTTATTTATTCCCAGAATGCTCTTCTGTCTTCTTTTTGGCTGTTGAAATCCTTTGAGTCACCTCACCTTTTGCTTCCTATAAGTCTTTTGACCACCTTAAGTTAAAGTGATTTCTCTCCTTTTAACTTATCTTTTCATGGGTATATACCTTTTCTCTCTGCATAACTAGAGCCCAAAACTATACCTTATACCCTCTGTGACCTATGAAGTATCAACTGATCAGTGTCCCTTAATGCACTATCAAAGTCAGTGGAAGACTGGAAGAGTAATGGGCTTTGGTCCTATAATTCTGATGTTCTTAATAGTTTCATGTGTGACTATGTTTGAGTTGCAGGAGGTTATCAGAGGTGTTACAGCTCTTTCATGTTGATATCCTGTAGATTCTTATGAGCTTATTGACAATTATGTTAAGTACATTAACAATTCTAGTTTATACTGCATTTTATTTATTTTTAAAAAATTTTTTTAAAGTTTTTTATTTATTTGACACAGAGAGAGCGAGCGAGTGAGTGAGAGAGAGAGAGCAAGCACAAGCAGGGGGAATGGCAGGCAGGGGAGAAGCAGACTCCCCGCTGAGCAAGGAGCCTGATGTGGGGCTCAATCCCAGGACTCAGGATCATGACCTGAGCCTATGGCAGACACTTAACTGACTGAGCCACCCAGGTGCCCCTATACTGAATTTTAAAGAATAATAATATTGATATTTATATAAAGCTTTCAGGATTTGGTAAATAATTTCTAATATTTGCTTTTTGTGTGAAGAGAATTTGGGAATAAGGTCTCATATGAAAAATTCTATGTTATTCATATTCATATTAGATATTCTTATTAGATATTCTAATATTCATATTAGATATTCTTATTATGAATGTCTAATATGCTTTTACCTTCAATGATTGACAGAATGAGACAGTTTTTGTAACACTGTAGATTAGTGAATATTCTGCAAATTGGTATGGGTGTTTTTTTCCTGAATTATACATTGGTAACCCTGCCATTTCCTGGTTTAATAGAGAATTGTCTGCCATTTGGTTTCTCAGTGAGGATGTGGTTTAGGGAATAAGGTTGTATTTCATGAGAAATTCTGTAGGTTGTTTTGTTCCCTTTACTGATCGATAGAATGGGATATGTCTTATGCACATATGGCAGATCAGTAGATATTCTACAAGGTGCACTTGTCTTTTTCTGAGGTTTATAATACTGAACCACCCACCTATGCAGACATATGAGGACAGGTCTTCCATGAGGTATTCTTGGGAAGGTGGCATCCACAAGTTCTACATTCCTTGATACTTTAAAATCCAATAATCTCACAATTCTGTAATATATAAAATATTCCCAGATATAACTAGCTCATTTCCAAATGGCCATGGGAGCCTAGAAGAGCAAAAGAGGTCTCTCAACCAACCAGACTCTCAATAATGTCACAAGATTTTGCTTAGGAAATTGAAATTGTCTTTTTGTTACTATGTTTTTTCATTGCATTTCTTGTTCTGGTGGTTTCCAGAACAGTGCAATGTTAGTAACTGCAGGCTACTTCCTTCCTTACCCCTTTCTGAGATATTAGAATGGTCTGGGTGATCTGATGACTGGTTCAGAGATGGTTGTTTTATTATCTCAGAGTGAGTGGTTTAAAAAGACAGTTTACACAGAATTACCCTCAAAGTGTGTGTGTGCATTTAGTATATATTGTACTCTGCATTTTTACAGGATGTATGCAGTGGAATTTGTACTCTATAATACAGATGAGCTATCTGGTTTCTCAAGGCTAGCCTCTGAGTTAATTAGGTGGAACTGTCTTCCAGATGTGTCAGATAGTTCCAGGCAAGTAGTAACTATTTATAGTTGCTTCTCCATTGGTGCCAGAAGTAACTTTGCTCTCCCCCGAATTCCCTCAGCATTTTATCTGTCTTGCTGCTCTCATCACCTTCCACCCCCTGTTGTAGCTTAGCTCTAGCTATCTACTTTATCTCCCTGTTTCCTTTTCACATAGTTTGACTCATGATGTTCACTTAATAGATGTGGTAATCACTGGTGTTGGACATCAAATATTCCAGTTCTCAGCTTTCTGGGCAGGTGATAGGATCATACTTCGCACCGCCTTTGGCTACATGACTCGCTTTGGCATAGAAGTAATGCATGTCACTGCATTTAATAGCCAGTGTTCAACTCTACTTTTCCTTCCTCTTAACTGTGATTGTGTGATGGGATGAAATCTGAGTCTCCGAATGACTTCCAAAACCAGAGCCCCCTGTTGACCAGCAAAAGACGTGTAGTTTGAGTAAAAAAATATTTTTAGTGCTTTAAATAGTTGAGATGTTGGGGTTGTTTGTACACATCATAACTAGCCCATTCTGACAGATGCACTAGATCTGTACTTCCAGTACAGTAGCCACCAGCCATATGTGGCTATCGAACCCTTGAAGTATGGCTGTCCAGCTGGAGATGTGCCATATGTATGAAACACATACTGGATTTTGAAGACTTAGTATGAAAAAAGTATGTAAAAGATCCCATTAGTAATTTTTAAATGTGGTTTACATGTTGAAATGATATTTTGGGTATAGTGGGTGAAATAAAGTATATTATTAAAATTCATTCCCCCTGTTTACTTTTTTAAAAATTATACATGTGATTGTATTATCTTTCTGTTGGACAGTGCTGCACTGAACCATAAACTTATTGAAGACAAGAGCTCTATCTTTCACTCTTGTTCTCCTACAACATCCCACAGTATCTGGGATATGGGATATGGTAAATAAATATAAGTTTAATGAGTGAACTATGTCTCCATTTGTATTTAGTTTAACATTAATGCAGTATTCACCATGAAGCTTATTTGTATCTTTGTGTTTAATAATTTCCTCTTTTAGTTCCTTTAGCTAAAGAATAAAAATGCTCAATCTTTTTAAACCATCAGAAAATTGAATGCTATGCTTTTATGTTGTTTGTGTTATGTTAATGTTTTAAAATGTTGCACACTGCAAAAATGCTGGGATTATGGTTATTAAATATGTGACCTAATCAAAATTTTAGCATGGTTAATCCCAATGGCCAGCATTTTTATATCATTGTAAAAATAACCAAGAAGTCCTTATTTGTTTAGTCATATTGTGACCTTTATTTATTTGCCAATGTCATCCATTTTTGTTATTTATATTATTGTTTTGCCCTTTGTATGAGGCCTTATGCTACAACTCAAAAGGAAACAGGGAGAAACAGAGCACCCTGAGAACCTTCTGCAACAACAAATGTGGATGACTCCTTATATGAGGAAGCAGGGCTTTCAGGTTCTAGATGAATGAGACAGAAAGCAAAATAGGTGGTGAAAGGAGCCCTTGAAAGTAACATGTCTTGGGGCACCTGGGTGGCTCAGTCAGTTAAGCATCTGCCTCCAGCTTAAGTCATGATCTCAGGGTCCTGGGATGGAACCCTGCATTGGGGCTCCCTACTCAGCTGGGAGTCTGCTTCTCACTCTTCTTCTGCCCCTCCCCCCAGCTCATTCTCTCTCTCTCTCTCTCTCACTCTCTCTTTCAAATAAATAAATAAAGTCTTTATATAAAAAAAGTAGCACGTCTTTAAAAAATAAAGAGTGGAGCATAGGGAATATAGTCAATGGTATTGTAATAACGTTGTATGGTGACAGATGGTAGCTACGCTTGTGGTGAGCTAGCAAACTTAGATTTAGGCTTAAACGTAGACTTGTTGAATCACTATGTTGTACACCTGAAACTAATATAAATTGTGTGTCAACTATACTTCAACCAACAAACAAAAGAGTAAGCTGAGACTTTTAGGAAAAAAAAATGGGTGGAGGAAACACGAAGTAACAAAGATGCTAGAAAAAATTATAAGCACTTAATAAATTATAGCTATTGGCATAGGATTGTATGAACCTGGAAGGAGTTATGGAAGGACATATACTAGGCTATTCTATTGGCTCAGGAGGCACAGGGGAAGGAGATAGATACCTCCATCAAAAGAAGCAAGGACTTGTCTACAAACCAACTTATATATAATTTGCACAAAATCCTATGTTATGAGTACATGCATAGAAATACATATGACACGGTGGTTACCAAAATATTAGTGATAATTCTCTTTCTGGGTGGTGGCTGAATTTTGGATAATTTTACTTTCTTTGTTATACATTTGACTTCTTTTCCCAAATGGGCATTTTGTTTAATCAGTAAATAATCTGATCTGGCATTTTTGCATTTATGACAAAGTTTAAAGTTTAGGACAAAGTTTAAGGATCCAATCAGAAGTTTTCTCTATTAGTTGTATTCCATTGAAATGACTGTCAAGTTATTATACATAAAAAAAGAGAAGTAATTAGAAATGTATTAAATAAATGTGTTCATTTCAGTTACCAGGGACTATTTTAAATGCACCTATTAATAGGTGTGGTAGCCTCTTCCATGAGTTAGCCCTGAATTTCCTTTCTAACTGACAAAGCGAAATAGCTGGTTCAGATTATGGAAGCATCTTATCTGAAAGTGAACATTTCTTCAGAGAGAAAGAAAATGCTTTTGTAAGATTGTAAAGGATTTGGGAATTACACCATGAGGGCACATGCTGAGCAATGTAAGTTTTTGAGGCAGGGTGCCAAGTTTTGTCAAAGAAAGGCAAATATGGGGTTTGTTTTGCAATATCTGGAAAATTTGGAACTCCAATTTCTTGGAAAATCTTTCCAAGATAAATTTAGTGTGAAGACATTCTACTTCAAAAAATTACATATAGCAAGAGGAAAGTAAAAACAAAGTGCAACAAGATGTTAGATGAGAAAAGGAGGTTTTTCTCCTCCCAAAGAGATTGTAACCTTGTTGAATTCAGTTTCGAGCCTGACAACCTCATAGAAAACATCCTTGTAAGGTTAATTTTGCTAACTCCTGAGTAAGGGCAAAGTAAAAAAATTATCTTTCACCATCAGTTCACTTTTCTTCATCTTTAAAAGTGTGCAAAAGATGAGGTGTTATGTATTCAAAAGCATTCTGAATCTCTGGGGGTTCCTGAGCAAGTCATTGAAACTTTCTGGGTCCCATTTTTCTCATTTGTCTAATATGGAGGATTTGGATTGTAAAACCTGCTATGTTTTCTCCTAGGTTTTATTTTTTAAAACAAAATGAAACTTTTTATGATTTTGGACATAAACTGTTTGATGTGTATCAGTAAAAAAAGATTTTTTTTATTAAGGTTTGGTTCTTCTATGATGTGAAAAGCCCTGTGGGTGAGTTTATAGTGTTGCCTAGAACTATGACATCCCCCAACGTCCCTTTGAGTTTTCCACACACTTTGAAAGCCTCTGCTTGGTTGCCAGAAGGGTCGTGGTGATTGACAGGAAGAATCCAACCGATACGGGTTCATGTCTGTATCTACAATATGGCTGTCCGGACTTGGAGACTCAGAAATACTCACTCCATCTCCAGGTAAGTATCCCTTGCCCTCAAGTCTTCTTGGAAACACCCTGCTGATGGTGACTCTGCCTGCCTTTGGTGGGACATCTGCTCAGGTTCTTGAAGAAACACAGTCGGGGCCTTTATCAGGCAAGTCCCAGCTGCTCTGAGAGGCTCCTGGCCAGAACAGTGCATACAACAGGTGTGCACTCTGGAGCCACAGAAGACAACACATGCATTTTGCTCTGGGACCATTTCTCTCCATTCCTCTTCATCAGCTTTGGAGCTGGTAGGAGTCAGTCCAGGAGATTTTTGAACAACTTTTGAAGGTAAATTCCAGGTGACCTTGAGACTTGACTCTCTGAAGGAGGGTATTTTAAGCCTGCCTGATGTGTTTACCGTACTCCAATTGAAGAAAACTTGTGAATGGCTTTTTCATTAATACTGCATTTATTGAGTGCCTACCAAATGCCATCTTGGTGACAAATATGAAAAAACAAAACAGGATAACGCAATAAAGACTAGGAGATACTAATTAAGGAACTAATTAAGATTGGGATAGCTTCATTAAGGAGATAGCATTTTCTCCCTGGTGAAAAGAAAGAGCCAGCCATAAAAAGGTCTGGTGTTAGGATATTTCAGGCCGAGGGACTAGCCTCTGGAAAGATAGGATGAGCTTCATATGTTCAAAGAACAGAAAGAAGGCCAATGTGGCCAGAGTACAGTGTGTGCTGGAGAGAATGACAGGAGTTGAGGTCACAGAGGTGGGCTGGTGTGAGGGCAGGTGAACCTTGTAGGGAAAAGTTTGGATTTCATTGTAAGAGCATTGTGAGGGTTTAAGCAGGAGAAGGACACCATCTGATTTGTGTTTCTCATGGTTCCTCTGGCTATTTGGTGGAGAATGGATGATTGGAAGAGTATGGAGGAGGATTAGGGAGTTAATAATCCAGTAATCCAGGTAAGAGATGATGGTGACTCAGACAAGATTAGTGGCGACTGAGAAGGAGAGAGATGTCATGGGTTTGGGACATATTTTAGGGGAGAGTCCATGAGGCTTTTAATGGATGCTTATAGGAGAATAAGAAAAAGCACAAATCAAGGATGATTCCTTTGATTTGGGCTTGAATAACTGGGTGGATGGTGGTTCCATTTATTGAGGATGGAAGACCTGGAGAGGGACTGGTTTGGAAGCACACGAAGAATTCTGTTTTTGCTGTTAAGTTTGCGCTGCCCATTAGATATTGAAGGGGTGATGTCAGAGAGGTCGCTTGGACCTCATTGGAAAGGCCCAGACTGGAGATTTAAATTTGGGAATCATTTGCACTGACCTAGTATGAATTTTGAAAAGCGAGATAAATTACGGGACTGGCTTATAATTTTCTCTTGAGTGTGTGCTACTTTCAGTCAGGAAAAAAAAAATGATCTTTTATAGAATGATATGGTAATTATTACTTATTGCTTAGGCTTTTTGTAATCATTGATTATCAGACAGAATAACCACATTGCTTTTATCTGATAATTAGAGTTAATTTGCAAGTACTGATAATAGGCTGACTCACTGAATAAACAAAATACAGAGCACAAAGTTTGTCTCCACAATCATGTGGGTGAAATTTCTCTTCATGTCTTTGTAGGCTCAGGGTTGCTGAATTCTTGAGAGTTTAATTCAGAATTTTCATTGGTAAGCCAATGGCTTTATTCTCTAATAATATTGTGTACTTCAGGAGAAACACTTTGGGGGAAATTCTTATCCCCACCTCCCACTCACCCTCATCTGAGCTGTACCTTTGAAAGCTGTTTGCACTGGCTGACCTAGAAGCTTGGAAGCCAGCTGTGGTAATAGAGATGCTTCACCTTATTGAGTGTCCGCTAAATGTCTGTCACGATGCTGGGTGTTTTGCGTAGGTTATCTTGAAATTTTACTAACCCCCCTGCAATGTTGGCATTTTTATTTCCCTTTTAATGGTGAGTAAACAAAAGCTTAAGGTCACGTGGCTAGTAAATAGCAGAGTCTGGATTCACCTCTAGGTCTGTCTGGTCCCAAACTTATTTACAATTTATTCTGCCAGGTTGTTAAACTACCAAAATTCCCCTTAGTTTATTCTCCCAGCCCTGTTTTCCCCTATCAACCCTTTTATATCTTTCTAGCCAACTACTCAATTAGCTACCACCCACATTTCTCTTTTTAAAAATGGTCACCGGAGATGCACATGCCCACCCTGTGATACTTCTGCTTTCTATCTATAGATTTCAGCCCCTGCCATACCTGCCTTCTCCTCAACCATGCCCTTCTTCTACATTCTAGGATTCTATTAGTTAAGCAAACCTCATGTTCTTTAGTCTTTCCCTTCAACGTTTCCCTATACTCTTGCCAAAACTCAGTCTTGGCCTCATTCTAAGTTATAAGTTCCTGAGCCAAATCCATCCCTAGTGGTCACTTCTTTCACTTTCTCTGGCTCTCAGATTGAGGAGCAGGGGTCAGCAAATTTCCTGCTTCCCATTACAACCAGACCATTGTTTGCTCATTGTCTCTCAAGAACTTGTGTTTTGAACTGTCCTCTATTGTTGTATACCGCACTTTTTCTATCTTGTATTCAACTCACACCTTCTGCTTGCTTTTTGCCCCATTGAGAGCCTGTTTTTGTAGACTTCCTCTCTTCTAGCATCTCAGGAACTTAAACCCTTGTCTGCTGTTCCTGCCCCTGGCTTCACAGATCTCTGGCCCCTCGATCTTAAGCAACTTTATCTCTGTGATGCTCTTGCCCCTTACAGGCACTGCTACACTTCTCATCTGAAATGGTCTTCTCAGATGATTTTGGTTATGGGTCTACCTCTTCTCAGTCTTCTCTCCTATTGAATCTTGGCTTTATTCTCATTGTAACAGCTGCTTGCCTCATCGATTGCCCTTACATGCCACATTGGCCTCACCTGCCTTCCTGTCCATATGGACATTTTGGTCCACCATTTAAACTCAGGGCTTGCTAGTTTCATGGCCTTCAGGTTCTGGTTCCCATGTCTTACTTTACTTGCTCGGCAAATCTATAATTCTGAATAGACTCCACCATATGATTTCTCTACTCCTGTTCTCACATTACTGAGCTAAAAAAAAAAAAAAAGTCATAAACCTGTTTTTTTTTTACAATAAGGAAAATTTATTATAACACTTTTGCACATAGTCAAAAGTCCCATGGGTAGTTAAATCAGTGACTCATAACATCATCAAAAACCTGGGATCTTTCCATTCTCCCCCCACCTGTTGTTCCTACTAGGTTAGCTTCAGTCTAACTAGTTATCTTTATGATTACAGGACAGTAGCTGCAGTTCTGGGGGCCATAGAGAAATAACACTCAGCAGAAAAGTTGGTCTGATTGATCTTGCCACAATTATCAACCCACAATTAGACTTCTGACTCTATTGCAATCTCACTGCTAATTAGCTCCCACATGTGTTCCCCAATGGGACTAGTCTGAGTTTTTTCCAATCCCAATCTTATTAAGACTCAACATTTTCTCCCTTATCTGTTCCTATAGCCAATACCCTTTGGTCCTATCCATTCACTCCATTTTACCTACCCCTGATAAGTGACTCTTCCTGAAGCATGGTGTTGAGTATGCTACCTTTTTCAACACACTTGCAGTGGATCCCTCAAGTTCAGACTCCTTTGTGTGACATTCAAGATCCATCATGACCTGGCCCTATACTACATTTTCAATCTTAACTTCCATTACTCCTATTCATGTACCCAATGAGCCAATCAGACTGAAAATTCCTGATCATTCCTTCAATGCTCCCAGTTTTTTTCCACCTCTATTTTTGTTCCATTTTTCTGAAGAGGACATCCCCTCAACTCTGCAAATGAAATTACTACACACTTTAAGGTTTAACTCCAGTGTTACTTACTATAAAAGCTTTCCTGATTTCCCTAATTCCCAGCAAGAAATTACAGTCTTTTCAGAATTTTGAAGTTAATTATTTTTGGCATTCTTTATTTTGTATGAGTATTTTTATATACCTCCATGTCAATTGGTCTGTAGCCCCAGTTTTTAATATTTCCCACTAATATTATTTGAACAGTTCTTCAAGTGTTTGGTTGTTTTAGTTGTTGTTTAGACTTTTTTTTCTGGCCTCTGATCCTAGTATCTGCTATATGCTTAGAGGACATCCAGCTTTGGGGCCCTCTGGGACTGTACATAATTTTGCCTGGAAAAAGCCCAAACACTATAACAAAAATTGTTCCCCTGGGTATTTAGTTCTATTGATATGAGGTTGTTTGTGTCTTTTCAGTTTTATTTATTTATTTATGTATTTATTTATTTATGTATTTATTTATTTATGACTTTATTTATTTGAGAGAGAGAGAGAGTTTGAGCAGGGGGAGGAGCAGAGGGAGAAGGACAAGTAGACTCCATGCTGAGCATGGAGCCCAATGCAGGGCTTGATCCCATGACCCTGAGATCATGACCCTGAGATCACAACCAGAGCTGAAACCGAGAGTTGGATGCTCAACTGACTGAACCACCCGGGTGCTCCTGTCTTTTCAGTTTTAATACAGTGTTTTAATTAAAAAACATAGCAAAGAATATTTAAACAAGTATTATCAAGTTAACATTGAGGTACCCAGTTTTTTTTAAACATTACTTAACTATATTGATCTTATCTTTAAATCTGTCTCCTTCTCTCCATTCATACTGCTGGTACCTCATTTCTGATGCTCACCACCTCTCTCTGCCACTAGTTTCTTCCTACTGCTATCTGTCCACAGCAGAGTTGTCTCAACCCCAAACAAATCTTGTGATGCCACTTCTCTGCTTATACACATTTTCTGATTCTCTGTTGCTTCTAGAAGTAAGTCCAAATTCACTTGTGGGACTTTAAATTCTCTTTAAATTTCCAGTTGCCTTCCTCATGATCTTCTGAGGCCTGAAATATCCTCGTTTCTTACCCCTGCAAATTCCCATTGATCATTTAAGACAAGCTCAGATATTACCTTGTCTGTGAGACTCTTCCTGCCATCCTCAGAGAGTGGCTCCTTTTCTGTACCCTTCCTTCCTTCCTTCTTGTGTTGAAATCCAGGTGGTGAAAAATGCTGGTATATAACAAATAAGTCTTTATTTTATTGTATTTTTTAAAAAAAATTTCAAGTTTTTATTTAAATTCTAGTAAGTAACATATAGTGTAATATTAGTTCCAGGAGTAGAATTTAGTGATTCATCACTTAGATATAATACTCAGTCTTTAAATATGGACCGTATGAGGCTGTACAGGGAAAAATACAAGAAAATGACAATATAGAAGGATTGGTTGGGATCAAATTTGAAAACCCCGGAAGCATTAGAAATACTTAGTGCCTGATTAGATGTCGTGGAATGCAGAAAGTGGAAGAAAATAGAATAATCCCCAAATTTCTGTCTTGAGTGACACAGTAGGTATATGAACATCCACAGAGATAGGAAATAAAAGGAAATAAAAGGAAAGAGGAGGCCAGGTGGGTAGTATGAGCTTAGTTTTGATGTACCTCTAAGATATCTGAGTGGACATGTTCAGCGCACAGTGGGATTTGTGGATTTCACCTGAGCTCAGGTGAAATAAATTTCTAGGGGGTTCCAATAAGCAAAAGGCAGTTGATGTATACCTTTCTTTTGTTTCCATACCAAATTGTAACATAATTATCTGTTGATATGCCTTGGTTCCTTCATAAAGGCACAGACTCATTATTCCATCTGGTATCCTATCACGTTCTTTTGTACATAAATATTTAACATGAGAGAATGAATGTGTGAGTTCACTTAGCTGTGCCTTAATCATGAGTGATTGAAAAATGTAATTAAGTCATTTAGTAAATAATTTATTGAGCACCTTCTATGTACTTGGCAGTGTCCTTGACACTGGAAATACAGCAGTGAAAATGACAGTGGGGGGGACAATAAGAAAATAAATAAACAAGATAATAACTGATAATAGCTAGTACTACAGAGTTTTTATTATGTGTCAGGCCCTGTTTAACATGAATTTAAAATGTTAATCCTCACAAAATCCTATAAAGTAGGTGGTAATAAGTTCAATGAGGGAAATTAAATAGGGTAATACAGAAACAAGTGACTCCGCCAGAGGTGGTAGTTCAGTACTTTGGTTGGAATGGTCAGGGAAGGCTCTCAGAGGTTACATTTGAGCTGAGCTGTGAAGGAGCTAGCCATCAGGAGATCTGGAGGAGGGATGTTGTATGCACAGTTCAAGTAAATTAAAAACCTTCTTTTTTTTTTTTAGTGCTAAAAGAACAAAAACTTTTCTTAAGCATTGAAGTTACATTCACTAGCCTTAAAATACACCACATTTCCATCCACCTACAATCAATCAAACCAGCAGTAGTTCTTCCTGTACAATGTGAGGTTAGGTCAAATGATCTTCCAATGTACATTAAATCACCCACTTAGCTCCTGTGGGTGGGGATTGGGGAATTACACCTACCTTTCTAAGCACTAATGTATGACAAAGATCCTCTGGGAAATTATATGAAAACAGATGTAAAGAAATGATTCTGACTAAACGAAGTTTGGCAACACTAAATCATAGAGGTTATGTCCGCTTTATCTGCTCAGATTACATTCTTAATGAGAAAGTTCTCAAGAACAAGCAGTGATAAGCCATCCCTTTTTTATTCATCTTTTCCCTCAGCTATATAGGTATTTTGCAAAGAAATCATATTGACACATAACATTTACTCCTTGTCAACCATTTAGGGCAACTCTGAAGACTAGTTGTTGGAAATACCTTTTATTTTCCTTCCTGTTCTCAGATAGAGTTTCTTTTTAAAAAAAAAAATTATTTATTTACTTTTGAGAGAATAAGAAAGAGAGAGAGGAGGGGTAGATGGGGAGGGAGAGGGGAGGGAGAGGGACAAGCAGACTCCATGCTGAGTGCGGAGCCCGACTTGGGGCTCCATCTCAGGGTCCTGAGCCAGAATCAAGAGTCTGATGCTTAAATGACTGAGCCACCCAGGCACTCCTTAAATAGAGTTTTTGATGAGAACATGATGGCTAAAAGTAGAGAGGAAGTTCGTTAAGGGCCTGAAATGTCTGTCTATTCCAGAAAGGAGATTCCACTTTCCAAAATGAATTTATCTGTAATAATCAGTAAAATAAATCAATGTGGAAAGACCTCAGATGAGGGGCATGATGAAAATTAGTACCATACTATGGGAAAGAAGCTGAGAAGAGATATTCCAATCCAGTGGCCTCAGTTTACAAATGGGGAAAGGCCAACATCTTTTCAAAGTCACAGCCTTGAAGTAATGGGATTCTGGGTAGCATTTCCTGGTAGACTTTTGAGTTTACCTAGCATTTTGCATTTATAATCTTATCTGTAGATTTTGATCATTTTAACTTAAATAAGAGGCTTTGTAATATTGTCATAAATTTTAAATTTAATTATATTATTTTGTCTTAAAGAAGGGGGAAGGAGCAATGGGGAGTTGCTATTCAATGGGTATAAAGTTTCAGTTATACAAAATAAGTAAGTTCTAGAGATCTGTTGTATAACACTATGCCTATAGTTAACAATACTGTATTATGCACTTAAAACTTTGTTAAGAAGGTAGATCTTATGTTAACTGTTCTTACCACAATAATAATAAAAAAACTCTCCCCCGTGCTTTCTAAGAAATTAAACGTTTCCTATTTTTTTATTTCATTCTTTTTGTTTCTTTGGGGTACTTGGCCAACTCTTGGAATTCTCCTGCAGTTTAGTCCAAATTTTGTTTCTAAAATTTTACAGGTCTACAAATATAGATACAGTTTATAGTTTATAGTCTATAGTTTATAGGTATTTAAAATTTGGAAACTACTGACCTTTCTGGGTAATAATTAGTTATAGGACTCTTACATGTATAAACTTTCATATACCACTTCATATATTAAGTGGGCCTTACCATTGTTTTGCTTCCTTTTGTGATATAAACACGAGGTAGCCTGAGCTGTTGAGAGAGTAGCTATGATCCAGATGACTGGATACTACAGTATATATTACAGGATAGTACAAGCCAGGATGGGAGCCTTGCATGATCTTGCTTCCATCCTTAGCTACAAATCAACTGGCTTCTCTTAAGAAAAGAAGAGCCTCAACAATTTGTTGATCCAAGCCTTTTAAATATCAATATTTCTCTAATAATTGTTTTATTTGTCTAAACTTTAAGGTGTGGTCTTTCTTTTAGTGAAGTGGCTGCTTAATTTTAAGGAGGAAATATAAAAAATTGGTTTACAAATTAGCAATTTCTTAAAAAAGATTTTATTGAGAGAGAGCATATGGAGTAAGGGGCAGAGGGAGAAGGAGAGAAAGAATCCCAAGCAGACTCTGGGCTGAGCACGGAGCCCAACGCCGGGCTCAATCTCACGACCCTGAGATCATGACTTGAGCTGAAATCAGGAGTCAGACGCTCAACCGACAGAGTCACCCAGATGCCCCACAAATTAACCATTTTTGATAGAATGGATTTTAGTTAATAATTTAAAAAATATTTTCCTTCTCCATTACGCTTCTGTTCAAATGAGGAGGTAAGGAGGGAAGTGATTATTTGCAATGTAAATCATCTCTCAGGTTTATAAATTGGCTTGCTGAGGGGTTCCTTGCAAGAGTGAACTCATTTCATTTAAAGTACAATTACAAATATATAGGTTAATATATTTTTTCATTAATTTAAAATTTGCTAGCAATATCAGGTTGTTTGAGGCTGAAATAAGCATTTTCTATAAAGACTTATTGGCATAGAACCTGGTATATGGAAAGGATAGAATCAAAGTTAGTTATTGTTTTTGCTATTATTATTGCCAGACTCAGTGTTAGGCACCGAAGATAGAAAGAAGGTAAAAGGACACTATTTCAAAGGGATCAAAGCCTGGTATGAGGCCTGTAGGGATTGAGCTGGAATTACCACTGTTCTCTGAAAATAGAATTTTGGCTATTTTGTAGGTTGGATCCAGAGCCTTCTGCCTGCTTACACTCCAGGTCTCTATGCATCTCCTCTTTAAATAATATGCAGATCTGCAAAATGCACAAAGGATTACAGAGGATGAATAAAGTGTAATATTTTCACCATGACACAGCATTAAGCATCAGCATTCTCTAGTTTAAAAGTTCGACTATGTTTCCCAGGGTTTTGATTTTATGTTATCAGTTGCATCTTCCCTGTCCCTTCAAGGGAAGCATAACTGAAACACAACTACCAGTGGTATTTATGTTAAGCTTCATCTAGTTGGTTATCAAAGCACAAATCTTGCTTTGCTGAAGACTTTTTGGATTTGTTTTTATTAGTGTAGTGATTAAGCGGATCTGTGGAAAATGGGTACTTTCCAATTTCTTGAAAGTCTAAACATGTTTTAATGGTTTGTTTCAACATGTTTTACTTTCTATGTTTCAGTAGCTTAAGGCATATTACTGATTAGAAGACAAAGAAACTCTTTCAAATTACTTTATTAATTTTACATTTACCACTTATGGTAATTTATAGTTAGAAAAATGTGGTTATCTTAAAAACATTTGAAACTAATTTTTCTTAGCACCTAAAATGGTGATGTTCAGTTGTGTTACAAAACTTTCAACAATAACTGGGTCTGATTTTCAAGGAAGTTAGGGTACATTATTTCCTTAGAAATCAAAGCCAGTAGGTTGGATTTTACAAATGATGAACTAAAATCTACTGAAAACATTTTCAATATTAAGAAAAGAGATTTAAAAAATCTATTTAAATATATTTTACCAGATCCTCAATAGAAAGAGTATCATGTTCATGCTTTCTTCCTGCTAAATATTTGGATTTTTTAATAAAGGGTTTCTTTCCTTTTAATGGTTGTCTTCTGGGTGGTCCATAATACTGACTTTGTTAGATTTGCAAAATGATTTGTATTTCAAACTTAAGTGCAAAAAAAAAGGCAAAACATGTTTCTAGTGACACTATTTATAGGAAGAGAGTGAGAAGGCCCAGTGAAAATACCAGAAAAATGATTTATCTTATCTAGAAAAATTAGAAATGGTCCTGTTATTACTTCATTGGCTTCTTCCACAAAAGTGTTTGTAAATAAAATTTTATAGGCCTAATTGGAAATAAAAGGATAGTGAATGGAATTCAGCCTTAGAATTCCTGTTTTATTAAAGCATGGCTCATTTCAGCTAAAATTTTTAACATACTCACCTTCATTAATGAAAGTTGAATGAGTATCCATATCTCAGATTAGCTCAGGAATTTTTGGAGGCATTCAGAAATTCCTGAGTATACCCCACGGGCAGCTGAGTGCTTTGGTGGAAGGGCAAGGTAGGGTCTGAGAAACCTAGGATGAAATCCTGGCTCTATCACCTACTAGCTGTATAACTTTGAACCAATTGATTAAGCTTGCTACATCTCCATTTTCTCGCTTATAAAATGGGGAGCAAAATAACCACCTCCTATGGTTGCTTTGAGAAGAAAGTGAAATCCATTTTGTAGAGCATCTTGCAGTGTTTTGTTAGTTTTACTTGGCATCCTTTTTCATAAAAAGTTCTCCTTCAAAAGTTTGATATTATAAGGGCACCAGCATCTGCCTTTGGCTCAGGTTATAATCCCAGGGTCCTGGGATCAGGCCCTGTGTCCGGCTCCCTGCTCGCAGGGAGTCTTCTCCCTTTCCCTCTGCTCCTCCCTGCCCCACTCATACTCTCTATCAAATAAAAAAAAAAGTTTGATATTATCTGATATTGAATATAACTCACAGAATGAAGAGAATATTCTAAGCCAGTGGTTGGCCAACCATGGCCTTCTGCCATTTTGGTAACTGTAGTTTCATTGCAGCATAGCCACATTGATTCATTCATTTAGGTGTAGTCCACGGCTGCTTTTGCACTACCAAAGCAATATAGTTTCAACAGAGACCCTGTGACCCATAAAGTCTTCAGTTTTTAATGTCTGATCTTTTGCAGAAAGTTTGCCAACCCCTGGTCTAAGCTGTTGTCAGGGGATTACTTAATTGATATTATGAAGTGTTATGGTTTAGGCAAGTGGGAGGATCCACTTTAAGTGAGGTGCCATGGGGAGTAGACTATAGTATTGCTTGGCTATTCCCAGAGTTAACCAGAGAAGTCTAAGGATTATCTGTGATTAGTGGTGAGGTCTCCTGGAACAGTTGGGAATAACAAATCCAAACCCTACAGATGGGGATTTGGGTGGAACTGAAACTCTTCTCATGATTGAGTTTCAGAGTGGGGAGGAACTAGAGACTGATATCAGATCTCACCATATAGTATCCTTTATCTGCCCATTTCTTTGGAAATTGTTCAGAGCTCTGATTACACAGTGTGGATTCAGTCATTCTCAACAGATCCTTGCGTATCATTTTAAGACCTGAATTACAAGATTGCCATCAGGTATCTGAGACCCTGAATTGAGTGGATTTTACCTGGTTATTGGAGTGGATTCTCCAAGTGCTGGAGTGAGCCAAAATCAGTAAGTCTGTGTGTGCTAACTTATTACCTGAAGGTTTGAAACCACATTCCACTTAATTTAGTAATTTTGATAGATTGAACATCAGAACAATTGTTGGCCTCTACTAGAAGTTCTGAGAAGTATGTCTCATTTATCACAATAAGTTATACTTGGCTACTCTCAAAATCTGTTTTTTCTCCTGAATTGATCTTTGGGAAGTTAGACAATACAATAATCACTCCTGAAAGCTGTTTAGTGCTTTAGAGTTTACAAAGTGCTTCCATTTTACTCAAATATCACCATCACCATTCATCACCATTCATGTTAGAAGGGCTGGAATGATCCCTCTCTTACAGATGATGAAAACTTCAGGTCCCAGGAAGTTAAGCCACTTGCCCAAAGTCATACAGCTCTGAAGGGTGAAGGAGGGCCTTGAATTTGTCTTCTGACTTCATATCCTGTGTTTGCTCTACCATGTTATTTTGTCTGATGTTCCCTCCTAGCCAAGCTTATTGAAAAATAGGTAAAGTATAAAATCCCGTTAGTTTACAAAAGAGACATCTAAAGAAGAGAACATAGAGAATTTCATATTAGAAAGAAAGAAAGATCATCTGAACCCAAAGTTGTGAACTGTTGGCCCATAGGTCTCATTTGGCCTGCAGATGTATTTGACTTAGCCTATATGATATGGGCCTATACATGGTTTTATCAAAAAAAAAAAAATACATGGAATTAACTATTGATTAGCAACATAAATAAGTCCTGATTTCCGGCTTCTTTAGACAAGTCAGAAGATTTGGCCATATTGGGCCCACACTCCTACATGGCAATAGGCTGGATTTAAATGCTGAAACACCTGCCTCCTTTGGAGTGGGCATCTGCTTTCCAGTTTCCCTCAGTCTCTTATGCTCTCTTGTCTTCCTAGCCATACTCTGCCTCAGTCATTTATAGTACTTATCTGGCTCATGTAGGCATTTGAATGTGTGACCACTGGTCTAGACTAGAATACTCACTTCGTGAATAGTGAATGAGGAAATTAAATTTGAAGTAGTAAGGTAATTTGGCGGTCCCAAGATTAGACCTTGTTTTTCTCAGATAGAGCCCTTGAGCTCTTTGGCATCATGTTTGTATTATTCATTTTACTGAAGAATAATGGAATGGCAAAGGGTTAGTAATTAATCAAGAAATGATGCATACTTTTTAATAAATTGATAGTGTTTAGTGAGGGTCTACTATATTTAGATTTATGCCATGTGAGCCAGATTTCAAATATTTTATCAGACTGTGGTTTGTAGCTTTCAGTTCAAAAAACAAGGTCATGCAAATTGAATGAATGAAGTTTATTTTTTTATATTGGAGAAGTTGGTTAGAGGGTGCATTTTTTTAGTTGAGGTATAATTGACATATAACGTTATATTAGTTTCAGATGTATAACATATTGGTGGGATATTTGTATAGGTTGTGAAATAATCATCACAATAAGTCTAGTTACCATCTGTGGAGGGTGCATTTTGAATGGATTTGGTAGAGACTGAGTTTCAGTTTTAGAAACAGAAGTATGTTTTTTTCCTTGAGTGTGATGGAAGCATCATCAGGCATGTGATAAATACCTCCTTTGCGGAAGGCCTCATGCTAGGCAATAGTGTGTGTTAAAGAGAAACAGGGAAGAGATGCAACTAAAGGTGATAGTAATTGTGGGTAAATACTGAGACTCTAGAAAGAGAAGTGCAGGCTGGGGAGACTGGCACAGTATCACAGGAGGAATCTGCAGAGGCTGAGTGAGTATAGGCGCTTTAAAGGAATTGATGGTGAGAGCTACCCGGTGATAAGAAAGGGTGTCAGGTATACAAATGGGTTGAGTGAAGCACAGTGTTTATCATTTATTTTTTCTGAAGTGTAATTTCTAGGATGGATTGTATGGTTTAAATCAAAAGGGATAAATTATATTCTATTGAGTGAAGCAACTAACTGGGGGACTTGCCAAAAATAACTATAATAAACAATGAATAGTTGACATTCTTGTTTTGAATGGACCTTTATAATCTATAAAACAAATGTTAGATGAATATATTTCCAGATAGTTATGATTGCTGTTCTTGTTGTTATTCATTCATTCAATAATTGTTTATGACAACTTTCGATGTGTAGGGAACCACACTAAGTAGTGGGGAATATCCAAAGTTGGAATCATTAGTCCCTGTCTTTGGGTTGCTCTCAACCTAGTTGGGGAGTTAAGATAGGAAGACAGGAAAAATTTTATATAAGGCAAGCACACGTGAGTCCATGTTTTGACCATTTAGGGAAAGAGACACCACTTCTTCTGGCTTGATCTGGAGCCTTTTAAGGGTTGAGGACTAGGGATTTGAACTAGACCTTGAAGGATGAGTAGGATTTGAAATACCAAAGAAATGGTAGAAGCTTTTTTTTTTTTTTTTTTTAGATTTATTTATTTATTTGAGAGAGAGAGAGAGTGAGAGATGCGGGGAGGGGCAAAGGGGCAGAGGGAGTAGAGAATCTTAAGCAGACTCCGCACTGAGTGCAGAGCCTCAAGCCTGATGCGCGGCTCCATCTCAAGACTCCGAAACCAAGAGTGGGATGTTTAACCAACTGTGCCACGCAGGCACCCAGTAGAAGCTTCTTTAGAGAGGGGTGGCGGCAGAACATAGGCCTGGTGGCAGAGAGCTGTAAGGAGACAAATGTGACAGAAGTAAATGAACTTCCTGGCAGAGTGGAAGAGAGCCGGACAGGGTAGAAGGGCCTTGACTCCCAGGCTAGAAACTTGCATTTTGAAGATATGGTTTCCATAGTTGACCAAGGGAGCTCAGTGCCAAGATTATGGTATACATTACACAGTGTTTGGAAATGGATAACTCTCGGTAGAGTTTGTAAAATGCCTTTGTTAATAGTTGCAGTTTGGAAGACAGTTTGCTCGGGAGAGAATCCAAACCTTCCTAAGGAGAAATAACTCCCCAGACTCTCATTTGGAGTTCACTTGGAGGCTCTCCAAGGTGTAACAGAGGATGTGCAGAGACCAGTGTACCAAACCTGGGGCAAATGTACAGGGGAATGCCTATCAGGAGCAGATTACAGTTGGAGAATCTTATTTTGCTAAAGACAGTATTGAGTCTGGAATGTTATTTTATTTTTAGTTTCTGTATATGCCTATGGGAGTCACCTTATATTGGAGTCCCTATAAAGCCTCTCATGTTACAGGGCACTCACTCAATTATCTTATTTGGAACAGCAAAGTACTATTTGGGGATGACACATTACACTGCAATGACCTCAATCAGTGCTATTTTTATTTGCTCATAGAGGTGAGCTGACATGATGGGTAAAAAAGGAGGCAAGGAAATTTAATACACTTTCTGTTATTATTCCTGGAGGCATGAGTTTGCAATGGCAGGTGCTGGATATAATTTTAAATGTGCCTTTTAAAGCCATGTAGTAGATATTTATGTTGTGGACATCACGAATATACACCCTCAGGGCAAAAGGAAAACAGCTCCCTAACTTAATATGACTGCGAACTCATGGCTTGTAGTAAACTTTCCAGTAAGGGTAGATTCAGAAAATGTTGTTTCTTTAGCATTGAGGCAGATGTGAAGATGTGCTTTTTGGAAAACTTTGATGACTTAAAGTTTGGGTAGAAATGGAGAGTCTGGATAAAATGGTTTCATGAAATTTGCAATATTCCAAAATTAACATTTAATTTTATAGGATGTGTATTTTAAAATATGAACAATTAAATTAATCATGTAACCATTAGGCTTGAACAAGTATTAATCATGGAGGGTCATCATAAAGCAACCGAATTTTGTCACTCGCTGTTCTTTTAAATTTATTCTTCTTGTTCTTGTTTGAAGTTTAGAGATAGCCTTAGGACTCTTCCAGTCATTTTGACTTCCTCTGGAAGTTTATGGAACACAGTCTTTGTTTAGTAGCTAGTATGTCCAATCCAGGAGTTTATCCCAGACCTCAAATTTTAGTGAAGTTAAAGCTTCTCCTTTTTCCCAGTGCAGGGCTGCTGCATACCATCCACTGTAGTGGGAGATGTGCTGAGAAGCTTCTCTCTTTCTCACTCAGCGCTTCTATTTCTTCTCTTCTCCCAGCTTGCTAACCTTGAAGCACAGTGGGGTGTGTAATCAGGGAGAAAAGGTTGGAGCAGGAAAGTATTCATTATCTTCTGTGGGTTCTGGACATCTCTCCATCACTGGGGATCACTCCTGTGTAATTTTCTTACATGGTAAAAGTATTTCTTCAGGCTGGTCCTTCGAGCTGTTTTGGTCATCTCCTAGGCTTCTGGCCATTCACCTCTAGTTCCTTTTGTTGAGGCCCCTCACCTGCTTGTCATTTAGATAATTTTTAAGTATACAGTTCTATGGCTTTAAATACATTCATACTGTGGTGTGCCTATTACCACCATCCCTCCCCAGAACTTTTTCATCTTTCCAAACTGAAACTGTGTACCTATTAAATATGATCTCCCTATCGCCAACCCCCTCCCATTTTAGTTTCTGTCTCTATGAATTTGATGACTGTAGGTGCCTCATATAAGAAAAACCATACAGTATTTGGCCTTTTTCGACTGGCTTATTTCACTTAGCATAACGTCCTCAAGGTTTATTCATGTTGTAGAATGTGACAGAATTTTCTTCCTTTTTAAGGCTGAATAATATTGTATTGTATGTATATACCACATTTTGTTTATCCATTCATATGTTGATGGACACTTTGGTTGCTTCCACTTTTTGTGTGTTATGAATAATACTGCTATGAATATGGGTATACAAATATCTGTTCAACTCTCTGCTTTCACTTTTTTGAGTACATGTCCATATGTAGAATTGCTGGGACATGTGGTGATTCTGTGTTTAGTTTTTTGAGGAACTGCCATGCTGTCTTCCACATCTGACATTGTGCACCAGTAATGCACAAGGGGTCCTCACCAGCACTTGCTCTTTTCTGTTGTTATTGTTTCTGTTGTTTGATAATAGCCATCCTAATGGATATGAAGTGGTATCACATGGTGGTTTTGATTTTTGATTTGCATTTCCCTAGTGACTAGCGACGTTGAACATCTTTTAATGGCCATTTGTATATCCTCCTTGAAAAATGTCTACTCAAGTTCTTTGCCCATTTTCGGATTGGGTTGTTTGTGTTTTTGTTGTTTAGCATAAACGTCCTTGGATAGGATTGAAGGTGACCTCATGCTGGCCCCTGGGTGCTGTATCATCAAGATCTGGGAAGGACCTAGATGGCACACTCCAGTGGAGGGCCTCGGGAAAGCTTGGTGAGGGATGGGCAGGTTCATGGCACACCAGTGAAGAATGTGAAACACCCCTTGTTAACAATGTAGAGCCATTATTGCCCCTGGGCCTGGGGAACAAGGGGTTGGAGTGGTGACAGCCTGGAGAGAGCTATATCCACAGGAGAGGACTGCTCAGCAGGAGCTATGGGTTTCACTTGAGCCCCCATTAACTTTCAGACAGTAGGGAGGGAAATGCAGAAATAAATAGCCCATCCTCTCCTCCTTCCCTTGTTCTGCTTTCTTGCTGGTACCTTTAATTGGCCAGCCCTATCTCAAAGCCTGGTTGATGCGGGCTACAGAGGTCAGCCCTCAGGGCACAGAGCAGGATGCTTAAGGGTGGAGACTGGATCTGAATTGGTAAACAAGTTATCCAGCACCTGTGTGGCATTCCCATTTGGTCCACAGGACCTTCTCCCTATCTTTGGAATGCAGTTACTTCTCAGACTACAGCCCCTCCTTTGCTGCCCCCGGCTGCTTCAGCCAGCCGCTTGACCTCCGAATTCTCAGGTGTGTGTCAATTGTCATTCCACCACATCCAAGAAACATATGTTGCTCTAAGTAATTCTATTGAAACTGCTCACCCTCAACTTGAGCTGAGGGGCACGTTCCTCCCTGACCCCTCCCTCTCGTGGGGAGGATGAGGCTCTCAGCACACCAACAATTTTCTCCATATATTCTTTCCTTTCCAATCACCTGCCCTTTTGTGCCCTCCATGTGGCTGTGAAAAGGAGGTAAAAGCCATGAAACTCCAGGTATTGCACAGTGATCTCACACCTCTTTCTGGAATATATTAACTATGGTTTAGGGACTTCAGAAACTGGGACTGAATTAGTTCTAAGAGAGAGAGAGAGCACACATATCCATGTGCGAGCTGGGGGAGGAGGGGCAGAGGGAGAGAGAGAGCACCTCAAGCAGACTCCCGGTTGAGCGCGGACCCCAATGCGGGGCTCAATCTCATGACCCCGAGATCATGACCTGAGCTGAAATCAGGAGTTGAAGGCTTAACTGAAGATTGCTTTATATTTGGAATCACTTTATACTTGGGGATATATGATAGGCTCTCTTTGGAAGCTTTTCTGATGGAGAAACAGATCAATTAGGATAGCTCATAATTTCCATGAAATTTACCCAAGTATTATTTAGCTTCAAATAGCTAAAACCTAAATTAAGTATATCAAAAAATATTTCAAATTTAGTAAGGTATGCCTAAATTGAAGATAAAGTTCATACTAGAAATAGTCTTGTTCAGTTCCTTGTAAGTTCGATAAAGTATCTTCCTTGGAATAAATAATTTCCCATCTGATTTGTTTATACTTTTAATTTGTTCTAATTGTGAAGGCCTAATTTTTTAATTTATTTTAGAGTGAGGTTTAAGCCATTTTCTCTTCTATGTATATGGTCACTCAGAGCAGATGTGTGCTGGGAACTCGTTTCCTCACCCAGGCAGAGTACTAGTGGAGAAGAGTATTCATCATCTGCACTCAGAAACAAGGTATTATGCTGTCATTTCTCAAAACATTCTCTTAATACTGCCCCCATAGTTTTCAGGTTTTAAGTGAGTTCATTGGAAATCTGAAAACTTCACTTGTGACATATATCTATGACTTTAATAAGTTACAAATATTAAGTTTTGTCTTCTGGTGCAAATGTGTTGTCATTGTGCTCTGTTTGCACTCGTAATTTCAGCCTTCTTTATGGTATTGGCATAGTTTCATGTGCTATCATTTTAGGTAAAGGCTCTCCTGTTCTCTCTTGTGAATCTTCTAAGAATGGACCCAGTGGTTCCAGGGGATGCAAGGGGCAGGGGACATAGATGGATAGGTGGAGCATAGGGCATTTTTAGGGCTGTGAAACCATTCTGTATGATACTCTAATGGTGGATATATGACATTATGCATTTGCTGAAATCTGTAGAACGATACAACACAAAGAGTGAACCCTAATGTAAACTATGGCCTGTAGTTAGTAATAATATATAAATATGGGTTCGTGTACCACACACTGGTAAATGTACTACACTGATGCTAATAATAGGGGAAACTGTGTGTAGGGAAGACAGTATATGGGAACTCTACTTTCTGCACAATTTTTCTGTAAATCTAAAACTGCTCCCCAAAAAGTCTGTTAATTAAAAAAAATTGCCTTTGAAGATCAGTTATGTGCATAGCACTTTACTTTTGCAGAATCTCTTTGGTGAGCATACTCTTTTCAGGCTTACATAATATAGTTAAAAGAAAAAAAATGACACTCCTCTCAAAGAGAAATAATCAGTTGAACAAATCGGTAGTTATCAGAATGCAGGCTGTAGTACATCCTGTTTTTCTAACTCCTCCAGTTTCCTAGCAAAGCAACCCAAATTGCATGGAGGAAGGGAGGACGATGCTTGCTTTTAAGGCTATATTAATGCTGTTAGGGTCCCATTAGAACACTGGAGGAAAGTCTTCAGTACCTATACCAAATTCTAGCACTGAGAGAGGGAAGGAGGGAGAGAGAAAGAGAGAGAGATGGGGAGGGAGGCTGTTTTATTGCTTATTCTATTACCTGCAGGAGACTCAGTTATAAAATTCTCTTAGTGTAGTTAGGCTCACTGAAGACCAAGTAGCCCCTTTATGCCAGGCCATTCCCACTTCCTCTCTTTTCTGGTCTGGATAAGGCAGCTGAGTGGTTTCTTGTGGTCTGCTGAGCTCAGCCTCTAATTATCAGAAGAGATAGGTGATGACTTTCCCTTCTTAGCCTGCAGTTGAGCTGTGTCCTTTGAGGTGTCACACGCTCCCAGTTCTGAAACAATGTGTAATAGAAATGGTCATTTGTTAATGGAGCTTGCTCTCAGCCCTGGATGATCTTCTTGATTCACACCCAAGAGAGGCCTTTCCTTGGCTCTGCATATGCTGTTTCAGATAGGCCACTCCAGTAGGCTAGGGACTCTCCAGTTTTATGTGTGAAGGGGCTACCTGGTTTCTTGAATCTAACTAAGTTGGATTGAATCTGGTACATTATAGGTTTGAGGAAGCATGCCATTCCTGATCCTCATTTCCCATTTCATGAGCCTTCAGAGTGGAGCCATCAGAGAAGGGGAAAAAAAAAAAAAGGAAAAAAAGAGCCGGAAGAAAGAAAGCCTTGCATTAGTCTGATGAGGTTGTGCCCCATGGGGTGAAATTTCAGGAGCTGCAAGAAGGGTCCCTTTGCTCCCCCAAAAGTACACTGAAGGCTGGTTCCTTTAATTTTATAATTAATAATGCATTTAGTAACATTAGATGAAGGATGGCCCTGTGTTAAAATATAAATATTTCATGCGTATTACTCTTATCAGTCACAGTCTTTATAGTGAACGGGCTTCTAAGAGCTCAGATATTGATAAGGCAAATGAAGGAGAAAGTATGAGGGTTTGATGGCCTGAATTGGGTGGGAGTGGTGGAAAGTGACATGGAGGGACACCGAAAATGAAAATTGTGGCCAGGGGAGAAACAGTGCTTGTTTAGTTTATTCAGTTTTCCCTGGGAGTTTTCTTGAGAGAAATTGAGCAGCGTTTGTGCATATTCTATGAGAGATTGTATGTGTGTGTGTGTGTGAGAGAGAGAGAGCGAATGAGAGAGGGAGAGAGAGGTGATGTGTTAAGGGTAGGGTGGGAAGGTTGGGATAGGAACTCGCAGCTTTGTTATGGAATAGACTTAAGTGAGACTGTTTTGTCACAGTCATACTTGTAGGTGTGAATTTATAGCTACATGCCTCTTTAATCTGGACAGATGGAAATGTACAGAATTGTAATATCAATTGTACAGAATTCTAAAGATTAGATGCATAGGGCATTGCTGCCCTAATGGTATCCATAACAAAGAAATACCCAGTCTGTTTCTTTCTCACTTTTTACCTCAAATACTGAAAGTATAATTCCCAATAACTTTGGACCTGTCATTAAATTGATGACAATTTTATGCTGCAAGTAGAAGCTTTCTGTGCACCTATAGTGTTTCTTAAATTACCTATAAGAAAGGTGGTACCAGAGTAGTGAAGTAGTCAGGCTTTGATTTTTGTCCCAGTTCAGTACATTATAATTGCAATGCTTTGCACTCCACAGATTCTTGTGAGTGCAAAGATGTCTGCTTAGTTTGGAGTTTCAGAAGAAAAAACTAATGAGATTCAGTGTTTAAAATTTAAAAGCATTAAAAATATTCCCTTCTCCCCCAGGCCAACTGAGTGAGCCCCAAGTTGAAAATGTAATGCTGTAATAGCAGTATGTACTTATCAGAAGTACTTTGACATTTAGTATCCATTTGTGGGGTCTTGTGCGGTCCTGGAGGCCTCATATATTACACTTGGAAGAGATCGGAGGAGTCCTAGGGTTTAAACCCTCACTTTTTGAATGAGGAAACCGATGCCCACAGGTACTAAGTGACTTTTTCAAGGCCACAGTACTGGTGAGCTAGAGAACAACCAGCTATATCACTTTATTTACTTTCAGTTTTTATTTTGGAGATTTGATTAAAAAGAACCATTCAGATTTTCTTTTAGGCCCATATTTATGAGGTCTTAGTATTCTAATTTGGTTGTTCATTTGGAAATTTTTATTACTCTTCTATTATGTGCCGGGCACTGAGCTAGGTACAGAATCTGTATGTAGGGGTGAAGAAATATACATGGTTTCCGCTCTCCTAGTGGCTACAGTTGACTTATGGATATTTACCCTGTTAGACTATAAGTCATCATAGTAAGTTATTTACTGATAGCTTACTATATGCCAGGCACTGAGCAGGAGCTGGGCGCTATATACCTCCTCTTATTTATTTAACTCTAGAACTCTGCAATAGGGATGCCTCAAGCACTGACCACAAGGGTCAGTGAGATCAGACTCCACAGGCACGATGGGTGGTACGTGAGGCTGAGTCACTTCTGCTCTGCAAAGACCATGAACTGAGAGTTAGAAGACTGGGGTAATAATAATTGAGCGACTTAAGCCAATTATTAACTTAGTTAAGCTAATTAACTTTTCAGAGCCTTAGGTTTCCTATAGACCCAGCAAACTTTATTAGCAAAACTTGGGCTTTGAAGGTAGAAAGTTGTGGTTTGAATTCTGGTTTTTCTGTTTACTAGCTGTGTAACCAACTCATAGAGGAATAATAGCCTCCTTACAGGGTTGTTGAAAGGATAAAAATGAAGTAACCTACTAACGTATGTAATGTTTATTCCCTTCCTACTGCACCTGTCCACCACATAGGATTGTGATTGGCATGGAGACAGCGGATGAGAAAGGACACTGTAAACAGTGAAGCATCGATGTTACACCACTTATTGAGGAGTATTTTTGAAGTTTATGTAGTTATTTTAATATAAGCTTTCTTTGAAACTTAACGCACATATTTTAACATAAGCTTTCTTTGAAACTTAACGCACATACAGAAAAGTATACATATTATTATTGTACAACTCAATGAATTTTTACAAAGTAGACATACCCATGTAACCAGAACCCGGATGATAAAATAGGACATCCTAGAAGGCCCTGTGGCCCCCTCACTACCTCTTCCTGACTTCTAATGCCATAGGTTAGTTTTTCCTATTTTGGAATTTTTTTAAATAAATGGAATCATACAGAATGTTCTCTTTCATTTCTGGCTTCTTTTGCTCCCATTGTGTTTGAGAGGTTGATCCATTTTGTTCCATGTAGCTGTAGTTCATGGCTTTAGAGTATTCTGTTTTATGAATATACCACAATTTGTGTATACATTCTTTAGTCAATGGACATGAGAGTTGTTTCTAATTTGGGGCTTTTATGAGAACTGCTGCATGATCATTCTTATACATGTCTTTTGAGAACAAATATGTGCATTTTGTTGCATATATTTCTTGGAGTGAAATTGGTGGGTGAAAAGGCATACATATGTTTGGTTTTAATGGTTACTGGCAAATAATTTTCCAAAGTGATTGGACCAGTTTACACTTCCACAAATAGAGTATTTTTTTTTTTTTAGGATTTTATTTATTTGTCAGAGAGTGCCAGAGAACACGAGCAGAGGGAGTGGCAGGCAGAGGGAGAAGCAGGCTCCCTGCTGAGCAAAGAGCCCAATGCAGGACTCAATCCCAGGACTCTGGGATCATGACCTGAGCAAAAGGCAGCCGCTTCACTGACTGAGCCACCCAGGTGTCCTGCAAATAGAGTATTTTTAACATCAGTAAAATTCTGTTAAATCCATAGTAAGATTTTACAAAAATACAGTTTGATTCATGTGAAAAATGGATATAAATATTTCTCTTCTGTTGACATCCTATTCTATGTTCTTAGCTTATGTGGAATAGGGCCTTGTTTCCATTAGCTTAGCTCATGGGGAGGGGATTGTTACTGGAAATCTTCATATGCATGTAGAATTAGAAGAATCTGAACTGGGTAGCTTTAGAAAGATCATAAGAATGAACAATGGCCAGGCTGTGGGATTTTGAATGTTTGGCTCTTTGGACTTGCTCCTTTCTGTAAGGTTGCTGGTTTCCTGAGGGGCAGTCCATTCTCCCTGGGCCTGGGTTCAGCAGGCAGTTACCAAAAGTACTACTGTGAACCAGCATCTGTTCTGTCCCCTGCCATGTGCTTTGTTAAACATTGGATTATCCCCCCTACTTAAGGGGAGGTATTCTTTGCAAGCGGTTTCCAGGCTTCTATCTGAACTATGTATGGTTCCTAAGCCAATCAGCCTCTGGTAGCTACCTGCTCCCACCGAATCCCAAGGAACAGATGTATATACCAGCCAGCCTTCTAGATTCAGGGATTGACAGGATAATCTTGAATTACACAGAATCATAAGAAAGTCATTAAGAAGATTTTAGCAACCATTATTTTGAACTAACAACACAAGATCTTTTTTTCAATAAGCATCTTTTTAAAAAAATTTTTATTTTTTTAAGTAATTTCTACACCCAACGTGGGGCTCAAACTTACAACCCTGAGATCAAGAGTTGCATACTCTAGCAGCTGAGCCAGCCAGGTGCCCCTACAATAAACATCTTAATGCAGACCTCTACTAAGACTTACTAATATTTTTATGGATCTTTATAGCTTCAAAAACAAGGGGTAGGGCTTACCATTTTGTGCTAACTTTGTCTCTGTTGGTTCAACTAGTCTTCATGAAGGAAGGGATCTATAATGGGGGTGCAGGGAAGATAGGTCTAAACAGTTCTGCTCTTAATGGGTAAATGAATGAATAACAGTGATGTTCCTTATGGGACCCAGGCATGAAAACCATCCTTGAAACTGCCACCTCTTGGAGTTACTTTCTGGAATCCTTTATTGGTTCAGTGGGTTTAGTTGTAAGCTAGAAGCAAACTTAGACTCTAGCTTCTAGCTTTTAGACTCTCTACACATGATAGAAGACTGATCTATTTTACCTCATCTACATTCTAATATTATAGGTAATTTCCCCTGGGTATTTTCTTGGCCCAACTTATGCTTAATATTTTTAGCTAATGCCCACTCTGTCATCCTCTAGGTGGTTTGGGGAAGAACATATGGCCTATGCAAATAACTTCTTACTTTACACTCTTTATACAGACCTGTACAAGTATTTCCATAGTGCTTTTGAACTGGAGGTGAAACCGTTACAGAAGTGTTGCCGTTGGAAAAGGTTGGGCTTCTGATGAGTTCAAGTTGCCCTTCAAGACCTCTTTCCACCATAGGCACACAACTGAAGATCCTCCTTGGAGAATCCATTAAAAGGAACTTGACCTAGTCTGTGGCTTAATTTATATGTGTGATACTTTTCTGAAAGTGAAGTGATTAGTATTAGTGAGTGCATGCATAGGACCAGAAAGTCTTATTCTAATAAGTTATTAAACTGACCGGGTAATTAAAAATTAGAACTAAAGTGTCATTTCACTGCTGTGTTCCTATAAGTTAAATTAAACTTTAAGCATTATTTAAGGCTTCAGTATAATATATTTAGCATTTTTTTTAAAAAGCAAGTCTGGAAGCTGGGCCTATTTCTATAAATGTTCTGCACAGTAGCCTTTTGTAGAAACAGTAGATTTTAAACATTTGGTTCATTTAAATTACTCTTCTTTTTGCTTTCAAGAAAGATTGAGAAAAGTTACAGGGAAATTTAGTGGATTAGTCATTCAATTCCTTGATGGATCATTCACATGTACCAATGCCAGGGAACATTTAACTGATTAAAATGTTCTGAATGAATTTGTCATTTGAGAGTACTCTTTGAATGATGTCTTTATTATATTGAATGTATCCTACTGATATTATTTAGGCTTGTTTCCAATATTCATAAGAGGCTCTGGCTGACTTAACCATAGAAGTATATGTCCAAGTCAAGTGCATTATGTATTTTGTTAAAGAACTTTTATAGCTCTTGAAAGAATTGCAGAAATTTAATAGTCAGTATTGTTTTTAAAATCTAGGGTGGTCATGTTTAAATGATAAATTTAAGAATGAGATGATTAAATTTACAACTTCTTCTGACATTAGACCTTAAATATTAGAGAGAATAGATTCTTTGAAAAAAACACCTAATACTTAAAATCCAAGTATTTAAACATATATCAGTTTCATATACAAACAACTAAACTTACAGCGTTGTTTACTGGCATAAGCATCTCCTGCATCTTTTTATATAAGGGGTTTCTTGAAAGAGTAGATTTGCCATGTTAGACTGATTCTTTAAAATCTGTTTCGGGGGTGCTGAGTGGCTCAGTCGGTTAAGTGTCTGCTTTCAGCTCAGGTCATGATCCCAGGGCCCTGGGATCAGGCCCTGTGTTGGGCTCCCTGCTCAGCGGGGAGCCTGCTTCTTCCTCTCCCTCTGCTCCCCCTGCTCCTGCTCTCTTGCTCTCTCTCTATCTCAAATAAATAAATAAAATCTTAAAAAAAAAAAAAATCTAAGTTCTGTTTCCAATTTCAGATTCATAGAAAGGTCCAGTTTAGCCAGTGCACATAAAAGTACTTACTGCTCAATTAGCTGCAGAACATAAAAGGAGATCATGAGGCCATTAACACATCTAGAAATAGTCCCTTTCTAGCTTTTGATTCCTAAGATAGCTTAGTGAAAATAAAACATTCAGTTAAGATAGGGTAGGGAGGTGAGTTTTAAATTATTTTCTTTTAAAACTTTCCTTCCTTCCCACCTTCACTTCTGCCACTTCTTTATTTTTCCTTTTCCTCCGACTTCACATTCAAGCTCTTCTTAGAGCTAAGTGACGAGAGCAGTGAAGAACACACTTTATCCCTGCATATGCAATGGATGAAAATGATGGGAAATTATATCAAATCCACCACCAGATTTCAAAGGTAAAAATACGCTTCTTGTACGAGGGTTTGATGTGACCTGCAGCAGCAGGTGTCCACTCTATTGACAGGGAAGTCTGAGAGACTGAAAGGGAGTCCACGCTTTGTTTACACCATGAGAGTCCCTCTAGGTGAGTGCTCAAGAAAGATCTTTATTTCCTTCATTCTTTTTTTCTTCATTCCAGAACTATTTATTGACCGGACCGCCTAACTTATGTTAGACACTAAGCTAGGTCCTGGGGTCCTATCCAAAAGATTAAAATGTTGAAGGGGAGGCAGAGGAAGACAGTAATTAAAGACTCCTACAAATACCAATGTGATGGGAGGTATGTGGTGTCCTGAGAGTGTGTAACAGGTGTGGGAGGTGGTCAGGGAAGACTGAGACTGGTTAACTGGTCAAAGGAGGCAGAGAGAAAGGCCTCCGGCATATCCCCCCAAGGAGGGGGAGTCCAGACTGGTGGCCAGGAAAGTGGACTGTCGCACACAGCTATGCCAGAAGATGTGGGGGACTGAGGGCCTGTTTTCAGCTGGGCAGACATTGTAGATTTCTTCAACTCAGGCTGTTCCTTTTCTATTTAGATGGGAATACCCACATTTGTGTAACACAGCCCATGTGTGTATATAATAGCTGCTTAATAAATATTTATTGAAATAGGGGAGCTGATTAAGGCACTTAGGCCAACAGTTGAACACATTCAGAGATGATTCCTGGCTGTCTAGAAAAGAATCCTTTAAATAAAGAGAAGAGAGAAACAGTTTAACAGTTTCTCTCTTTCAAAACAAGTAACATAAAAGGACTGGGGTTGCTAATAGTGGGAGTGAGATGTCTCATGACAGAAAACATGAGAAAATAAAGTTAGTGATGATATGATTCAGAAGTAAGTTATTAGTGTTATTGTTAACAGTGATAATGGCATTGATTTTATGAAGATGGGCAGTTCTTTTCTCCCATTAAATACAAAGGGGGGTGTGTGTGTCTGTGTGTGTGCACGCACATGCATGTGTGTACATGCATACTTGAGGCCAAATTAAATTTTGGTAAAAGAGGGTAGGGTTGCTAGATTCAGTACATGAAATATAAGATGCCTGTAAATTTGGATTTCAGGTGAACAAAGAATCACTTTTAGTATACGTATATCCCAATTACCCTACAAAGGTGGGCCTTTTCTTCTACAAACTTTGGGGGTGAGTTGTTCATTTCTTCATATTTTAAACCATTGCATATACAATGTTTATATTTATGTTTTTCTCAGTTCATTCCCACCACATATATTTTTAGAATCTGAATTTTTCCCAGTAGTCTGGAACCTTTGGTGAGGGTGTAGTAACTTAATGAAGGATCCCTTTCCTGGGAAGCCTGCTGTCCTATAGCCAAGACTCTGCCTCCTTGTTCTAGGCTTCTGTCTCTCCAGTGTTAATATTGCAAGAATGAGGCTGCAACATTTTGCTGAGTGTGGTGCCCTTTGGAACATTGAAACTGAGGGCTGCCTTTGCTGCAAAAGCCCCACAGAATGATCGTTAATCTGCCTTTTAGAAACTGAACTGTGACCCCAAAGACTCTTACCACTTTCGAAAGACATCTGCTGCTGCTTCTTAGGAAGATCTTAGGTGAGCAGTGGGAACCCTTATAGCTCTGTAATATCAAGCAGACAGTTCACGTGTGTAGATACCATGAAAGAGAAACAGATCCATGAAGGTAAAGATTAGAATGTAATCTACACAAAAGAAAACAGTTGTTGCTTTGGATGGCAGGATTTTAAAATGTTCCTCAATATTGATGATGATGATGTTGATAAATGGAAAAAATAGATTAGGACACTTAGAAGCAGTTATACTATGCATAACAGTCTGTTTTTCTAAAGAGGAAAGTAAAAAATTTAAAAGCTGGGATGTTGCTATGAGGATTGATGTGTCAGATGAAACACTGTCTATAAAAATCTTTTATAAGCCATGACATATTTATACCCCTACAATTTTAAAGATAGCACATTATTAGAATTAATAAATGCCCTAAAGTGAGTGAGATTTTTTGCTTTAAATGTTAGGACATTTTGAATGAAATTGGTAAACCATCAAAGCCAGCAAGTGGCATTTAAGATCAGCTGGGCTTTTATTATTTTGATGAGGTTACGAGAAGGGAAATGATTTGTTTTAAGGTCACCTGGCTGATAAGAACCTGGTATAGAATCCAGATTTCCAGATAAGCTCTCTAGTTCTCTTCCTACTTCACTTGGCTACATCCGTTTTGAAGTTTCCACTATGGGCCTCAAATCTGTGTTGTTGAAACTTTCATACAAGGAACTGGTTACTTAGCATATTTCACATACAGCACAGATTATAGTCCCAAGGGATTACATGGTATATTAGTCTCCTGTGGCTGTTGTAACAAATTATCACAAACCTGGTGACTTAAAACAATAAAAATTTATTTTCCCAAAACTCTAGAAGCCAGAATTCTGAAATCAAGGTGTCAGTGGGGCTGTACTCCCTCCAGAGGTTCTTGGGGGAGAATCTGTTCCTTGCTTCTCCCAAGCTTCTGGTGGCTGTTGGCCTTCCTTGACTTGTGGCTTCATCACTCCAAGCTCTGCCTCTGTCTTCACATTGCCTTCTCTGTGTGTGTCTTATCCCCTTCTGCCTCTCTCTTGCAAGGATACTTGTGATAGCATTTGGGGCCCAGCGAGATAATCCAGGATGATCTCCTCATCTGAAAAACCTTAATCTATTCATATCTGCAAAAACTACTGTACAAGGTAATATTCACAGGTTCCAGAGGACTGACATCTTTTGGGGGTCATCATTCAGACCACTCTACACAGTAAGTAAATAAAGGTCCTTGGAAACCTAGAAATTAAACCAAAAAATATCCTAAATCCCTCTCATTCACCTGTATTCCCTTCTGATAGTTTACTTACTGTTTAGGTATATTACAAAGTGGTTTTGGAGGTCAAGAACCCATGAAGAATAGTTGGAATTACCAGTCACAGTGACAACTAATATACATGTATGGAATTCAATACCTGCATTAAAAATACTAAACTTAAAATATTACAGGCAAAAAGGAGCCCATTGATATGAATTTCACTGAAATGGTGTAAAGAAAAGATGTTAATTAAGTATCACTATTTCTCAAAGTAAAGAAAACCGTTGTATTAGTGGAATGTTAGCCCTCAGTTATACCAATTTCGTCAAAAACCTTAAAAAATATGTTTAGCACCTGAATGTACTGAAGATTTGTATAACTGTTTTCATCAGGCAGTTTAAGGTTCAGATTGCACTCCTCATTCTCCACAGCCATCGATAGTTCCTCATTTATTTATAATTACACCCTTCTTACCTCCAAGAACCATATAAAGTGGCTTCTCATGAAAGATATATGTAATTGGAAATAAAATTTCAAACAGTTATAGAGGAAAAGGGAAATAAATATGCCTCCCAAATCCCAGCTAATGTATTCATTGAGAATAAGTGCTGATACTTATTTCTAAGCTTCCTGGCAGCCAAGACAAAAGGGATCTCCAATAATATAACTTAATACTTGTTATTTGTGTTTACTTTTACTGCTTCTTCCCATCCCAAGCTGAGACTATTATAGAAATGTTAGTGATCACCTCCAGTCTTAGTTATTATCTCCAGAAGCAAAGTTATATTTTGATTTACAATCACAGTGAGCTCTTCCAACTTTTACATACTATGTTATGTTTGCTTGAATAATTATTTGGGCCTGGTTTTAGATTGTGTATAGTGATATTAAAAAACCAATATGTGATAGTGAGTGCTATGCCTAAATGACACTGTCATCATCATCCTTTAACTGTGAACATTTTATTAGGATTGGTGCTTTTCCCTTAAGGTCTTTCTTTGTTTCCAGTTGAATTCCATGAATTGACTCGAGTACCCAGAGACTCAACTCATGGCTACTACCATGTTTAAAATATTATCTGGGAAGTCACTTGCTGTTTTATAGCATAGCTTAACTGCAAATCTGTTGACTTTCACTAAGAAGATCTGAGAAAGCATTCCATAGGTGGTCTGAACTGAAGGCAAATATGGGCACCGATTAGACAAATTATAGATAAATGGGTAAGGAAGATGTGAGAATGTATAGGAGATGAATCATGATTGAATACCAGTAAACCAGCTCAACTGAGGATTAGACATCTATGTGGGCTGCATTTATCATTTTATATAGCTGAACCAAATTAAAACAATGCTTTGTGTGAGCATTAAACTTTTCTCTCTTAGGGCTGGATATCCTGAGGATTTGGCATAATGGAATTACTAATTTTCAGACCAGTAGTTCACAGCTCTATTGAGATCTTACTGTTACTTGTGGCCAGTTGAACATGTGAGACTGAAGCAGTGAACTCTGCTTTTCTTTGTGGCCATAATTCCTCTGGCCTGTTTCAACCTGTGTATCACTGCTCCCAGGCTGAACTAGGTGAAAGAATGTTGATGGATCATCACATCTAGAAAAGCATCTCAGAGCATATTTCATATCAACAATTGGTTAACAAAGTAGGCTTTTTAATTTTCTAGGAAGCAGCACAGTTTAATATAATGAACTAGTGTGCTACCTATGAGGACGTGTTCTGGCTTCAAGATTCGTTGGCTGTCTTAGAAAAGTTTGGGTTTGAAAGGAAAGTTGTATTTGTTTCAAAGGAATGGAGGTTCTTAGGGTTTAACTATAGTTTATTAGTTAAGAGCTCAGCTCTGGCTCAAGTGTGAGACTGCTTGAGTTCAAATTCAAGTTGCTCAATTTACCATCTGTGTAACCATGGGCAAGTTAGTTCTCTATCAGTGTACTCATCTAAAAATGGGAACAGTGATTGGACCACAATATACAGGGTTCTTCTTAGAATATATGCTACTCTGTGTAAAGCAATGATGAGCAGTGTCTGGCATATGAGAAACTCTCAAAGGTGTTAGCTCTCTTTGTTATTTTTGTTTTTGATTTATCTTCATTATTATCATGTGGGAAATTTTGTGCTGAATAGTAAATGATACTGGATTTTTTTAGATTTTTTTAGAGAAGGTGTGATAGCATCTGTAGTGCTTACATTTCTCCAAGTGCTTAATTCATTTAAATGAAAGATTCATGACTTAGTTAAAATGTACAAGCAGATTAGTCTTTGCATATAATTCACTTAATACCAGCTCCTGTATGTGGCAATTGACTTAATCTTGATATCTGGGAAGTATACCGAGTGGGGGTCTACCTATGCAAATTGCTTTCCTTTTTATTTCATCAATTCTGAAAACATAGGGTGATTAAAGGAATTTCTTTCCCCCAAAGATTTTTGACCGTTATGCAATTTTGTATAGCTGTAGCCAGTGAAGGTACCCTTATTGCTTTTCCTGGGATAGTCACTGAGTCGTTTCGTCTCAGTGTTTCAGAACGTATTGTCTGCTTTACCCTTGGCACTTACATGTTCAGAGGTTCAGAAGAAAATAAAATGAAGGAATTCTCTGATTCCCACCCCACTAGAAACAGGGCACCCGCCTCCCCACCAAAAGTGACAAGATGTATATCTTGTTTTCCTTCATCAAATAAACCTCGGGGAGATTATGGCTCATGTTGGGCATCTTACTGCTCTTGCGTGCCTCTCTCTCTCTCTTTATCTATCTACTTATCTAATCTGTATCATTTGTTTTAGGTGCACAAAGAGGTGTTAAATAGGACAAAAGCAGAGTAAAAAGTGTCTTTGGAAGATATATTTACAAGAGAGGGAAATGATAACTACTTAGTAAAAGAAATATAAAACATTATGTCATATAGCTTAATTTTTCACAAATTCTTCACAATTTAAATAATCACTTGAAAAATCATAAAGTAAGGGAACCTGGGTGGCTCAGTTGGTTAAGCTTTTAACTCTTGATTTTGGCTCGGGTCATGATCTCAGGGTTGTAAGATCATCCCCCTTGTCCAGCTCCACGCTGGGCATGGAGCCTGCTTAAGATTTTCTCTCTCCTTCTCTCTCTGCCCCTCCCCCCCAATAAATAAATAAAATCTTAAAAAAAAAAAAACAAAAAACAAAGCAAGATTTATTTGGCCTAAATCTAGTTAGTTTATAGTAAATCTTGTTGGCTATGGTGAGCAATCAGTTAACAGCTGTTAAGAAAAAACTAGGTAAGAGATATGGGGACTGTGTTTCTTGGTGTGGAAATAATTTATTTATTCAACAAATATTTATTAAGTGGGCTAGATACTGTTTTAATGGCGAAGAGAACAATGTGTAGTCCAATGGGGTAAACAGAGCGTTCTAAGTTAACGAATATATATATATATATATATTCTCTCTTTGAAGGGAGATTTGACTTACAACTTTACCTGACATGATCATTCCAAGATTATGATGGATCTTATGTGTTGGAAAACATTTGTGTGGAATGTACAAATGAGTCTGACATGTAGATTAATTTTTTTTTTTTTTACTTTTGAAATTGCTACTATCCTGTATGATATCCAGTAAAATACTGACAGAAATGCCTTGCTCAGTGGGGAGGCAGATGCTGCTGGGGAGGAACAGATGAATAGTTCCAGTTGGTAGCAGCACATTTGAAGTTCTGCTTGATCAATGGAGTCTTTCACTTCTGGGGTCAAGGTGGTAACAGCCAATTAATAGGAGAGCAGGCTGGGAAAAGAATAAAAGATCTACATGCTAATGTTACTCTTGCTGCTCGCAAAAAGCAAACTGGTTTCGTGTGAGAAAATTGTTCTCCTCCGACTTGAAAGTGCTAAAAATTTGCTCCCCCTGGAGCTTTCTTGGATACTCGTCCCTTCAAGTCCCACATGGCCCTCTCTTTTCTAAGAAAGCCTTTTATGAACTGCAACGCTCTATGCCCCTGTGAGCACCGGAGGCCGTGGCCTAGTGGAAATGTTTTGGGGTCCTAGGTAGTTCTGAATTTAAATCCCAGTTGTGACTCTTTCTAGCTGTGTGACTTGAACAAGTTGTTTCACTTCCTTGATCGACGGCTGCCTGGACTCTAAAATAGGGGAGAAGAAAACCTCCCTTCTAGGACTGTGTGAAGTGTAATGGGGTGGCCATAGGTAAGGTACTATGTCTGGCACTTAGTTGGTTCTGCTTCATTCTTGACGCTTAACTCCAAAAGCACTTGAGGTTACAAAGCTTCATGGTGAGGTTATTTCATGTTGTTTCATCTGTAGGTCTCATTTCCCCCATCGTGTGGTGAGAATCTTGAGGGCAGGAAACATATTTCATGCTTCCTTTCTACCTTCCATTGCATCTTGCAGAGTCCTCAGCACCAAGCCAGCACTTAATTGATGTTTATATTGCCACTTCTGGGCTGTCTTTTGAAAAGTCACTTAAAATTAGGGACCCTGAAGGGCATGGAGAGGGGTGCTTTTCACAGTGTGCTTACAGATTTTGGTGGGGGCTGGTGATGGGGGAAAGCCAATGAATGGCACCACTTGAAATCAGCTCTTAAAATCATGATGGGGAGTAGGAAAAGAAAACAGCGCCGCATTGTTTGAGAATCTCTATGTGCAGCCCAAATTGCGTAATGTATTTTATTATGAGTTAAAACCACAATGAAGTGGGTGTTATCTATTTAGCATGCTCCAAAACACAATGGGAATTCACCTTCATAAAGAACAATAGTCATGGGGCCAAGACCTTGGATTCTGGCCAGTTTTAAACATCTGCTTCCTCCTTAGACTGTCTGGAATTATCTTATGGGATTCAGCCTTAAACCTGGGCTGGGGAGCAAAGGGCTTGGTTTCAGTGCTGTCTGAGGAAACCCAGGTTGGCTGAACATGTAGGATGACAATGCCCTTGTTCCACTGAGTCTGCAGAAGCTGGACTGTGTCGTAAGATGGAGTTTTTCCAGGCTCTCTAGACAGCACTGTAGTTATTTACCATAAGGGACTCTAAGGAAATACTTCCACATAGTGGACCCTCGATACCTTTTTTAATTTTATTTATTTATTTTTTAAAGATTGTATATATTTATTTGACAGAGAGAGACACAGCGAGAGAGGGAACACAAGCAGGGGGACTGGGAGAAGGAGAAGCAGGCTTCCCGCCGAGCAGGGAGCCCGATGTGGGGCTCAATCCCAGGACCCTGGGATCATGACCTGAGCCGAAGGCAGCCGCTTAACGACAGAGCCACCCAAGTGCCCCCATACCTTTTTTTAAAGAATGAAAGGGGTGGTGGTGGGGAGATGTTCTCTTTGTATATCTCTTTGTAACCCTAAGGTTTTTTTTTTTTTTTGGCTTTATACTAGCACAGTGTAAAGATATGGACAGACCCCTGGAGTATGTGGTGATAACTGTGTGATATTGGCTTGTTGGTTTCTCAGCTCTAAGGAAATATTTGCTTCTGGCAATAGGGACAGATAATAGTGTTCTTCTCTTTAATGCTTTAGGGATAACATGGTTGTCCAAAATGCTAAACTTTATTCTGGAGAGTTATAACCCAAAACAGATTTTAAAGTTTATACGTATTCCCTGAGCAACATTCATTCATTCAACAGTAAACATTTATTTGAGTGTACACATACACTGTTCTAGGTTGTGTGGGAGTTTCAAGGATCAATGAGGTTATATTGTTGCCACTTAAGACATTACAATTATTATATAGACACTATAATTTCTTATCTTGAGGCAATTGATGGTTAAGAATTACTACAATGAGTGGTAAATATTTTTACACTAATATCTCCGTTATGTGGCATCATGACAAATTCCAAATAGATGGATTTCTCTAATTAACTTAATTCCATTATTCTTAGAGGCTTTAACATAAGTTTTGGTGATAGTGTCATAAACAACAGGACTACCAAATACAGTTTTCAAGATTTCTTTATGGTTCTTTTTATCCTTAGGATATTTCCCACTAGGGTGTATAGTCAAAATTGTCAGTATTTTAAATTCAATTTGATACACAATTAGATTAATTTGTTTGTTTGTTTCTTATTTCTAGGGACGGCCTTATTTTTTTCTTTTGATTTAACTTAGTTTTTTAATGATCTAAAACTTGTACATGGTTCTATAATCAAAATTATAACGCAAGGTACATTTAGAAAAATCATTCCTGTCTAGTCTCTACACCTATTTAAAAAACTTATTTTTAAAATTAATTTTTATTTTATTTTGTCTGTTTAGTGTGTTTCCTTTTGTAAATAAAAGCAAATATATACACATACATATAAAAATAAAAGATAAATATATGAATATATATATTCATAAATCCCATTCCATTGTTACACAAATATAGCATATTAGACACAATCTTTTGGACCTTGCTTTTTTCACCTAACAATAGATCCTGAACATCACTCCATTTCTTTTTACAGCTGCACAGTACCACATCATGTGGTTACCTAATATTTTATTCATTAGGTTGCCTATTGATAGACATATGGCTTGTCATATCAGACTTTAAATAATATTTCCCAAGCAGGAAAGGAAATAGGCTGATCAGCCGATCAGAATGTCTATCCGGTAGGTGCTTATATTTCTCATTGCAGACATTATACTTAATATAAATCAGTTTTTGTGTGAGTTGGAATATCATCTTTTCAGTGTTGGCAGAACCCTGAGGAAAACACTGGAGCCCCAGACTTTTGCACTCAGTGCAACTAGTTACCAAAACACAATGCCCTACAGAGGACTTACCCTGGATAGTTTGGGAAGATCCTGTGTTAAGTGTTAAGAACCCAGAAGAAAGAGTGTCTGGGGGTTCATGATTATCACTTAGGACTTATCTTTTCTGAAAATCAGAAAAATGTTAGATTATGAATTTTTAAAATAGTGTTTAATAACCTGTTTAGGTGACTTGTTCTGGAGCCGTTGGACCAAAAGTTTTGTTCAAATTGAAAATAGAGTTTATCAAATTTGTGATGAGGTCATTTGTTGTTTGGTTTTGTTTACAAGACTAGCATTAGTCCTTTTTTTTCTTTTTTCGAGGGAAAGAGGGGGGGCAGAGGGAGAGGGAGAGAGAGAATCTTACACAGGCTCTTTACCCAGCGTGGAGCCTGATGGGGGGCTTGATCCCACGACCCTGAGATCATGACCTGAGCCAAAATCAAGAGTCGGATGCTTAGCCAACTGAGCTACCCAGGTGCCCCTAGAGTCTTTTCAAAAAACTTCCCTGGAGTGTCTGAGAACTTGGTGGAGGCGACTGTGTGGGTGGTGACATGTATGTTGGTTTCATGGACTCACACAGTATTTGTCACAGTGTCATCTTGAGAACAAATATATACCTGGGAACAGAGTTCTTTATGGCAAGGTTTCTCAGGGCCTTTAATAACTAATGTATATGTGGCTTCTCAAGACAGATATAAAATGCTGCTTTTAACCAGCTGTTTTCTTTATGGAGCCTGTTTTTTTCATGGATCCCATTTTAGAAAACTTGGATGTCATAGTTAAGCTTTTTGTAGTTCTGAATGATTTAGAGAGTGAGATGGAGGGAGAGACAATCAATTGAATATGGTAGTTATCATTCCTGTGTTACAGGGGATGAAACAAAGGCTCAAGTGTTAGCAACGATCCTGTCATAGATTGAGGGCAGTTCTTTTTTTTTTTTTTTTTAAAGATTTTATTTATTTATTTGACAGAGAGAGACACAGAGAGAGAGGGAACACAAGCAGGGGGAGTGGGAGAGGGAGAAGCAGGTTCCCCGCAGAGCAGGGAGCCCGACACGGGGCTCCCTCCCAGGACCCTGGGATCACGACCTGAGCCGAAGGCAGACGCTTAACCAACTTAACCAAGCTGGTGGTGCTGTCATCTCACCCCACCCAGGTGCCCCGAGGGCAGTTCTTCAATTGCACATTGGTATCATCACCATATGTAAAGATTTCAAGAAATTAAATATCTGGAAAGAGTTTAGTAATTTCTTAAAAATATCAGTTGCTGTGTCTAATGTAAAGTTTTTCTAACCTCACTAGGACTTTTTATTTTGAGCATGAAAAATTTTCCAGGCCATATATAATTCCAGGAGGAGTAGGATTGGGATTGCCACTGGGCTTCCTTTTTCTACGTGGAATTTTAGATGAATGTATACACATCAGATGGTGGTTCCTATGCTTCAGATGCCTTATAATCAAAACCCTGAGAGAGGAGGATTTATCCTGGTTTCAATTTAGCAGAAAGAAGAAGTTATTTTTATCATTTAAACAGTTTCTTTTTTTCACTCTGAGTATTTCTAATTCCTTATTTTTTTTTTTCCCTCTGACTAAAGTAAAACTAGTTATCCTTCATGTGACACTAGAAGAGAGGGGTCACAGTCATTTTCTGATACATAAACATTCTCTACCTCATATCACTGTTGACCTTTTTCTATTCAGGGAGAAAGGTATTAATTGCCTGCTTTCTCACCAAGTTCCTTAGCATTTGATGTTCAGAGTTGTTATAAAAGCAAATTTGAAATTTCATGGAATTATTTTCTTTGATTGCAGTGATGGGCTTCTAATGTGGCTTCTACCTGACCTAGTCATACAAATTGTTCTATCCTGGAACTTCCTTTTACTTTTTACAGAATATATATTTTGAGCCTAAGAGAAGAGATTGCAAACAGATATAGAGTGATTTTCAAACATTCCAAAATTGGGTACACTTAGATTTAGATGAATTGAATAAATAAATGAAAAATAAATGCATGACAGTTTTTAACTTGGTATATTTACAGCATAGCAATGAAAGAGTAACTAGCTGTACATTATTATTCACACCATGGTCATGAAATTTACCTGGTGTTTAACTCTGATGCTGAGACTAAGACTAACTCATCTTCCTGAAGACTTTCAGCCTGGAGGAATATGATTCTTCCTGTCTGGCTTTCTGATGATTGTCACAACTTCATTATTTCTGGCATGTCCCATTGCTTACTTCATAGTTAAGCTTTTTCTAGTTCTGAATGATTTAGAGAGTGAGAGAGAGTTGTAAAGCTCCAACACTAGAAAGATTGATTTTTGTCTGTCTTACCAAGTTCAGAAAATTGTTTTAGAGTATAATTGAAAGATTTTCACAAATACATAACAACTTTTCTACTAGATGGCATCATTAGAAATTATATTTTCCTGTAGTGAGGATGAGAATTGTATTCTGTTTGAGGTCTAAATTGCTTCCGGTGGCAGGCATTTTTGTGTATTATTACTGTGTCCTCGAGAAACAGCCAGAGCACCAGGACAAGCAGTATTTTGGACAGATGATCTAGGGATATTCCATGTGGGCCAGGAGCTTCACTTGGCATTACCAGATGGTGACTTGACATCACCAGATGGAACCCTTTGCCAGGGAGAGGCTGGTGGAAGCCCTCTGCAGCCCATGCCAGAGTGGCTGATCACTCTTTCAGCCTGTCCCTTTCTCTCTTGCTTTTGTTGAGCTAAGGAATGGCGAACACGGCCTGCTGATGGTGCTGTCATCTCACACTGTCCTCCAAAGTTTTGGATCCCAGAATTACTAATAACTAAAAGGCTTTCCTCAAACTGGGGGGAAGGAAGATGAAAGAAGTTGAGAAGGGACCAGAGAAGGTGGTAACAGAGTATTTAATAGCCTTCCCCTTTTTGTATGGGATCCATGTGGTTATTGAATGTGTGTGTACAAAGGCAACATCCTAGCAATAATATGATGGTAATAGTAGTAGTTCTCACTTACTGGACACTTACTCTATGCCTGATACACATAGCAACTGCCTTAATTTGTTACTGTAGTTAACTTCCTCAAATGTTCTATAAGTGCACTGTTACTGCAGCTTAGAGAGTTTAGTTCAGGAACTTAGCCACGTTTATACAGTTAGCGCGCTGCAAAGGCAGAGTTCTGAACAAAGCATTTTCTACTCCATTTTCTCTGCTTTGACCCAGGAGGCATGGCAGGCACCTGTACTAGTGAACTAGTGAGTGTCGTTATGGAGAACATAGACTTCCCGTGTTCATAGGGCACATGGGAATGCCAAAGATGTCCTCCTTTGCTTCATTTTACATTTTGTTCAAAGGTTCAAAATTAGCAAATTTAAGTGGAGTATCAGTTCCTTATTAAGGTGCCCTAAAACATGATTGAACAAAAGTTCGTACGTAATACCTGAGTTGCTTTAGTAATGTAATGTTAAATACATATTTTTCACTTTTTGTGATTGCATCATTGTTGAATTTTTAAAAAATATAATTTGTTTTTAACGTGATGAATCAATATAGTGATTTTAGGATTGGCTCATTTCCTGGGGTGCAGTTATCAGAATCTTTTGAGTAAATGGGTATTTAGTTTAAAACAACATTTTTAGTATTATAATTGGTTGTTTTCTGATGATGATGTCTACTTTATTTAGAAATATCAGCAATGTTAAAGGAAGGGGAAGTTTTACATTTATCAACTATAAGGATTAACCATTCAACAGTATTTTTTATTACCTCTTCTTACACATCACTTTTGGTTTATATTATTGTTATTTATATGCATGTTTTATTTTCCCCCACTGAACTGGAAGCTCTTTAAGGTTTTTTGTTTGTTTGTTTTCCATTTCATGGGCCCTCAATAAATATTTGTGTCACAAATGACTGAATATTTTACTTGTTACTGTTAAACTTGTGTCTCTCAATATGTTGGGTGACAGTCAGAAACTGATAATTATTGTATCACAAATAATTTGGGAGCCCAAATCCTATGACATTGTTATGTAAGGATGGAACCTATAGACCTAGGTTTCTCTCTCATCCTTTCGGCATGTAAATGAATCCATAAAATTTAGTTGGAGGTGAAGCTTATTTCTGCATGTGTATTTAGAGAGACAAAATATTGATTCTCCTCCTTGGAAAAAAAAGAAAAGTTAATGACTAAAATTTCTTTGTGATCTCTATGACAGTTTTATCACATATGTCTCCAAAAAACTAATTATTTTCTAAGAACAAATCTGTGTGCTAACAGGCTGTGAAAACCCTATCAGTTGCTTTTCTTTTCCTTTCAGTTTTTTAAACCAAAAGCCAAAAGAAGCCAGCCTTTAAATATTTGGATGTTTTTCTCTGAGATACGGCTGTACTAGGCAAACACACTGGCATTAACATTTCTAAAGCAGGCTCAAAATAAATGAGATTTAAAAAAAAAAGCCAAACTTGATCCCTATGTGAATTGTCATTTTAATTAAAGCTTCTGTGTGTCATCAGTGACAGGAGATTGCCCCAGAAAGATAAAGTAGGACTGTGTCTGCCTTTGGCTTTCATGAAGGCAAGAGGAGTGTGTAAGAAACCAAATAGCCAGATAAATTTGCCATTACATTAAAAAAATAATTTGCTAAGCATGAGGTGAACCACATTATTAGTAGATTAACATCCTTTTCTTTAGATTATACATTTTCTAGTCTAATTTATGGGTAGATTTCTTGGTTTGGGGGTTTAGGCTAGTATGTGCTAGACTCAGCTAACACAGACTGTTTTATGGAGATAAAGGAATCTAGAAACGGAAATCACTTTTTTTTAGTGGCTTTTGATTTGAAATTTTATTTATTCAGGTTAGTACAAGGTTGTGAGATCAAATAAGAACACACTTGAAAGAACTTTGTAAAATGTAAAATATTACTTGTTATTATCTTAATTATGATTATCTGGACAACAAAGTAAGATGTCTGTGTTTATTCAACCCTTCCTTCTGACCGACATTGCTCTGCTAGGAAATTGGGAATTTTCTTTGGTGTATCTGTTTAAAAGCTAAGAACTGGGACTTGAAGTTTTCTGCTCAAGGAGTCTTAGGCCAAATTTTTACAAAATCAAATAAATATAGGATCATCAGGCAGCACACAAAGAGCGGTGTCATCATTCCTCTCAGCATCTGGACCAAGTTGAAAATGTGTTCTATCGTAGAATGGGTAAAATCTGAATCTTGTTAATGGAGAGCTGAAGAATACTTTTAGCGAGAAGACAAACCTAGCATCTGAACCTCAGAGATAAAATGCAATTGGAGAAACGCTGAAGACTATTGGGTGCACTTAGCACATAAAACTACCGGGAGCAGCGTTAGCAGCTTCATTAAACCTAGTCATCTGTGGTGACTTTGGTGGCTGCCAGTTCTCCCCACAAAGGCTCGCATTCCCTGCTGCAGGGAGCGCCACATTTTCTGAAGAATTGCCCCCATTCACTGGAGGGAACCCAGTCAGAAGGGCCTGGATAACTTGGAGATCTTTCCATATGAGAGCACTGTGAAGATGGAGATTCAGAGATAGCAGGTGTTCTTAAATGAGACATATTTTACTGATAATCTTTTCTCATAGGAGCCATGACAATGTAAGCCCTTTGAGGACAGCGTCTGTGTTTCTGTGTTTCCCTCCTGCACACCCACGTTTCTCACACAACATACTTGTGGTTGAATGAGTGCGTACCATTATGCCAACACTGGCAGAACCTAGAACTCTATCCAGCCTCATCTTGCTTCCTTTGTGCAACACTGGAAATCACCCATCTTTCCTGTTTGACACTTTCCTTCTTAACTTTGCTGATTCCCCTTTTACTTGATGTATTGCTACTTCTTTCTTTCTCTGAGTCCCAGTCCCCACCCCCTCATGCTGGCTATTTCCTATGATTCTGTTCCAGCCTTCTTCTTTAGATTCCGTCTACATATTAGAATCACCTAGGAGCCCCCCTGCTGCTCCGACTCCCCCAATAACACTTGTGTGTGTGTGTGTGTGTGGGGGCATGTATACTTTTGTAAAATGCTTGCAAGTTACAGACTTAATGTCCCTTTACACCTCAGTGTATATGTCTAAAACCAGAGACATTCTTTTATATAACAATGATCAGAATCAGAAAATTAACATTAATAATACTACTATCTAACCTATAGACTTCATTCAAAATTTGTCAATTGTCCCACTAATGTCCTTCATAGCAAAAGGAAAAAACAAAATCAAAAACAAATTTTGTGGTCTAGGAATTCAATCAGGATCACAAGTTGTGTTTTGCTCTCTTTTTTTGTAGTATTTTTTAATTTGAGCAGTTCTTCAGTATTTCTTTGTTTTTCATGACCTTGACATTTTTGAAGTGTACAGGCCAGTTATTTTGGGTTTGTCTGATGTTTCCTAATGATTAGATTTAGATTATATATTTTTGGCAGGAATATCACAGAAACGATGTGCTCTTTTTAATGTCTCCTCTCAGGGGCACATGATATCTACTTGTGACATTATTTGTGGTCACTTAGTTAATGGGGTGTCTGTCATATCTCTGTGCTGTAAAATTACTCTGTTCCTCTTATATTAATAACTGTCTTGTGGAGAGATACTTTGAGACTATAAGAATAAATGCATATTATGGATAATGAGGGTCAGGGTTCTCATTATTGGAAAAGGGAATTACAAATATGGAAAGGTACAAGTCTAGAAAGAACCCATGTGGTGTTGGATTGAATTAAGGGTAACAGTATGAACATATAAATATGTCCATCCATCCATCCATTCATCCTCCTAGCTCTGTCCTCTAAGAGGATAAAGAGGCAATAATAACTCAGTAACAATGGGCACAACTAGTATTAAATCTTGTTTTCCAAATACCATTCTTCAATAAAAATGGACCAAAAAAAGAACAAGATAAGCCTGGAACAGCTTGTTTTACCAGAAAGTAAGGAAGTGAGCAAAGAATGATGGAGGCATGTCAAAAGGCCACAGAGCCGGCTTGAAGGGCTAACTCCCACTGAACATAAAAATAAATGATAGTAAATAGAATAAAATAAGAATTTATGAGTCCACACATAAGCAAACAAATAAATGAGAAGGGAAAGTTATTCTTTACAATAGAATTCCAACAAGTAAATGTAGAAGGAATGATTGAATGCAAATCACCATTTGTCAACTACTATAGTAACTCATTTGAGGTGAGAATCATCAATGGATTCTTCCCACTTTTAATAATGTTAGATATGACTCCTGACTCCTCCCCACCCATTCAGTCCACAGTGTTCAGCACACAATTATATCAAATCTGTTCTTAAGCTGGCCTTCCCTCTGCCTATCCTGCCATGTGTCCCAGTATCTAAGACCAGAAATACCCTGTTTTCCCACTATTGATTAATACCTTATCCCATTCTTTAGGCTTTCCAAGAAAACACTTAGCTTGTATTATATCAATCCATGTCAAGATGAGAGCCAGAGAAATTCCCTGGAAACATCTTCCCCTGACAACATGCAGGTGCATTTCAAACACACCATTGGTAAAAATCCAGATAGGTAAGAGAGGGCTATCTGTCTGGAAAGCAGCTAAAAGGGAATCTGTTGCGGGCAAATAAAACTTTTTGGGCCTACTCTTATATCATCAGATAGATTTCTTTGGTCTTGGAGAAAGGTGTTGAGAATTGACCTAAGCTGATGGTCATGTACAGCCTTTAGGGTTTTTTAAAATTTTGTTTTGTTTTTCTTTTTGTTTATTCCCCCCCCCCGCCCCGTTCATTAATTCAGAAGAGATTTGATGTTACTATTACCTACTACTGCAAACTTTGCTACCATATATAATGAAAGTCTCAGACTAAATACTGCTACACACAGAAACATTTATTAAGTAAACACTTAGTAGCAAGTGAGCCAAAAACAGGGCTTGTTTTATGACTTGTTAGAAAGTCCTAGTTCCACCACTTTGCATAAAGCTCACTTCATGCAGATAAGCGAGAATCAGAAGCTGAATCCTGTTACCCTTATCACAAATATTGGGCAACCTCAAATCTTTTTAAACCAACAAGTGGGTACGGGGCCATTTAAAGATCAAGCCTCAGGTCCATCCCCATGGGGAGAACCTCCCTGGGTCCTTATATTCTGTTCACACTAGAGTAGAGAGTGTCTAAAATATTTTTGCTACTCCACTATTCTTAACTATCTTTAATTTTATTTATGAGAGTCCATTTCTAGATTCTAAAAATTAATAAGCCATTAGTTTCACCAAGTAAAATATATTGCTAACATTCATTATACTGATGATCAAATTCTTAGTTGTTAATATAGATAATAGAAGTACTTATACTGTAATAAAAACATGGATAATAGAAGTTCTTATAGTAGTTGCTTCTGGAGTGTTGCCTTTCCAATTAGATATGAGCTGAATGTAGAATCTTGCTTAGGGCAACCTATTACTGCAGAGTAAAAACTTGAACTAACTAGCATGCACACAATATCACAGTGCCCATGTTGAAGTTTTAAAAATAAATTACCCAAGTTATAATAGAACTGGGGGAGGAGGAGATGGTCTAAACACCAGGATGTACCTAGGAATCCTAGTCCCAAGAGGTTCTTGATGAAAACAAAGTCCTTGGTCAAATTGATCAAATGCATTGGGAAAAACTTACATTCTGTAGCACCATCTAGGAACTTAAAAATGCACAATAGCTATTCAGAGGTTGATATCCTGCAATAAAAGAACCTGCTTAGCTTTGACCCTGCATTTCCCAAACTTAGTTGACAAACTTAGTTGACAAGAGTCCTTTTGTTCACTGCTCCCCTGAAATTAGTTTTCTTTGGGACATACTTTAGAAGACACTGCTCTAGAGATTATAGAAGAAACTTTCTTAACCAGCATCCACTCAACTGACATTCCCTTCCTAAAACTTGGTACTAACAGTCTCCTCTCTAACATATTCCCCCATCACTGGAGTTGTATGCTTACAAAGAGTCAATTGAGTTTTTTCCAAAACCTGTTTATTCCATTTGTACTTGTAATTACAATTACATAACTTAATTAAATATTACATAATCTTGTGACTTGTGAGTGTAAATATAAAGAGTTATTGTTTCTTTGAAAAATAAATTGAATACTTCAGAAAGACACAGTAAGGGGGAATTGCTGAAAGTGTTGTTAAATTACATGATAGGAGGGCAACTATCAGATTTGGGGAAAATAATAAAAAAAGGATTTTTTAGATTGCTTTGCAAGTATCTATTGAGTTACTGATGCATTTTAAAGACATTGAAATGTATCATTATTCAAAAAAGATTAAGGGGAGAACCCAAATTAGTGGAACCATACTCAAAGCCTTACACTTAAATATCTGAGGTACATATATACTGATTTTTATTATTTCCTGCTTTTAATGAATTTTTTTGATTAAGTGGCTAATTACAGGCCCTCTAGCTGTCAAATAAAAAGGCTGTGTTCTAGCGAGAGAGAACTGAAGAGGAGACTTCACAAAGAAAGTATATATATATATATAGGGGCTCCTGGGTGGCTCAGTTGGTTAAGCGTCTGCCTTTGGCTCAGGTCATGATCCCAAGGTCCTAGGATGGAGCCCGGCATGGAGCCTCCCTCCCCCCCATCAAGCTTCCTGGGTGGGGAGCCTGCTTCTTCCTCCCCCTCTGCCCTTCCTCCTGCTTGTGCTCTTTCTCTCTCTGTCAAATAAATGAGTAAAATCTTTTTTTTTTAAAAAGTGTGTATATACTCTGTGGTATGTTTTTAAATATTTAACACAGATTTTGTCCATGTCTTTCAAGCCAGGCTCAGTTGTCTTTAGAACTTTTGCCACTCTTTACTTGCTGTCTTTGTTTTTTGTTTTTGTTTTTGTTTTGGCCTTATTTTAAGTCCATGGGATTGCTTAGTACCCATAATGCTGTTTAAAAATGAGGGTTAAAATTTTAATTTCTCTCTGGGAATTACCCATACATATACACATATGCATCCTTTTGAGTTCTGTCTTCTGGCTTTTGGTTTTGTGCCTGGGAACAAATTTTATTTATTCCTAGTATATTTTTCAGTATGATTTTATAGTAAAAGTTCTTGAAAGAATGTGCAGTAAATGACATTTGATTTCTATCTGGATTCTCTTAGGCTTGGTCCCATGGCAGCCTATAATTTAAAGTTAAAGTTATGTTGCTATCTAAGAATTTTTACGATCTGTACTCATATGTGCTATGTAAACAAACCAGTTATTCTATTTTGGAGCAATTTTTTCTTTTGAAAAGCATAACACAACAATAATTTTTCAGGTTTAGGGGCGCCTGGGTGGCTCAGTCGTTAAGCGTCTGCCTTCGGCTCAGGTCATGATCCCAGGGTCCTGGGATCGAGCCCCGCATCGGGCTCCCTGCTCCGCGGGAAGCCTGCTTCTCCCTCTCCCACTCCCCGTGCTTGTGTTCCCTCTCTAGCTGTGTCTCTCTCTGTCAAATAAATAAATAAAATTAAAAAAAAATAATTTTTCAGGTTTAATTACGACTGCGTTTGTATAAAGATCTGTAGTTTATAAAACCAGTGAAGCAAAGACGAAATGGGGGGAAAAAAAAAGAAAATGTTGCCTGATTCTTTCATTAAAGTACAAAAAGGGGGGGATTCAGACACATTTGGTATTCACTCAATTTTTTATTGTACTTTTTTTTTTTTTTACAAACACCACACACAGAACCATAAGATAGTAATCTGTCAAACTACCTGTTAACCTGGTATTTGAATATGAAAGGGATATTTCCACCCAGTATAATACTGCTTTTTTGAAACATTAAAAGCCCTTATGTTAGGGTGGTAATTGAATGAATGCTTCAAAAAAAAAAAACACCGCAAAAAAACACCCCAAAACCCCTGTGTGCTTCATTATGTTACATTTCGTGTACATTTTTTTAGGAGGTAACCATGTCAGGATGTAGAGGGACCGAATAGAGGTGTGGAGCCATAGCTTTTCACTCTGAAGAAGAGTAGTAGTTGGCATGAATGTAGTTGTTTTAGATTCAACATGAAAAAGTTGTTCTAATCTCTAGTGATCTACCTGCCCATACTTTATGCTAAGCAGGGTGGATTATTTGCTATCAATGCCTATGGACATTTTAGGAACCTTTTTGATGTTATGTTGAAATCTTGTAGTTAGTGATATAATTTTCTATTAAACCCTTAGTGGAATTGATACATAATGACTTCTCTGGATTTGTTTATTATTACAGCTATTGAATCTTTTCTTATTCCTCCATCTACCTCCATCTACTGTCTTCTTTATTTTGTAAGTCCCACGAAGGAGAGATGACTTCTATTTTTGTGCTATTGTAATTGAACTCTTGAACCTCCTTCTTGGGGGGTTTTCATGTTTCTGATCATTTTGTCATGGTTTTTTGATTTTTTTTTTTTCCCTTCTTTGGGGTCAATTTATAGGATCACAATAGTACTTTCAGAAACTTGAGGAGCTTTTATTATGTTAGGAAGGTAGACATTTTAAGTGTTAAATCACCTCACTTATTCACTCGTTCAGTAAACATTTACGAGTCAAATAACTGCTAAAAACTAGAGATACTAAGATAAATGAGAGAATTTTCTGAAAATTTGCTCAATATTCCTTTTTCAGTTGCTACTTCCTAGAAAATGTATAGTAAGTACTCTATAAACATATAATGGAAATGGAGAATGAAGATTGTTTGCTAGAATGGGCAAACATATCTCTTGATCTACATGAAAAACATAGGAGTGACACTGAGATTGGAGTTAGGGACAGGAAATAGACCTGGTATCCTAAAGAGTGCTCCAAGAGTAATATTTCTTTTAGGTGTACTTTTTTTTTTTTTTTTTTGAATCTTACCTTGTAATAGAAGTCACAAAACATGCTGATGTTACCAGCCTAGAGGGCTACTTGAGGAATGTTGGGGAAAATATAGGCAAAACAGGATAGGATTTTTATTGGGTAAGCATTCACTTGTTTGAAAAACTGGCTTTTGGGCTTCATGTTTTGCACAATCAGCACAGTAGTCCTTTTCAGTGATTATTTCACAGGAAGTAGTATATGCAGCTTTTGCTCTCTTTGAGAATGCAACCATAGTAATACTCTCACATGGTGTTGAGAGCAATGAAGGTAGGGAAAGGAAGCCTCTTTTCAGCTTTGCTCCTAAGTCTATGACTGGGTCTTCCTTGGCCTGTTGGAGACAGAGAGGAAACAGAGAAACGTCCAGACTACTGCTGCCTGGAAGTGTGGGGCGGGGGAGGGTGGGGGTGAAGGGGTGGAATTTCACTTTCTGGCGAGGACCGGAGAAGGTTTATGAGCCTTCCTATGAATTGCTTTCTTTTCCCAACTTCTGAAAGGATGTCCTCATTCAGGCCAAGAGGAATGAGGCAAATGTTGCACATCTTTCTATTCCGCAGGCTCCATGGTGAGTGAAACTCATGGTGAAGCTGCTGGTTTTCTATTTGGAGAGAACATTTTAGGTGATCTACTCAGTAAACAGGATAAGGAGAGGGCAACAAGCAAATCATAAGGACTATTTAAAAACCTGGTCAGTAGGGAGGTGGGGGATTTGTGTCTCTTGCATAAGTTGTGCCTGGTTTGAGATCTTCTTAGTACACTCCCGAAGCTGCTGTGTGGCTGGCTGCAGTGTTAGGTGGAGATCTTTTAATCCCCATACAGATCAGCATCTCTCTAAAATAAATCACTTCACTTTTTTCTGCCTAACATTGCAGGGGATGGCTTAGAAGACTAACCCTCAGATTTGAAATGTCTGCGGACTGCTTCTCTACTTGACAATTTTTTTTTTTCCTACTTGACAATTTTGAATTTTACTTAGCTGTGCTGGTCTTTTTAGTTTTCTCAAAGGAAATGGATTATATTTTGCTACTGAAGTGCAAATATAATCATTGTTATTTTCTTGTCTTGTGGAGTATATTTTGACTGAAATAAGTAGACAATGTACTGTTTTCAAAGTGCCAACCACAGTTTTTTTTTTTTTTTAAACATTAAGTAATTCATGCATTGCTCTTTCTAGGCAATTATAGTTTTGTTTTTTTTTTTTTAGTCACTGAGTAATTTACTAAGCACATATATTTTCAGCACTGTGCAAGGAACTGGGGCATACAAAAGAAATTTGAGGCACAGTTTGTATCTTCATGTAGGTTATAGTATTTGTAGAGAAATGAAACCAAGCCAGAGGAAACAAAGAACAATTAAATGTTCAACTGTGTAGTGCTCTCTATAGGAACCACATGTAAGTAAAAAATGAATATAGATGAATGAATGAATTGAATAAAAGTGTTCATTCAAGGAAGAAATCATTGTGGACTGCAGTGTGTCATGGAGTAGATGGGATATGAGCAGAGCCACAAATGATGAATGGGATTTGTCAAGTAGAAGTGAAGGAAAGATGTTCCAGGTAAAGAGAGCAAAGGTCAAAAGGTAGAGGTGAACATGGCATATGTTTGGGACAATGAGAGAAAAGACCCGGCTGACCAGAGAGCTACATTAGTATGCAGGAGGAATAAAAAAATAAAATTGGGTGTCTCCCCTTCTTTCTTGATAAGTGAACCTGAATTTTATGTCTACTCTCAAGCAATGAATCATGATTGGTCTAATCCATTCAGGACAACTCTATTCCCTACTTTCCCAGCCTCCTTTACAGATAAGACAGTTCTGTGACCTTATTCTGGCCAAGCTGAAGAATGCTGATGGTATTTCTGGAAATGTTTTTGCTCTCTTGATAAAATGTTGGAACTCTCTTTTCCCCTCCTCCTGCCCTTGAATGAAGATGCAGAGCCCAGAGTCATGCAGCAACTCTTGGTACCATGAGGAAAAGTCTGAGGTGTTGTCTCTGACACCGCCGAACTGCTATACCCTTACCAACAGCTCTCCTTCTGGACTTCCTGTTATGTGAGAAAAACTAACCTCTGTTTATGTAAAACACTCTAAGTCATGGGTTTTAAAGTTATTTGCAGTGTTTTAATATTACTCTAAGAAGGTTAATCTGTAATAGTGTGTAAGGTGAATTGGAAGAGGGTAAGAATTGAGGTTGTTATCATAGCACTATAGGCCTGAGGTAAAGAGGTTTTGGACAAGACTTATGGCAAGGGGGGCGGGTAGAGGAGAGGCAGACATCTCAGAGAAGAAGCAAAAAGATTCAGTACAGATTCAATGAAGGAGATAAGAAGCCACATAACTTTGAAGTTTCTAAACAGGAAGATAAGTGGGATGGCCATACAGCTTTAGGGATAGGCAAATGATGATAAAGATAAATTACTCAACTTGTAAGTAATGTTGAGTTTTAGATAATGATGGAGCATCCAAGTGGAAGTGTTCTATAAATATTTAGATATATAGCATTTGAATTCAGGTGAGTCTATAGGGTGCCTGTGACCTCAGACATGGACAGAGGCCAAAGCATTAAATGATGCCTCCAATTATGAGTTGAGAGGAAGAAAAGAGTTTAGCTGTATAAACATGGAGACGGAGAGAGGAGATAACACAGGGTTAGAAGATTGAGCAGGGCACAGTGTCATCATACCAGAGGGTACATAGTGGACACCAGTAAATGCATAGTGCAAGGATGAATGAAGTTGTCATCAGTATCCAGTGCCCTAGGGATATCAAGGAAGATGAAGTCTGAGGAGAGAAGTGAATCTAGTTAAAGTAGGACACCAGTGATTTCCAAGAGAGGGGTTTCTACAGACTTAAGAGCCATGTATCAGCTGCCCAGTCTGTAAAGGGGATGAGGCAGTAAGTGGGGGGAAGGGAGTAGAAGCTGAAGGTGATAGCGAAAAATCACTCATGAAGGATTTGGGAATTGAGAAGAAGGGCTGATTCTTGTAGGGGTAGTAGACTTAGCAGAAGATGGTTTTAAAGGGATTGAAAACCAAGAGGGAAGAAGTTAGTGGGAAGATCCAAACACACAGCAAAGGTAAAGGCCATAGTTGGTACTGGAGAGAGACTTTAATTTTAGGGAGGTTCACACGCTCCTCTGGAGTTGGAGGCAGGGACAACAAAGATGCTGTGGAAACTAGTAAGTGGAAACAAATACACTTGGGTGTGTCTGTCTCCACAGGGTAGGTGAAGTCAGGTGTTAGGAGCTGGGCTGGTGGAGGGAAGAAGTGGAGGGGGGTCCTGGGAGGGGCTAACTCTGGAGTACCTATTATGAGGATGTGTGTTAAAGAGGCATCTGCGCAAAGATCAACAGGCCTAGCCTAAGAGAGATGGCAACAGTCTGGCAGGGGCAAGGCTGTATCATTTTGGGTCTGTATCTGCCTTAGGCAGGGTCACAGCAGAGAACCAGGAGCCCAGGAGTAGGCCCAGCATCAGGTGGAGGGAGTAGTGAAAGCAAGGGAATCTAGAACAGTGTTCCCGGGGAGGGAGGAGGGGGAGGAGTCTAGTGTGCCAGGAAGAGGATCTCCAGAGGACAGAGAGCAGATCTGGGGGAAAGTGGCAGAGTGAGGGGTGGTGGCCTGAGAAGAGTAAACGCAGAGCTCAGGCTTAGAGGAGGACCTTGAGATGGTGAGGCCCAGGCATTGCCTGTTCGTACTCAGACATGTGTTACACTTGTAACACCTGTGACTTGTTGCAAGTAGAGATTTAATTCTTGTTCTATTTTTTTTTTTTTTTGAGAAAAGACTTAAGCAAAATTGTATGGCATTTGTTAAAAAATATGCTGGTGTAATATTTACTTAGAAATACAATTTATGCTGAGTATAGGTTAGGCACAAATCTTACGGGCTTTATCTCACTTTGGTGAGACTTCCTAAATATGAAATAAAAAGCTATCTGTGGCCTAATTCTGGCAATATTTTACCCATCCACATATTCAACTGTACTCTTGCTGGGCTCAGCACTGGATTTCCAACAGTGTTTGTTGAAACCTGCCATCCATTCACAGCAGCTTCTCCTAGTAATCTCTATGAAGCACAATTTTTAAATATCCTTAAAAAAAGCATACTGCTTTAATGAAATGGCAGATGGCTTGTTGCATGATTTCCTAACTGGTGTTACTTCCACACCGTAATGGAGCTATATAAAGAACTTTGCTCTCAACTCAGGAGGAATTCTGTGAAACTTGAGCTTTTGTTAACTTATAAACAGATCACTTCTGTATGTTGGGATTGATTTTCATATATGTGTGTTCTAGCACTAGTTTTATTATATAGAAACTGCACATAAATCATAAGGGATTAAAGTGATAGATACAAATTGTGAGGACTATAGTAGGTCTTTACATGCTTATTTTCTTCTGATTTTTAAAAGTGGGGCATTATCATGGTAGAAAATTTTAAAAATAGAGAAAAGGCAAAAGGAAGTAAAAATTGCTCCAACTTCCTGGAGGCAACCACTATTAGCTTATTTTTCGGTGGGGGGAGGCACACTTTTCTTTTCCCCCCTGAAAGTGGGATCATATGAAACATACTTCTGTTTCCTACTCCAGTAGGCCAATTAACTTCTAATTTTAGTTTCATTTTCTGAAAACTCAGGTCAGCAAGAAAAGGTGTTAGAAGGAAGTAGCGCGCAACGGAAGAGTTAGCGGAGGGCATAGTTTCCGTGGGAGACAGAGAAGCTGACTGATTTGTGACTCCACCAATTTTCTGCTCAGAAAAATGTGGTTGCAGTGAGTAAAGTCTTCATTGCCCCTAATCTTTAGAAGATAATGATTTAACCCTATTATGTTTTATACTATATCCTTTTCAGGATTAACACTAAGTATCAAAAAATCTTAGTTTTATACCTTGATTATAATTATTTACTTACAGCTCAAAATAGATGAATTAATTTTGGGTGATAAGTCCTTTTATGTTGTCAGGTTATTTTCCTTTTAACATTATGTAGTTTTTGTATTATGTTTTCCAATGGAAATCAGATGTTCATTTGAGTGAATTAACTGACTTATTCAAGTCAGATTTGCCTTAATCTTCCAGTGTGTATTCAGTTTTATTTAATATTATTGTTTTATGAGGATTATAAATCATAGGAATGTAGATAATATGAAACATAGTATACCTCCTTCTTTTAGAAAGTTAAACTGTTTGTAATTTGGATATACTATCTTAATTTTTACTACATAGGATATTTTTACTGTTACTTTAACTGTGGAAATATTTGGTGTGTCAGTTCATCTTGCTTTATAGAATTTCCATTTTGAAATGGACAATGAAAAGGAATAATTATTTTGCATTAATTTATATTTAATATAAGCACTTGAGAAGTAACCAAAAGTAGGAGAGAAGGGATATGGATATGCATTTTGGAGTAATGAATTTTAATTACCAGACATCTTTGGTCAACCAAAGACTCAAATGTTGCTCTTTAATAAATAGACATTTATATAGGAATCTGTTTCCTTGGAATTAGATGAAACATAAAAACAATTGAAAGATGTTAATAATAGTACATAATCACCTATTTGAGTTTAGCTATTATTATCTCTATTAATAAAATACTCAGGAATAAGGTGGGATACAAGAGGGCACAAAAATCTTGGAAGTGAGCCCTACCAGGGCACAAATGTACCACTTAATTTCCCAGGGATCTTCACTGAGGTATATATATCTTACCATTTTTAATTTCAATTTAGTGACCAGTCAAAAACTTCTTGTGTTGAATTTGAATTACAGTGGTGATTGATGGAGTGTTAGTATACCATATGTTTCTTTTGATGTTGTCATAGTTTAGGTTTGAGGTCATCAAACTATGGCCTGCAGGCCTACTCCAGCCTGCCACCTGTTTTTGTAAATAAAGTTTTATTGGAACACAGCCACATCCATTTGTTTATGTATTATTTACACTGCAATGGCAGAGTTAAGTAGTTTCAACAGAAGCTCTATGGACCACAAAGCTTAAAATATTGACTTTCTAGTTTTTTACTGAAAAAATTTGCCAACTCCTAGTTTAAGTCCAACTTTTCCCTTCCAGTATTCTTCATACCTGATAGCATACTATTGTTTACATGTCGACATGGACCAGATTACCAAGATGCTAAGGGAAATTAGAAAAGAAGTAAAAAACCCTCTTCTCTGCCTTGGAGAACTTTTCAGATAAGACACATAAGAAATAACCAGAGAAAAACATGACACTTTATAGTCAAGGACTGAATCGTGTGATAGTAGCAGAAAAACCCCTCCTCCATTCTATATCCTAAATATATGTGAATTAAAGTCATTTCAATCTGGTCAGAGCCAGAGTTCTCAAAATTACAATGTGATTCAGTGTAGTTTAACCATAAATTCTAATATATCAGAGTATTTTTTGACTTTATGACTTAGAAATGGGAGCACTAACTTTTTGCCACACAGTTATATGGTTGAATGTAGTTTAGTCAGATTTCTAAAGGAGTCTGTGGCTTTTCTAGAAATTGCAGGGTCTGGAAGGATGATGTACTAGGCTTTCTTCAGTATGGACTAGGAAAGAGGTAGTTACTTCAGAATAGTTCTGTGATCAGTGTTTAGGGATGCCCTCACAAGGGGCAGAACATCGTTTTAATAAGGATCTAGGGATCAAAACATAGCAGATTTGTATCTTCAAGGATTAAATGGAGCTAAGAGAAATAACCTGGCCCACAAATAAACACAAGTTAAGGCACCAGAAGCAATTATAATTGGTGTGAACTCACATGCATGCATGAGCAACACAAGATGATATATTTATAATTTGTTTCATTTACTTTTAGTTTTGTACCTTGACTCTCTCGCATCAAAACAAAGCAGGCCCCAGCTTTAAACAGTGAAGTGTTTGTGCTCTATATTGAAATGGCTGTTATAGAGGTTAAAATCAGAGAGTAGATACCCACTCACATTGCATAACTCTTCCATGTGAATGTTGGCAGGTTGAGAACCTTTCATAGTAGAACCATTTTGTCACACTGTACCATCTATAAAATGCCATAGAAATCAAAGGAAAGGAGAGGTCAAGGTGATAGCCTGACTAGCTAGGAAAAATGTGGTGGAAAATATTGGAATTGATATCAGTTTTGGAGAGAAGTATGAATTTGGTTTGACAGAGAAACAGGATGGTAACTCTGGGATTTGAATGAGCTTGGTTTGTGTGGAAGAAGAGCTTAGATGGAGTGAATGGTTTATGCCTAGAGTTAGTAGATTAGTTGAGTAGCAAGAAGGGTGGGAAAAGGTGGGGGTAGGTGCGGGGCAGATCATACAGGAGCTAAGGTGCCATTTTGCTCAGCCTATTTTCTGTGATTCCACTGCAATATGGGGTTGAGTGTTTAATGCTCAGAAGCAGCAAGAGAGTAGAACAAGTAGAGCAAGAGAGGTCAGGTGGTGCAAGCAGGTCTACCTGGTTTGGGAATCACTGGCATTGTTTTGTCTGTAATTAATGGCAAATCACCTTCCTAGAGATGAGGAACATCCAACAGACTAAAATACAACAGCATAAATCCTCACTCTTAATAGGCAGCACCTGTAGCTCATGGTCCTCTGCTCTAAACCTTTTATGGAAGAATATAGGGTATAAATAATAAATACATAAAATTACTTCCTGATTTTATTTCACTGTACACCTAGTTGGGAATCTCTCTCCTTTTGAGAGCAGTCACAGAGACAAAGAAAACAAAGCAAAGATGGGACCCTTTCTCTCATTTTCTCAGATGGACTTCCCTGATGAGTATTGCCTTTTTTAATGAAGGTAGATGGCAGAGCAAACTCTTCAGTGTAGTTTAACCATAAATTCTCCTAACAGGGAGGGGTGCTATCCAATACCCGAGGGCATGGTGGTGGAGTTGGCTAAGGCTACAGAAGCAGCAGGTGCTTACAGGTCCTGAAATGCCCCGCTCGTTACGACTGCTGTAAATCACAGCATGTTTCACGCCTTTTGAGTGAAACTTGGCACCTCCAGTTTACTACTATGTGGTGGTCACACTGTCCCTGACTGCAAAAATATTAATAGATGGCACCTTCCCCTGAACAATGGAACTGGGCATGCTTGCATCAGTAATGATGGATTGGGAGCCTGAAAGATTCTACAGAGAGGAGAGTAAGAGGACGCCAAGGAAGCTGTCTTTTTGTAACTAAAGACCATTAAATAGAAAGAGTTGATGGGCACATCTGTCACCCACGTGTCACTGTATCCTAGAAGAGCTTGTGTGAAAGCCTGGATGAGCCTGGGCTTTGCGGGCTGGGCTGGTTGGGGAGGGCGAGGACTGAGGTTTGTGGCTCGCAAGTTGGCCTCCTGTCGTGTTCAGTCTGATGTGGAAAAGGTTCTGGCTCACACTGGCCTGCTTGAGCCATGGGAATTACTTCCGCTTAATATTCGGGGCCTCTGTCTGCCAATGCCTGTTTGTTTTCCTTCTTTTTTCTTCATGGTTGTTATTGTATGTAGACAATGGTAGATGAGATTTGAGACTTAGGGAAATAGACTTTACCAAAAAAAGAAAAAGTAACTCTTTTCAGTTCCAATAACATGTCTAATATTAAAGACCTTTTATCCCTCCTGCATCCCTGGAGGTGGTGGGTTGTGGGGAGCCAAGGGGGAAATAAAAAAAGAAAAGGAAAGGAAAAGAAAGGAAAGAAAAAGAAAGGAAAGGGAAGGGAAGGGAAGGGAAGGAAAGGTGTTCTCTATTTGAATGTATAAAATTAAGATCTAATGAAGGTATCATTTTGGAAACCTTAGGAGTGATAAAAAGAAGAGAAGAAAACACCTAATAGAACTCTTTCAGTTTAAAGCTGGATTTTAAAAGATTGTTTTGTCTAATGTGTGCCATGAGGAGAAATATAAGTCTCATAGAATTCCTTCGACTTCAGTGGTGGTATTTAAGACTACCATACCAAGTATTATTCACTTGCCCACTTTGACTGCTACAAAATGATCTGGAACTAAAAATTCCTCTCTCTAGCTTTTCCTCTAAAGAGTCTGTCTTCTTACACCATTTTGCTCTCATTTGCCTCTTCTTCCCTAATTCTTCCTTTATTTTCTGTCATATGCTAACAACATCTGGAAACTCTCTTTTTAGAGGCTTCTGTGATTCTAGATTATGCAGCTTGTTACCCAGTCAACACCTTTGTGAGCTATTTTTGATTTTCTGAAATTGGCTTTCTTCAAATAGTTTTATTTGAAAGCACTATGCAATATAATTAGTTGAAGGGGAAGTTTTAACATGATACAACCACAATGTAGAGAGTGGAGATTAAGCTGAATGAGTTCTATCCCTTTCAAATTCAAATTGCTAGATTTTTCTGGCTTGAACACAAAATGAAATCAAATTGAAGGATCAGGGATGATAAGAAAGCTATGAGGAGAACAAAGTCATTGGGAAGGGCACTGAGAAATGGGTAACAAGATGAAAAAACAGAGGGATCTTCACATTGATGGAAAAACATTCCATATAAAATATGGAGACCTTAAACATACAGCGGATTTTTTAAAATAAAAAATTTTATTTTGCAACAATTTTATTTTTTATTTTGTGTTTTCACAATAATTTTATTTTATTGTTTTCTATTATTTATTATTTTATTTTAATTTAATTTTATTTATTTGTTTGAGAGAGAGAGAGAGAGCCTGAGAGAGAGAGAGAGAGCAGGAGCGGAGGGGAGTGGCAGAGGCAGAGGGAGAAGAGACTCCCCACTGAGCAGGAAGTCCTGAACAGGACACGATCCCAGGACCCTGGATTCATGAGTTGGGCTGAAGGCAGATGCTTAACCGACTGAGCCACCCAGGTGCCCCGTTTTTTTGCAATTTTAGATTAATAGAAAAGTTGCAAAGATAGTATAGATAGTTGCTGTATACCCTTTACCCAGCCTTCCCTAATGTTAACATCTTATAGTTCTGTATTTTTAATGGTTATGAAAACATGAATCTATGCTTTACGGATGTCACTATTTTCTTATATTATTAGAAAAAAATTAGAAATACTGAATTTTCTACTCAAAACTTCATATTCTTGTTTATACTTTAAGACTGAGCTTCGGAGTCTCCTAGAGCTCATGGGTGTGATCTGTGAGTTTTGGAGAGGGAGAATTGTCTTTTTCACTCCATGACAATTCTTCTGCTCCAGACTTTCCACAAGAGTGAAGTGGTAAGGTTTGTTCTGGGGTCCTCATCCCTCTTTTTTGTACCTTTTCCATTTGTTAATGGTAGCTTCTCCTCAGTTCCATAATTAAACTGAGGCTCTCAACATCTCTTCTTTCTCCACTGTCAAAACCTGTCCTTAGGCAAGACTCCCAACTGCATTCATATCAAGACAATTAAAAAAAACCACACAATAAAATGTGGTAATAGCTAAAAAAGACTGTCCTTCAGGGTTATTTACATTTTAGCAGGGATGCAAAGTTTTATGCCCAAGCTACCCAAATTTTAGTATGTTACCATGACATAGTGTCCTGGGAAGTTGCTTCTACTAGAACTTTTTTGGGGGAAAATCTCATTTCTATATTAAAATGCACATGAAATTATGGTAGAGTATAATAGAATATAACATTCATGCAGTTTTTAAAGTAAAATTTGTCCTAAAGTGGGACTCTGGTGGTTTCTGAGAGTGTGCAGACCCCAGAGGTAATTCACTCTGCCTTGAATTATGTCTATTAGGTTGAAAAGAAAAATTGAAAAGCTACTGCTTTACACTAACTGATCTAAACTTTGGAAGTGAAATTTTAGCACCAACCAGTATAGATTCCCCAGGCTCTTATAAGTTATCTTCCCTTTTGATGAACACTTAAAAAAGATGTATATACACCCAGATTCTGATTAACCCTCTCTTATTGGATATCATTGAATGTGTATATTTCTGCATTTGATAAACATTTTTAAATAAATGAATGAAAAGTTGGAGTATTATTTTGCAATATGGGGCCTTTCTTGTGTCTCCTGAAATCCCACCCTGGAAGCATTCACTTATTCCAGGAAAGCCAGGCATTGCTAATCAATCCCTCACGTTCTGGGCCTTGGCCTGGCAGAGGACAAGGGACTGACCAGTGCACAAAATGACCTAAGGTGTTGGGGGCCTCTCAGTAAGATGTGGTACCTCACTCTTCATTCCTAGCTTGGGGGAAGATGGGTACCTTGAGATTACAATTGTTGTGTCTATTTATTATTTAGAAATAATCAAATACTATATCCCATTATGATATAAATGTTACAGTGGAAGAACAGCCAGCAAGAGAAGGCAGCAAAGGGTGGGGAAGAAGAAGGAGCTTAGAGTTGGAGAGATCAAGGCTCAGAACTTGGCTGCACCATTTTACCCTTGGTGTGATACTTATCCTCATGAGACTTAATTTCCTAGTATGGAAAATGAAGAGTATGTTATCCATTGTGAGAACTAAACAAAGTGTATTTAGCTCATGAGCTGGTCTTGGCCTTTTTGCTATCAGAGTTATTCCTTGACTCCCACTGTGGCAGAGGGTTCAATCCCAGCAGGCTGACTTCCCAACTCTGATTCCAGTCGGGGGAGGCACTGGTGAGAGATCAGAGTGCTGCAGCTGTGTTTGCTTCGTGGCCCCACTGTGTTTCCAGCTTCTTCCATGACTTAGGCCCTTGGTGCTAGGAACACCACTTCCTGCTTTTGTCCCTCCAGCCAGGAGTGTTGCTGATCTCTCTCTGGGTCGCCTCATTGTTCACTCTCGACTTCTCAGCTCTTCCAGCACTTGTGTGTCCAATTCTCTGTATTTAATTCTCTCTCTCTCTCTTTTTTTTAAAGATTATTTATTTGAGAGAGAGAGAGTGTGAGTGCGCGGACACGCGCATGAGCCGGAGGAGTGGCAGGCAGAGGGAGAGGGACAAGCAGGCTCCACGCTGAGCAGGGAGCCCAAATCTGAATCCAGGCTCGATCCCAGGACCCTGAAATCATGACCTGAGCCGAAGGCAGACGCTTAACCAACTGAGCCACCCAGATGCCCCTAATTCCCTCTTTTTTAACACTTGGAATGGTTTCTATATTCTTCATAGTTGGACCCTTATTGATACAGCCAATTGCAGTAATCTGTGAACTGAGGGGAGCTTCGGCTGGATGTGATACGAATAGAAGAGAAGGAGAGATGTGCCAAAGGAGGAAGGACAAAGCAGTGACCGATTGCATAAAAGAGGATCAGGAGAAATCAGGCAGTTCAGGTAATGGTGACTGCCACTGATGGAGATAGGCCATTGGAGAGGGAGCTCCTTGTGGGTAGAAGCTGTGGGTTTGGTGTAGAGCACGTTAGAGAAGAAACTTCATGATGTCACTGTCTCTGCACTCTGCCTTTCATACTTAAGTGTGCTGCAGCTGCAGGAGGATTTATGAACTTGTCTTTCTCTCTTGGGAAAGGGTAAGAGGAGAAGTTCAGAGGGAGGAGAGGAGAGTAGTGTGTGGCCCAGAAGGGAATGCCCTCTGGAACCTTGCTGAGCCTGGATTGTATCTCTGCAACATCATGACTCCAGCCCCACCACCATAACCTTTTCAGGGAGTAGAACAGGAGGTTGGCTGCTCAGAACCCATCCTTTGCTAGTAGGGCAGCAGCTCTTCCCCAGAGGGACCTGAGATGGCAGGCTGTTCCTCTTGCCAGTGCAGCATTTGCAAGAGGAGTGCTGTGGGAGGAGATAAAAATTGACTTCCAAATGGCCTGCAGAAATCAGGAGACATTTTTGGGACCAGTTTTTAGGTCCAAACTTGATAATCTAAACAGCAGATACTTGAGTTGTGATTTCCCCATGGGTTAAGATAGTTCATAGTGGGGACAGTCAACATTGCTGCAGCGGGCTGGAATCCACTTCCTCAGTGTGCTAGGGCATTATGGAAAATGATCTCTGAGGGAGAGAATTGAGTTCGCATCCTCAGGAACAACGTCTAGATATATTAAGAAATGACCTCAGATAAAAAAACAAACAGAAAATCATTCTGGCAAATCAGAAAGAGCACATTATGTAGCATTCATGATGTGTTTTATATGTGCATTGGGAAAGAGAAGAGTCTAATAAATGAAGACAAACAGGAAGCCTTTCCCAAACTCTCTTCCCAGATACTTTTCAGTCACGTTGCGCAGGTCGAAGGTTCTGGGAAGAAACAGCTAATACTCTGACCTGCCTTCTGCAAATATAATGTTTCCTGTTTTGTAGGAACTTGGGGCTGAAAAATGCACAAACCAATTGATTTAAACTCCTAAACTCATAATATGCACAAACCTCAAGGACTACTGGTTGAAATCTGTGTGTGTGTGTGTGTGTGTGTATGTGTGTGAGAGAGAGAGAGAGAGAGAGAGAGAGAGAGGGACAGAGAGACAGAGAGACAGAGAGAGGAGGAAAGGGATTCCAGATGTCCTTGGAGTATCACATTATATCTAAATTCCAGATAGTCTCCAGTTAATTGAATAATTGATTTAATTAAATATTAAATGCATCAATATTTTATAGTTTCCCAAACTAACCTTTTATTTTCTATGGTCTCTCTTCATTTCTGAGTGAATTTGGTTTGGCTGAAGAAAACCATTTATGTTACATCCTTTAAAATATGATGAGGTGAAGCATGGCTCTCCTTGGATTGATGTTCACATTAATAAAGGCTTTTATTCACAACAACTTAAATAATATAAAATTAAAACCAACTGCTGATCTCAGGGAGCAAGCCGATTTTTTCAATAAGGATTGTATAGCCACCTTTACATTTCTTCCTGTCCTTTTTAATAAATGATGAAAGCTCCAGTGTTGTCATAAAATCACATTTATTTATAGTGATAAGGACGAAGCTAATCCCTGTTTCATCACTCTGATCAGCGGTCACACAAACACAATGGAACCTGACATGCTGGCAGCCCTCTGCTCATTAACAGCTTTCCAACCAACCTCCAAGCTCGTGGCTGGAAGTCAAATAGGGTGGGCAGGTTCCAAGTAAGAAAGGAAAATAATTGGCTTTGGAGATAAAGGGATTATTCAAATTTCCATATGAAATTTCTACCACCTCTTGGCTTCCGATGGAATAGGAGTTATACTAAGATGCCTCTGTTTCAATTTTGAAATTAAAAGCATTCAAAGAAATGGAGAAAATTATTACAGACAACAACAACCACTTCAATAACATTTCCTTGTCTTCATGTCATTTGCCCCATTATTAATGACCTGCTAATTAAAAACAAAATAGAAAAATTCTAGTAACAAAGTTTTTCCTCAGGGAAGTTTTTCGGCTAAAGAATTTTTTCCTATCCTTATAATATCAAGTTGTTCTCCCACCAAAAGGAATTGATTAGTTTTTTAAACTGCTGTAGACATCAGGGGAAAAGCATAATGCTTTGTTTGAAACTCTGGTGCGGACAAAGGCAACTTTTCTGGCCATCTGGTCTTTAGAAACAAACACTCTGCAGTCCAACAGACTCAGGCTTAACTGTTCAATAATCTCTTCTTTGATCTACACTTGAATCTCAAGTCATCTTTGCTGTGTGATCTTGGGCAGGTTAAATCATCTCACTAAACCTCAATTTCTCAATCTGCAAAATAGGGATAATGAAGCTACCATGAAGAGCTGTCGTGAAGGAAAAATAAGGAAATGCATGTAAAGAGCCTGGCACATAGTAAGATTCAAACCATAGTAGCTGTTTTTGTTTGTTTGTTTGTTTTTTAAAAATTATGCTATTTGCTTTTGTAACTATTAGCATTTGACAGTCTGCTTACTGTGTTACTAAATTTTGTCTTTGTAGAGCCGTCCCTGAGTGATGGTTGATATCTGACAGAGTAGATAGAATTGTGCAAGTGTTGGGCGTTGCTGACTCTCATTTGGACCCTTGGATATCACATTGGGCACCTCAGTAGCTCTGGCAGCAATGGCAAAAAAATAAATTCCATTTTAATCAGTGCTACTCACAATCCTTGATTTGGGCTTTTTGAATAAAAATAGGATTTTATGCCCGAGGATATAACACCCTTTGAGCTGCTGAGTAAGACTGCACCTGGCTTGTGTGGGTGCTGTGGTGAAAATCCAGGGGGCCTTTGCCTTTCATTATATTTTTAATAAAACTTAGCAAGTAGCAGAATTAAACTTGTGAATCATTTTAACAACTACTTTTCTTAATGGAGATGAGCCTCTTTATCTCTTAGTAGTTAATACTTTGTGGTTCTAAATTAGGGTCCTTGATGTGATTGTATTCCTCTCAAACATTATTAAGAAATCATTTACAATGGAAAGGCTTGTAATTGAAGCAGCCAGGGGAACAAGGCATTCCAGGCTTTTGGTGGCATTGAGTTGAAGGAGGGGATGAGCTGGTTGGGATATGGCCAGGATGTGCTCCCCAGTGTGGTCCAGGTAGGGAGGAAACTGTCATTTATACTGTGTATTAGAAGCTTTGCCTACATTGTTTCTTTTAGTCTTCCCAGTGCTCTTTAAGGCATGTATTCCGTCCATTTCATAGGCTCAGAAAAATGATTTGTCCAAGATTACATAATGAATAGAAAAGCAGTATTAAAAGAAGAAAATACAAGTTCTGGTTGCACAGTGTATTCTGTGAAAACCTATGAAGATGTGTATTTGTAATTTTTGTACTTTTTTGTGTATATGTCACATATGTTTCAATAAAAAGTTACGGATCAAAACAAATAGTTTCTGCCTGGTGCAAAGTCTATGTCCCTTTCTCTCTGTTGTGCTGTTTCCAAAGAAGCATATGATGGATGGAACCCCAAGGAATTTCCTCCATCAGTTACAGCTGGTTGTGGCCAGAAATAGTGCTGCCCTTATTAACTAGAACTGGCTTTGAAAGGCTTGGATATTTCCAAGGAAAGATACACTCAGAGGAGTGCAGTTTCCTAAAATTGAGGATGTGTATGTGTTAGAGTTTCGAATGATGTTCTGAAAATGCACTGAGCTTGTTGCAGAGTCGTTCATAATAGTGAAAAATCAGGGGAAAATCCCTGAAATATCCATCAAACAGGAATTAAATAAATACTATGTGCTTTTAGAAACTGCTTATTTTGAATGACACTAGTGGTGTGTGGTGGAGTTAAAAAGGGTCATGGGACTGCCTATATATTAGGATGGCCTTTTTGTAAACTTTTTGTTTATATATATATATATGTTTGCATAAATAAGTGTCTGGAAAGTTGTTTGCTAAAATACCAATACTGGTATCTCTGCATTTTGTAGTATTGGTTGAATTTTGCTTTCTTTTTTATGTCTTTCTATATTGTTTTCCTACAATTCTATAAACAGAAATTTTGTTTTAATTTTTAATAAAATAATACTTTAAGCAAAGGCTGCATCCTGAATTAAGTATATCCCTTCTCAAGTTGTCTATGGTGAAGGAGGAAACGCTCAGTTTACTGTATGAGTTCTGACACATTAAAGCAATATTATGTTACTTTATGGTCAAACCAGGGAAGAGCATTTCCAGGAGTAAAAAGAGCCATTTTATAAGATCAAATACATGCAATTACCAGACTGCTTGGCTTGTTTAAACTTTTAAAAATATTAAAAATAATAAAATATTTTAATTATATTCTATGTAGGCAGGATGTTCTACCTTCTTCTACCAGATATTATAACAATCTTGAAAAATAGTTGTTTTACCTACCCAAATATATGTCTTGTGTGGCTCAGTTTTTAAAATTCTCCATTCTCTTTAGATTTTAGTGTCATGGTCAAGACATATGATTGCTTTATTTTGTTTTATTTCATCTTATTTCATTCTAGTGATTTTCTTCCTTCAATGAGGCTAACTAAAGACAGAATCAAAATCATAAAGATTACATATTCATGCAAAAACAGATAATAGAACAAGATAGGACTTCCTTTTTTGTCTTTTTGTTAAAGATTTTCAAGAAACTAGCAAAAGAGAATCCTGAATACATCTCCATGTGAGTGTCATTAATATGTGGAAATTCATTACCTATAAGCACCACCACAAATTGTGAGATCCGGCCAAATTCAGATAATTACTACCATCTGAACAATTAGCAGTCTTGACAATATTCTCTACTTTTGGGTAAGTAGGGCCCCCAAACTGGAATACTCTCCCTCACACTTACCTGAACTTATTGATCAGATACCAGCTCAAGCCTTTTGGGCCACAGCAAGCTCTCTCTTTTGAACACATATAACTATGAAAATGGACAACATGATCTAACAAAATTCTGTTTGTGAATTGATATGCATGAAAAGACTTAGAATGTGTAAAAAGAAAACCAAAGTTTTATATTTAATAAATCTCACTTACTAAAAAGAATGTATGAAGAATTAAGATTTTTTTTCCCTAGAAAATCTAGCAGTTTGGTTTCTGCATAGTGCCAGTAAAATTGACTTTTTTTTTGGCATTCTTAAAAAAGTTATTATTGAAGTATAGTTGGCATATAATTTTATATTAGCTTCAGGTGTACAACGTAGTGATTTGACAATTCTATGCATTACTCAGTGCTTACTACAATAAGTATAGTCACCATCTGTCATACAGTGTCATTAAACATTATTGATTATATTCCCTATGCTGTCCTTTTCATCTCCGTGATTTATTTGTTTTGAATTGGAGGTTTGTGCTTCTTAGTCCCCTTCACCTATTTCACTCATCCCCCCACCCATCTCCTTTCTGGCAATCACCAGTTTGTCTTCTGTATTTGAGAGTCTGTTTGGTTTCTTGTTTGTTTATTTGTTTTGTTTTTTATATTCCACATACAAGTGAAATCATTTGATATTTGTCTTTCTCTGCCTGACTTATTTCACGTAGCAAAATACCCTCTAGGTCCATCCATGTTGTCACAAATGGCAAGATTTCATTCTTTTTTATGGCTAATATTCCATTATAATGTGTTCCATTATTATATATTATATATATTATAATTATACGTATATGTAAATTTTCCTTATACACACACACACACCACATCTTCTTTATCCATTCATTTATCTATGGACACTTGGGTTACTTCTGTATCTTGGCTATTGTAAATAATGTTGCAGTAAACATAGGGGTGCATACATCTTTTTGAATTAGTGTTTTCCTTTGAATAAATACCCAGTAGTAGAATTACTGGATCATATGGTAATTCCACTTTTAATTCTTTGAGGAATCTCAACACGGTTTTCCAAATTGGCTGCACCAATTTACATTCCCACCAACAGTACACAAGGGTTCCCTTTACTCCACATCCTTGCCAACACTTGTAATTTCTTGTCTTTTTATTCTTTTTGAAAATCTAGTTGTTTGGTTTCTGTGTGGTACCAGTAAAATTGATTTTTATATTGTATCTTTTACATATCATGAGGTGGGAAAATGTCCTTAGATATAATTGTATACATCTCTTTTGCCTAAACAAGGCATTTTGTTTGGAGAGAAATGAGTATTTTGCTTACCAGAGAAAGAAGAAACCCTGAGCAGTTTGTGTATGTAGTTGGAAAAAAGTAGCTTTAACTTTGAGGGAGGAGAAATTTGAGAGAGGCCGGGGAGGGTGGGGTTGGAGCCAATGAAACTGCTGTCAGTTAATGCTTCTGCTTCCTCTGGCCAGGACACATACACTCAGAATCTTCAGTCAAATCATGAAATTTATTTATGTGTGGATTTTGGAGGAATTTGGGAAAGATTCTGAATTCTCTGTTTTGCATGCAGAGATTTTCTAGAATAGAGGTAACCCAGGCAAACAGAGGTAGCAGACAGAAGGCAGCCTTAGGGCATTCATGTTGTAGGAACTCCAGAAATGTGTGTGGTCAGGAGAAGTTTGGGCTGTCATGGGCTGTAGAAATGAATTCAGGCCATGCTCAACCCCATTTCTGAGGCTGTCAGTTTTGCAGAGCTGGGCAAAGGTGTGTGCTCGTGATGTTACATGCAGGGATGTACCCTCCCAATGTACACATGCAGGAGTGATGTCCACAGACAGCTCACAAGCCTCTGATATCCTACTGGATTTGAGTCATTTTAATAAGACCACTAGTCAGCTTTTCTCACCTCTGTTTCCTTAAAAATGAAGAAATCAGGGACCCCTGGGTGGTTTAGTCAGTTAGGCAGTTAAGCGTCTGCCTTTGACTTGGGTCATGATTCCAGGACCTGTCCACCCCCCACCAGCCCCATGTGGGGCTTCCTGCTCAGAGTCTGCTCCTGCCTCTCCCTCTGCCTCCCCCTTCCTGCCCCCCCCATCTCTTGTGTGCTCTTTCTCTCTCTCTCAAATAAATAAAAGCTTTTTAAAAAATGAAGAAATCGGAGACTACCGTTCCACTTAAAATGCACAGAAGTAAAGCCTTTCACGGTCTGTCAGTTCATTTCCTGCCCTCTTCACAACAGAAAAATGTATTAACTTTAAGCAACTAGCTAAGTGTTATGGTTTCAAGTCCAATATTCAGCAGAAAATTCATTATCTAATTTTGATAAAGATGCATGGGTTAGTGAGTTGAAGTTGTTTCTGGGTAAATCACTACAGATGTTAAATTCAGCGTAGACATAGAAACTCCTGAGTCTGGAGACTGCAGAATATTGTAATGTTAAACACTCCCACTCAAATGAGCTGCTTGTTGAGTTGGTCTTAGATGTATTTTCCCGCTGAGCTACAACAGCAGCTGTGGGTGAGTTGGAACACCTCAGTCCTACAGTTCACTATCATGCTGTCAGTTTGTCCAGGGAGACGGCTTATAGGAATGCATAAACATATACATGCTTCTGAAATCTTGATGGAGTCCATCCTTTTCTTCCTCCTCACCCCCAAACTTTCCTATAGAACTTTTTGATTAATACATTTTAAATTATGTTTTGAAAATAAATAAATTAGGTTGAATTGATCAGAGCTTTTTTTTTTTTTAAGATTTTATTTATTTATTTGACAGAGAGAGAGATAGCGAGAACAGGAACACAAGTGGAGGGTAGGGGTGGGAGAAGGAGAAGCAGGCTTCCCGCCGAGCAGGGAGCCTGATGCGGGCCTCAATCCCAGGACCCTGGGATTATGACCCGAAGGCAGACATTTAACGACTGAGCCACTCAGGCGCCCCTGATCAGAGCTTTCTACCTTTGCACTGCTATTTTTTTTTCAAGTTGAATTTATTGTTATAAGATAGTGGTTGGTTTCATTTCCTGAAATGACTTGAAGATAGTCTTTCTCATGTCACCTTCCTTTAAAGTACCATTAAGTAAAATGAACATAATGTTAATAAGATTGTTTCAGGATTAATGCACCAATATTGATGTATCAAACATGGGGGTTATTAGCAGAAAGCATTTATCAATACTACTGGGTATAGAAGACCCAGACTCACTTTTGAAAATACATCAGTAGCTATCTGGAACTTTCCATTTAACTTTCTTAGTAATCTACTTTGGTTTTAAATGAGTCCCAATTGGAAGTAAAGACTGCAAATTCGACCCAGTAAGTGTAATGATTAGCATTGGAAATGTCCCATTGTGGAGCTCTAGTTCCATCTGCTTGTGAAAAAAAGATAATGGGTAATTATAATTAGGAATTCAGTGTGTACCAGTGGATTAGGTGTGGAAGGAATGACTGCTGAAACCCACTAATAATGGTGGGGGGGGGGCACGGTATAAGGAATGTGAAAATTTTACCTGGAACCTATGAGGCACGCTTTGTTAATTAGTGACTCTAAATGTGTTTATATCCTACTGGTGGAATTTCTAGTATTCCTTGAATCCTGGAAAATGCTGGGCTGTGAATAATGTTTCCTAGTAGAATTTGTACCACCCACACATATTAAAGGGTTGTTACTCATTCATTTTCTCTATAATGGCCCCCAACAGTGAAGGATGGTGGTTGAGGGGAGGGCAAGTCCTACTGGAGAGGGGAAGGGTGAAGAGAGCTAAGGGAAATTGGTGAAACTGGCTTCACTGGCCTCAGGGAGAAGGAAACACAGGTTTAGGAACTATCAAATCTTTCCTTTCTTTGAAATGCATTATTAGGTTAATAGATATGTTGATTCTTACTTTTCCAGTCGCATACATATTGCGTGGAACTGAGAGAAGGTATTTTACCCTGTCTGGCATGGCAGTGGTTAGACTTTAATAAATGACAGCTCCCTTTTTCTTTATTTGAGTACATTTAAGAGCTACGACCCATTAACCAAAAATCTGAATTATCCAGAACATGGTGAGACCCTGGAGCCTATTGCTCAGGAAATAAAAGTGGAGATTTAAAGTAAGCCTCAAACAGCTCTTCACATTGTTTATTTATAATAAAGTTTGCCTCACTTACACAAAACCATATTTTTGTGTATGTGAAAGGGCAAAGGTTCATTTTCCGGTAAATTGTGTGCATTAGAAAAAAAACAAACCAGTGTTAGCTACCCTAGAAGAGCGCCAGATTTATATAAGACTGTTGCTATGAATTCTTTCTTAAAGCAAGAAATCCTTTATAACACAGATAAAAACCCTTTATTAACTTCTCTGCATTTGAATGGATATTGGGCTTTTCTCAAAGTTGCCTGCAATTATATGTAGCTATTAATCTCTGGAACTCTGAAATTATATTAATTCTTTAGAACTGCTTATCTAAAGTAGTATTTCCTAATATTTTTCAAATGGTGACTCCCTATTACCTTTCTTAATTTCTTCTTCTTCCTGAACTAACAATAGAATTTAAAATGCTGAAAAAATATGGTTTCACATGCAGATATTCTTAACATGGAACTATCACATAATTATATGTAATATCAACTTTTTAAAAATAAGTGTACAGAAGTTCAATATCCTGATTTGGTGCAGTGTTTTCAAATTTCCCTGACCATAAGAATCACTTAAGGTGGCAACGGGATATCATTTGTTAAAAATATGTATTCCTGGGACCTACCTCAGTCCTACTGAATCAGATGGAGAGGACCTAGGAATATATTATTATAATGAGTGATCTTAGGTGATTCTTGTGGTCAGGTAAGATTGGGACCAGTGATGTCATGTACTGAAACTGAGTTTTTACTAAATAGTATTAAATTACCTTTTTCTAATAATAGCTAGACCCCTAGGATTCTGGAAACCTTGTTTCTAAAATACCTGGGAGGCTTATGCTATCCCTAACCCCCTCCCAATTTGAAAGTATATAATGGGCCCCTCCTCATGACCCTGGTGGAGCTCTTCTTACTGCCCATGACTCCTGTCCCCGGGCTTTAATAAAATCACCTTTTTTTTTTGAAACTAATAATCATTTTATTTGCTCACAGTTTTCCAGGTCAGCTGGGAGGCTTTTCAATTCTGAGCCAGCTTTGTTCATGTCTATAGGCAGTGGGCAGCTCATCTGAAGCTGGATGGTCTGGGATCATTTCACTTGCGTGTCTGTCAGCTGGAAGGTTGGATAGTGTAGAGCCTTTCAGCTGAGATGGCTCATTTTTGTCCACATGGTCTCTCATTTTCCAGTAGGCTAACCTGGGCTTCTTCTTCTTCTTCTTTTTTTAAAATTTTATTTGATTATGTTAATCACCATACATTACCAAAAAACCCCCGAAATCTTGCCATTTGCAATGACGTGGATGGAACTAGAGGGTATTATGCTAAGCGAAATAAGTCAATCAGAGAAAGACACGTATCATATGATCTCACTGATATGAGGAATTCTTAATCTCAGGAAACAAACTGAGGGTTGCTGGAGTGGTGGGGTGGGAGGGATGGGGTGGCTGGGTGATAGACATTGGGGAGGGTATGTGCCATGGTGAGCGCTGTGAATTGTGTAAGACTGATGAATCACAGACCTGTACCTCTGAAACAAATAATACATTATATGTTAAAAAAAAAAAAAGAAGATAGTAGGAAGGGAAAAATGAAGTGGGAGGGAATCGGAGAGGAATCAAACCATGAGAGACTATGGACTCTGAGAGACAAACTGAGGGTTCTGGAGGGGAGGGGGTGGGGGGATGGGTTAGCCTGGTGATGGGTATTAAAGAGGGCACGTACTGAATGGAGCACTGGGTGTTATACGCAAACAATGAATCATGGAACACTACATCAAAAACTAATGATGTAATGTATGGCGATTAACATAATAAAATCACCTTTTTGTACCAAAGACATCTCAAAAATTCTTTCTTGGCTGTCGACTTTGAACCCTAACATCTTTCCTACATCATATAAGATTGTAGCTAATTTATTTATTTATTTATTTATTTATTTATTTATTTATTTATTTTAAAGATTTTATTTATTTATTTGCCAGAGAGAGAGACAGCGAGAGAGGGAACACAAGCAGGGGGGAGTGGGAGAGGGAGAAGCAGGCTTCCCGCAGAGCAGGGAGCCTGATGCGGGGCTCGATCCCAGGACCCTGGGATCATGACCTGAGCCGAAGGCAGACCTTTAATGACTGAGCCACCCAGGTGCCCCTGTAGCTACTTTAAAGAAAAAACTGCATGAAAACCTTTATGTTTTGTAGACAAGAGAGCACCCATTTGCCCTCAGGCATGAGTTGTTGGATCAAATCATTGCAAGAGACTGATATAGGGAAGATTATGGAGGCAGACTGATGAATGGGCTGGGCAGATTTCTTTCTGGCCCAGGGACAAATACCAGTTTTTCTGTGACACATACATAGAAGACACTGCTCTAAAGTCTATCCACCTTGAGGATTTTTTAGCATGATCAGTAACATACTTTAAATAGATAGATTTACTTGTGGACATGAATGCTTAAAACTAACAGAACCCCATGGAAGCCCAAAAATCAGAGGGCAAAAGCAGCATACTGGTAACAAGAAAATACAATACTAAAAACACTAAAGTTTAATGTAGATATGAAAAAAATATGATAGAAAGTAATTTAGGGTTGCAGTGATAGTCAGACTAGCTCAGCATGTAAGTGAGATACAAAACCAGTATCAGAAAAGATTCGTTAACAAGAAGTACCAAACCTAGGAACCTTGAGGCCTCTTCACTATCCTTAGCACTGGTCTGACCACTAATGATTTGTCCAGGTAAGTAAAATGCCTGTTCAGAAGGAATCTGTACAGATAATTAAAGCTTCAGAAAATAAGATTCATGAGGAAAATGAAAGGCATTAAGATTTTTGAAATGCAAATGGAAGTCTGAGAGGCAGCAAAGATTTCTTCTTTAATAATGCATATATGCATGTACATCGATGTAGTTTTAGAATATAGGTGAGATTTGGTGGGGTGAGGTCCGGAGCCAACCACCAAGAAAGAATTCTTGAGACATCTTTGGTGCAAGTGCAAAATGGTGGTTTTATTAAAGCAGGGCTTGAGGGGGGGCAGAGACAGGACCCTTGGACAGAAAGAGCTGCTGCCCTTTGTCATTCAAAAAAGGTTGTATTGTTTGGCTTTATGCAAGGATGCTGATTGAGCACCTGCAAATGTTGGCTTTATTGGCACTGAGAGAGAAGAAAGAAAATTGTTTCACTGATAATGAATTACTGCCTCTATTTGTGTCTGTTAAATAATTTAATAGAATTTATAGGGCCTGTTTTCCTTTGGCTAAACTGTAGGCAGGTATCAGTCTCTGTCTCATCTTGGATATGCTTAAAAGAAAGCCATCTTCTTAATTTGTCTTTTTGCCAGTTTAGATGTTGATAAGATACTGAGTGATCTTATATCATTTTTGCATTTAAGTTGAATATGTCTTTAATTTAAACAAGGGGAAGATTGTTACATAGTAAAACTAAAAGTAAGGTACAGAGATTTCTCCCACATATGCATAGTCTCCCAACAGACTGGTATATTTGTTACAACCTATGAACCTACACTGATACATCATCACTCAAAGTCCAGAGTTTACATTAGGGTTCACTCAGTATTGTACATTCTATGGGTTTAAGCAAGTGTATAATGACATATATCCATCATTATAATATTATACAGAGTATTTTTACTTCCCTGAAAATCTGTGCTCTGTGTATTCATTCTTTCCCCCACCCCCAACCACTGGCAACCACTGATCTTTTCACTGTCTCCATAGTTTTGCCTTTTCTAGAACGTCATATAGTCGGGATCATACCGCATGTGGCCCCTTCAGATTGACTTCTGATTTCACTTAGTAATATGCATTTAAGATTCCTCCATGTTTTTCATGGTTTGATAGTTCATTTCTTTTTAGTGCTGAATAATATTCCGTTTTCTGAATGTATCACAGTTTTATTCATCCATTCATCTACTAAAGGACATCTTGGTTGCCTCCAAGTTTTGACAGTTATGAATAAAGCGGCTATAAACATCCATGTGCAGATTTTTGTGTGGAAATAAGATTTCAGCTCCTTTGGGTGAATACCAAGGTGGCGGGGGGTGGTGAGCACTAGATCATATGGTAAGGTGTCTAGCTTTGTAAGAAGCTGTCAAAATGTTTTCCAAAGTGGCCATACCATTTTGTATTCCCTCGCACCAGCAGTGAGTGAGAGTTCCTGTCATTCCACATCCTTGTCAGCATTTGGTGTTGTCAGTGTTCTGGATTTTGGCCTTTCTAATAGGTGTGTATGGTATCTCATTGCTGTTTTAATTTGCATTTCCCTGATGACATATGATGTGGAGCGTGTTCTTGTGTGCTTATTTTTCATCTGTATATATTTGGTGAGATGTCTGTTAAGGCCTCTGACCCATTTTTTTAATAGGTTGTTTGTTTTTTTATTGTCTTTTAAGAGTTCTTTGTATATTTTGGATAACAGTCCTATATCAGATGTGTCTTTTGCAAATATTTTCTCCCAGACTATAGCTTGTCTTCTCATTCCCTTATCTTACTTTTTTAAATAGCTTATTTGTTTTTATTATATAATAGTAGTAATTATATCAAATCAAATTGCTAACTATACTAAATACCAAAAGGTTAGGTAGTATTACTGAAAATTTTAAAGAATTTGATTTATTTAGTGGAAATCCTAAGGTTAGTGATATCAGCATAAATTCATGATAACCAGCAGCCAAATGGATCCTCAGCAATGTCTTATAATCATTCCTCTAGTGAGTTATTTTCCCATTCACCACAGGGATTATTACTCTGTCTCAGTCAGAATGCCTTTGCTTGCAAGTGTCAACAATCCAACTCATATACTCACATTTTTGGTATTGGAGGTATTGGCTCAGAAACTGATGTCTGGGAGTATCTAGCTGAATCCCGGGCAACAAAAAGTTACCAGGACCTCTTTTTCTGTATTCCTTAGATTTGCTTCCCAGATGTGATGAAGGTGGATTCCAGTAGTTCCAGACTTACATCCTACCAGGTCAGGAGCCCCAGAGGAAAAAGTGTGTTTTTTCCCCAGGGACTTCTTCTTTCCCAGTGGTTTCATTGAAAGTTCTGGGATTGGGCTTCACTGGGTTGAAGCAATGACTAATGCACGGGTGATGAATTCTTCAGTTGGCCAGACCTGGGTATTCCCACACCAGGATCTAAGTCAGTGGTGGGAGTGATGGGGATGGAAAGGAGAGGGGAGACTGGTGTCAGTGCTATCCTAAGACCATAGACTAAGAATGGAGAATGCAATTCCCTAAGGAAATCACTGTTGATAGAAGTGTGAATGGAGGATGAACCAGCAAAAACAACTGAAGATATTTCTTCTCCACTCTTGTCGAATCTCTGATTTTCTCTACCTCCTTTTCCATCCTCAACAAATGACTTTGCCTTATTCTTTAGCGATAAAGTAGAAGCTCCCAGATGGGAATTCCCCTATTTTACCACCACGCATTCCTCCTATCTCCTTATTTCTGCACTCATCCTCTTTTTCCCTCTTGTTACAGTGGAGGAAGGATTTCTATCATCAAAGCTGTTCTGTCCACATTAGCCTTAGATCTCCTTTTCTACCTCTCCTCAGATATCCTTTCCCCACCCTCACATTGTCCTTATCTTCAATTGTTCTCTCTTTCTTTCCCCTTAGTACAATAGCGAAAAAAACAAAACCCCTTTTGATTCATCTATCTCTCTCCCCAGGCTTTGTTCTCTTTCTTCATTCCCCTCCTCAATCAAATTCTTATATTCTCTACACATTCATTCTTCAATCTACTGCTCTCTACTCTCTATATCCACCACTCCACTGATATTGCTTTAAGATCACCAGTAGCATTCATATTATCACATCCGCTGGAGACCTTTCTTCATCGTGCAAGACTTCTTGCTAGTGTTCACTACAGCTGAGCACCCCTTCCTTCTTGCAATGTTCTGTTCTCTTGGCTGTCATGACAACTTACTCTTTAGGTCTCCTCCTACTGCTTTGGCTTTCATTATCTATCTTCTCTGTAAGTTTTTCTTCTAACCGATCTTAAAATGTATTGTCACAAAGGTCAGTGTTAGATACGTTTTCTTTTTATTCTGCCTTCAGAAGTTATCTCATCTAGTCCTATGGCTTCAGATACCACAGATAACCCGACCGTTCCCAGTGCCCAGATTTATATCTTGAACCCAGATGTCTATCCTGAGATCTAGTCCCATTTTGCAACTGCCTTCTCAACACCTCCAGAGCCGCTCACAAATCTCCTCCTTCTAGTCTTTTCTGCTTCTACAAATGGCTCCTCCAGTCTCTCAGTTGCTCAAACCAGAGATCTGGGGAGTCTTTTGTAGTAGCACCATCTCCCTCTCCCCGGTGCTCCCAGCCTACTTCCAGTAAGTCTTCAAATAAAACCATTTATCTTGTTCCCACCTGAGGTCTTCTGTGTTCACCATCTAAGAGACACCCCCTTAATAGTGCTGTACCCCAAATCCATTCTCCAGCAGCTAGATTTTTTTTTTAAGTAAGAACTTTCACCTCTCTGACTTAACATCTCTGTAGAATAAATTCCAGATTTTTTGGAAGTGGCTTTCACAGCCCCACCTGATCTGCCTTCTCCCTGACCCTCCAGCTTCATTTTATTTTTGCCCTTCTGTCACTATGGGTTTGCTACACAGGCCTGCCATTAGTACAGTTACTTTAAGACCTTCCCTTGTTTTTCTTCTGCACAGAATGTTCTTCCCACACTACTTGCCTGGCAATTTGCCTAGTTTAAATGTTAGTTCCTCAGGAGACCTATGGGACCCCAGTCCAATCTAAAGTAGCCCCCCTACCTAAAATATTTTCTTTTGGTGCATTTCTTCCTATCTTTAATTACATGTCTGTGTGATTGTCCTTTGATATGTGTTTCTACTACAAGTGATATCGCAGTATACCTACTACCTAGCTGAGTACCTGCCTGCTCACCTAGATGAGTGCCTGGCACAAAATTATGGCTCTATGAGTGTATGTTGAAAGAATTTAAAATATCCCAAAATTATGAAGAATTTTCTGCACCATATCCTCTTTTTTAGGGGCATTTTTGCCAAGTAACATAGCACTGCTGGGAAGAAATAACTTGAATAAGTGACATTCCCCTTTATTCAACATTCAGTGAGAAAAAAATAACTAGAGTTGTAAAACTTGCATTCCTTACCATGGTGAAGGGGTGAGAAGATACTCTGGGAACTAGAAAAATATAGTAGTAAAATGCAGAGGTAGTATGAGCTTATAGAAATAAATTCAACCAGGAAAAGGAATATCTGGGTTTGGCATCCAGCTCTGCCACTGATTTATATGTTTTTGGCAACGTATTCAGTCTCCTTGTGTCCTGGGTTTTCTCATCTTTAAAATCTTGTGGAGATCTCATGAAAAAAATGAATGTGGACACCCTTTGAAAGGTATAAAACTTCTTAGAAATGTGACATGCTCTTACTCTCCTTATTTTGACTTTCATTTATGAGCATAAAACGGCTTTACTTGGAGGTTGTTAAAACAATAATGAATTTAGTCACTGTCATAGATGGGACTAGCTGTTCCTTTCTCTCACTTTATAAAAGTTGCTGTGAAGAAACCATCTAGGGATGATAATATGAAAGTAAGTGAGTGTAGTGAATTCATTATGGATTTCCTTTGTAATTTTTTGCAAGCTTTCCTGATAGCAATGCTAATTAAATTTAAATATGTTGGGGTGTCAAGTCTCTTTTTCTAAGAGATTAATTAGAGATTAGTCTCTAAGCTATTTGTAAATTACCATGCTTTTTCATTGTAAAGTGTTTAGTAAAAATGCTGTTTTAGGAAAATGATTATAGATTATAAATGATTTTATTAAGTACTTTATTTCCCTGTCATTCTACCAGTTTTATAGTAATAAATGACTTCAATGTCCTTTTTCACTGATAATTTAAATGAGATCTACAAGATGAAGCATTATTTTGAAACAAGTTTAATTTAATTGACCCAGCACGGCTTGGAATTTTTGCTGCCTATGATCCTTTCATGATTAAATACTAAAGAAGAATCTGTAATGTGAATACTTTTATTTCTTCACCATGGGATTCACACCCCCTGGGATAAAATATCCTTTTCAGAGAACATTAGTAGACATATTAGAAATTTATCCTCTCAGGAGTTGTACCAGTTTCATCAACAAATGGGGCTTCGAAGTCCTTTAGTAAAACTAATGAATGACCTTATATACAATAACAACAACAAAACCCCCACAAAATTCAAACTGTCTCTTAAATATCTTTGTGTTCAGACAAATTGATAGCCGAGAGATCAGTATGTGTTAATACAGAGTCCTGCAAATGCTGTGATTTTTTTTTATATATAAAGGCTTATTAAATAATAAATTTTTTTAAAAGATTTTATTTATTTATTTGACAGAGAGAGAGAGACAGCGAGAGAGGGAACACAAGCAGGGGGAGTGGGAGAGGGAGAAGCAGGCTTCCCTCTGAGCAGAGACCCCAAGGTGGGCTCGATCCCAGGACCCTGGGATCATGATCTGAGCCGAAGGCAGACAATTGAGCCACCCAGGCGCCCCAAATGCTGTGATGTTCATCTTGTTTTTAAAACTGTTAAGATGAGCAAGTCTAACTATTTCAAATTTTACAGGGTTTTGTAAACTCTCAGTGCCAAGAAAACAAGCCACCTGGCAGTTTTTTAAAAACAATGCGCCAATACTTAAGAATATGTACTAGAATTCACTGTTAGTATTTCAAGTGAATTTGGCTCAGATTTACATGGGTTATGACAGCATTTTTATTCTAGTTCCCATTTCTGATTTTCTTATGATTATATTCTCATGCTGCAAATTATATTCTCATGAGGCAATTTCTAGTGGTAACTGAGCAGATTTTGTGTATTTTAATATATTGACAACCATTATTTTTCCTGAAAATGCAAAAATGACTCAGAAAAATACTTACTATTTTAAGTAGCATTCAAGGTAGAATATTGAGTTCATTAGTTGAATTTCCTAAGGTTCACAAGTTAAATCTAGAGAGTTAAGTATAGTTGGTAGAAGAGTGTTTTAAGTGGCAAGGATGGACAGACATTACTCTATGCATTGGGATAAGAAATCTCTATTAGGAGACATTATAGCTATAATTAAAGAAATAAAGGAGTGTGGGTTAGGTGACAATGAAAGATTTTGTGCACTGTTTTCTGAAGATATGAGAATGTGTTAAAGAGGACAGAATGCAAAGGTAGGGGCACCTGGGTGGCTCAGTCGGTTAAGCATTGCCTTCAGCTCAGGTCATGATCCCAGAGTTCTGGGATTCAGGGAGCCTGCTTCTCCCTCTCTCTCTACCTGCTGCTCCCCTTGCTTGTGCTTTCTCTCTGTCAAATAAATAAGTAAAATCTTAAAAAAAAAAAAAAGAATGCAAAAGTAAATTTGGAGTCACTTATCTAAAAAAGAAAACAGAGAGTTAGGCTAAGGCTAGCTATGGAGAATTTTGAAGGCTACACTTTGTACTTGATGAAAATGGTTGAAATTTTTATAATTAGTATGTGTGCTCTGAAAGATTAAAGTTCTTGTAACCTATATGGAATTCTTGCTGAATCCAATTTCTTTGAAATATATTTAAGTCCTAATTTAATACAGCAGGTTTGAATCTCATTATCGGTGGCGTGCATTTAATTGAAATCAAATTGATTTAAACAACTAGTCAGGAAATCTCAGTTTAATCTCTTTTCTTCCTCTGGGAACATTCATCTACTTATATCTATTTTCAAAGCTTAGAGGTAGCAAAAGTTTAAGAGGAGACATACTGTACATTTTCATTTAAATTAATTGTTTAAGTAGTTATGAGATTAATTTCATATTATATTCACATTATAAAATTTTATTGTGTTTTGGACATTTTTTCCACCAAGGCTAATTAGAGTCAGTACTTCTAAAATGTAAGATTCTAAAATAATTTCCAAATAAAGATTTATCATGATACTTAAAGGTTATTTTGTTATACTGTAATAGGGATGCATTGACCAGTCCCAAGAACAATGAACATTTAAAATATTATATTTAACTAAAATAACATTGGTGTAATATTTTAATAAAAATAAGCACAATGCACTTTGACATTGTAACCATTTTAGTTATACCTCAAGTAAGTCTTAAGATAGATATCATTAATTATCTCTACAAAGTATAACTTTCTGATAATTAATGAGGTAATTATAAGACTAATTCTATGGAAATACCTTTAACATGTTTCTTCATAATATATGCTAATATATGTTAATTTAAAATAATTTGAGCAATACAGAGAAAACTAATTCCATAACTTTGCTCGTTTCCCCCTAGAGGTAACTACTCTTACCAATGGAATATATTCTTCCAGATTTGCCATATATAAATAATGAGATCTCATACTATATGTACTTTTTATAATACCTACTTTTTAAGTACAGACACACACACAGATTATCCTTTTTAAGATTTATAGATCTATGTCATCCATTATTAGTGCTGCATAGAATCCTGTGGCATTAATGTACTATAATTTATTTTGCCAGTCCTTACTGGGGATAAGAGTTCATTAGTTTATTTTCTGATATCATCAACAGAGTGGCATTGAACTGCCTTGTACTTATATCTTGGTTCATTTGTTCAAATACTTTTTTTTTTTTTTGGAAAGATTTTATTTATTTATTTGACAGAGAGAGACACAGCGAGAGAGGGAACACAAGCAGGGGGAGTGGGAGAGGGGGAAGCAGGCTTCCTGCCGAACAGGGAGCCTGATGCGGGGCTCGATCCCAGAACCCTGGGATCATGCCCTGAGCCGAAGGCAGACGCCCAATGACTGAGCCACCCGGGTGCCCCTCAAACGTTTTCTTAAGATAAATTTTCAAAATGATATTGCTAGATCAAAACAGAAGCATCCTTAACATTTTAAAACATATTGCTACATTGCCCTCCAGAAAAATTGTACCAATTTATATTCAGCATAACATTGAAAATTCCTGTTTTCCCATTATCTCATATTTTTTAACCTTTGATAATCTGACAGGCAAAATAATAATTTTATTGTTTATTTGTTTAATAACATTTTGTTTATTTATAAGGTGTGTTTGAACATCTTCTGATATAATTTTGAAGCAGTCATATAATTTTGTAAATCTATCTTTTCCAAAATTGGTTTGTGAACAATTTTTGTAAATTAAGAAACATATAGCAAATATTTTCCATTTTGTGGGTTTTTTGTTTTTGTTTTTTTAATTTGGACATGGTTTTAAGTTCTTATGTGGTTAATTTCATCAATGTTTTCCAGTATGGTTTCTGGCCTTGATATGTTTATTAAGAAGAGATTTTTCACCATCCAAATTATACAAATATACTTACAGTTTTTTCTAGTACTTACATGTTTTATTTAATCTTTAATCTAAAATTATTTTTTGGTCTGGCATAAAGGAAAAATCTAGTTTTTTTTGTTCAAACGGATAGTGAATTTTTTCATCATTAATAATTGAATAATATTGTTTCCTTTGTTATTTGAAATGCCACTTCCACCTCTACCTCTTGAAACAATCCCACTGGGCTTTTTATAACAATTTTTTTTTGTATTTGTCTACTAATTAGTGGAATTTTGTCAATATTATCTTTCCAGTAAGTATTTTTTCTGTTTTCATTTATTTGATCCTTCTTTCTTGACTTTAAATGAAATAAAATTCTATACAATTTTTGCAGATATCTTGTTAAGTTTGTTCTTGGCTGGATTATAATACCTGTTGTTAATTCGAGTAGGAGTCCCCTCACCTCCACCCACCTATGCCATTACATTTAGAAGCAGGCTGATGTATGAGACAGCTATTAATGTGTTTTTTTTTTTTTTTTTTAAGATTTATTCATTTATTTATTTTTTTAAAGATTTTTATTATTTTTTTTAAGTATCAAGGATCTTTATTCTCAGACCTAATGTTCAATCTGTGACTGCAGATAACGTCACTATTTTGAGAACACCTCCATTCTTTGCAAGTCTTCAGCCACAAGGTTACACCTTATTCTCATCATAACAAGATAAATGAATCAGATTGAAAGAGGATTAAGGAGATACACTGAAGATAAAAGCAAAAGGCAACAAACATTTTACAAGCTTATCATCCCAGTTACCCCAAAGGTTAAGTTTCAGATTTACAAGAGTAATGACAGAACCATATGATTTCAGTGAAAATCAACACAAGTTAGATCTTTAAAAAGAAAAAAAAGAGGGCAGGGGATCAATTCAGAAATACTAAGTCAGGCAAGCATGCAAACTTCAGAGTATAAAAAGTGCTTATTGACAGAGAGAGACACAGCGAGAGAGGGAACACAAGCAGGGAGAGTGGGAGAGGGAGAAGCAGGCTTCCTGCTGATCAGGGAGCCCGATGTGGGACTTGACCCAGGACCCTGGGATCATGACCTGAGCTGAAGGCAGATGCTTAACGACTGAGCCACCCAGGCGCCCCTTATTCATTTATTTTAGAGAGAGAGAGAGAGAACGAGTGGAAAGGGCAGAGGGAGAGGGAGAGAGAATCTCAAGCAGACTTCTGTGCTGAGTGCGAGGCCTGACCCCAAGATCTTGACCTGAGCTGAAACCAAGAGTTGGCCACTTAACCAACTGTGCCACCCAGGTGCCCCTAATTTTTTATTGTTTATATTTTATTTTGCCACCATCACTTTTATTAGTTCTGATAATTTTTCAGTTGATCATTTTGGATTTTCTAGGTATATAATTATATTCTCTGTAAATAGTAATGATCTTTCACCTCCTTTACAATATTTTACACTTAATTTCTTATCCTTGTCTTATTGTTTTGGTTTAAATACCCAAAATTATGTTCAAATATAGAGCAAATAATAGGTTTTTTGTTTTGTTTCTTCTTTGTTTTAATGAGAATGCTTCTAAATTTTTACCAATTGGTATATTTCCTCTAGGATTCTGAAATAGGATTTTGGTCATGTTAAGGAAGTTTTCTTCTTTTCTCATTTTATAGAGAGTTTTGCTGGGAATTAATGTATTGCCTTTTGGGGAATTTTGGGGAATTTATAAGCATAATCCTATTGTTTTTCTCTTTTAACCATTTATTTATTGAAATACATTGATGGCATGCCTAATGTTGCTCCATTCTTACATTCCTGGAATAAAACCTTTCTTTTCGAAGAATTTGTTGCTCTTTTAATACATTGCCATGCTTTACTTATATTCTTAACTGAGATGTATCTAAAATTCTGTTTTGCAATTTTATGCTTTTCAAAGTGCTTTAGCATGCTTTATTTCCTTGGATCCTTGAGATAGCCCTATGATTTCGGCTAGGAATTATATTCTTTTGACAAATAAAAACAATAGACATAGAACTTTTGCACAAAAAGTCATGTAAGTAGGTGGAGATGGTGAGACTAAAATCCATTAGTCCCTAATCCAGTGCTTTGGGAGGGGGGAAGGAATTTAATTATTTCAGTAATTTCTATCTAAAGGTATTTATGGGGTGCCTGGGTGGCTCAGTCGGTTAAGTGTCTGCCTTCGGCTCAGGTCATGATCCCAGGGTCCTGGGATCAAGTTCGGCATTGGCTCCCTGCTCTGCAGGGAGTCTGCTTCTCCTTCTGCCTGCCGCCCCCCCCCCCCCCCCCCGGCTTGTACGCTCTCTCTCTCAAATAAATAAATAAAATCTTTAAAAAATAGTTATTTATGGACTCTGAGTTTTATTATTACAAATAAAAACTATCCTTCACAGTTTCCTTTTACATTTTTCTAAATTAAGACAATTATTTGTTCCACTTTGACCATGGCACCTTCACTGGGTATCAGTGGTTGGGCGGGTGGGAGGAATTCACCCTTAAAGTCTTTGTGCTGAGAATATGCATTCTCTGAGATCTGCCATCTGTTTGTTGCACACGGACAGATGCTGATGTTCAGTTAATCAGAGTCATACAATAAGGATTAAAGTGCTGGACGGTTCTAACCCATTCAGGAAGTTATGGATAAAACTTGAAACCTTGAATCAGATTCATCTTGATGTTCAGGTCAAGTTGGCTATTTGAGCCAAAGCTTTTATATCTCTAAGGTCATTAATCCTGAAGAGCATATTCAATTATCACTTAAAGAGAGAAAAAGCATTAAGAATGTGTTTGCACATTGCATTGGGTCAAGAGAATTTTTATTTTATTTGTAGTTCATAGATCTATCCTTATAAAAAGCTTAGAGAGTTCTTTTAGATATTTATTACAGAAAAATATTCAACTGGGAAGTTTAAAGTAATTTAAATGTAAGTTTTAGAATCTATAAAGACTTAATACAAGTGCAAGAAATGGTCCACTTGTTAACATATACATATATTTATTAAATGGCAGACTAGACTTCTCCAAGTCCAGGAAGAATGGATTTAGTCTATAAGTGAATTGTTTCTTAAGTTTGAATAGAATTGTGCTTTTATTAAATTGACATTTAATCTCCATGTCCCAAGTCACACAAATTTATAAAATGGTTTTTTAAAAATAAATTCATTGTTTTTAAATTTTCTGTAGGATTTTTTTTTCTTAATGAGAAACCTACATGTATCTATAACTATATAGTACAATGGCACTGATTCCATCTCTAAGAAATATTATTAATAGTTATGTTTTCTATATACCCTATTTGGAACTTATAAATGATATATATATATACACATATATATATATACATATATATATATATACTCTGAAATCTTGTCCTTACCAAATATTGCACAAAAAACTATGAATTCCTAGAAGACCATTTTTTGAATTCTATTTTTGTTAATAAAACTTTATGCTATGAAGCAAGGCTGATTATATCTCTTATTTCCATTTACTCTAATATAACTCTAAATGATTTTCTTTTTAAGTTGAGATATAATTGATATATAACATTGTATTAGTTTTAGGTGTAAAACATAATGATTTGATATATGTGTATTTGTGAAATGATTACTAAAATAAGTTTATTTAACATCCTTCACCACACAGTTACAATATTTTTCTTGTGATGAGAACTTTTAAGATCTACTCTCCTAGCAACTTTCAAATTCTGAATGATTTTTTTATTTCTATAAATGTTTCTGAAACTCGACTCTACTAACACCCTATGATAACAAGTGGTAGAACTCTATAGTATTGAAATATACTTTTTACTTTTAAATATGCTTTATTCAAATTTAGGTCATTAGAGGAAATGCCAAAGTGACTAAAACCAGTGTCAATAATACATTGGTGTCTCATATTTGATGGTAAATATAACCCTTAAACATTGAAAAGTTACAGCGAAGGACAAACTCTTCTGTAAACTGGCTATTTAGCACCAAATGAAAAATAGAAAATTTTGTCAGGAACATTTTTGAAATAAACTCTGTTTAAGAATGTTCCATTCCTGTTGATAATTTGATTTTTCAGGTCAAGTAATTTAAGTAAATATGCAACATTAGTTGAATGAAAAAAATCATGCATGTATAATTATGCATTCAAAATTATGCCTAGATTTGAAGGCCTAACTCATTTTCAATTTCTGATGGATACCTTAATAAAGCATCGAGTTATGGGCTTATACCTATGAACTAATTAGGGCATTACGTTTAATCTCTACAATAATACACTGAAAGAGATGGATTAGATACAGGCATTGAAAGAATACGTTTACTTATTCTTCATTACAGAGACTTTCTTTAGGGACCATGTCATGCTGTTTTCCATAAAGAGCACCTCCCAGGAATCCTCACACCAAAAACAACAAAGTCTGTGCTGCTGTAAGTTCAGCCAGATCCTCAGGCCCTGCTGTGTGGGGAGTCCCGCAAGAGAGGACAGAATCCTATCTCAGTCTCCAGGCCCACTTGGTTCTTGGCACCGATGAATTGTATTGTTTTTGAGTGTGAGGTGGACATCTGTCTTAGAGGGACATGTCATTCCTCGGAGGCTGTTGAATAATTGTTAGGTACCTTTTTTTGGTGTCCACTTCCCTTTGTTCATATTGGTGCTTCTAAGGCACAGTAATAAATTCTCCTGGGATTTATAATAAGCAAAACCATGTATTACATGCGACAGTCGGGGTTAGTTGAAAAAGGTCATGTTTTTGACTAGAAAAATGGGAGCGTTAATGCTCCTTGTAACTGTATACACAGTAGTGGATCATGAAGGATACAAGCGGAGATTAGTAACATTTAAGTGAGAAACAAGGCCTTTTCCATGAAAACTGTTGACACTGTAAAGGAACATCTGTGCTTGTGGACTTGAGGGGAAATAAGTTGAGAATGCAAAGTCTGTCAGTCAGTAAGTTTTCACAACAAACAACTGCAGGGTTTGTGCCCTAATGCTGTAAGGGAAAACAGAAATGGCAGCAATCAATGAAACTACAGAAGGAATTGAACATCTGGAGACATGGGCTTCCGAAGCCGTTATCTGTCTGGTTTCCCTATGGCTGGGTCTCCTCGCCTACATGGATGTAATTTCCGTACAGGTGAAAAAAAAATCCAAACAAATGAAATAGTCTTTGATTTTACCTGTGACTGTTGATCTGCAGTGAACAGTCAGTAATTTTTATTAGGTTTTAATGGTTTTGCTTCTTGAATGAATCACAGAGATGAAGCATATAGAAAAAGGTACAGGGAGAGATAATTCTTCACCTTTACTGTTGTTGAATAAACATCATATAAGTAGGTTTGTTTCAGATCTTTAATAAATAACATTTTAAGTATATAAATCAGGATATGATATTCTTTAAATTGTGACGCAGAGAGGATATTTTGGTGTTATTTACTATTACTCTTACCATTTTTTTGAGTCAATTTCTTCCCAGTTTTTGTTAAAAATTTCAAACCAAAGCCTTGTTAGTTTGAGACAAACATTATTGTCTAGAGGAGGATAAAGAAACCTTTGTCTCAAAAATGAAAATCATAGAATGTGACTGCTTAATCCTGATTTTGCAATTCCAGTTATTTTAGCAGGCATTGTAAAATCATTAATCTACTGAAAATCCAGTACTATTCTGGTGAGTAAAATGCTTTGCAGTCTATTAGCAGTTACAGTGACCCTCCCCCTTATCCACAGGAGATATGTTCAAGGACCCCCAGTGGATGCCTGAAACCACAGATCGTACTGAATCTTATAGATAACTACGTTTTTTCCTATACACACATACCAATAATAAAGTTTAGTTTATACATTAGGTACAGTAAGAGATTAGTAATAATAACTAATAAAAAACAATTGTAACAACATAGTGTAATGAAAGCTATGTGAATGTGGTCTCTTAAAATATCGTATTGTGCTGTACTCACCCCTCTTCTTCCTGTGATGATTGTGCAATAATAAAATGCCCATATGATGAGATGAAGCGAGGTGAATGATGGAGGCACGGTGACATGGTTGTTAGGTTACTATTGACCTTCTGACAGTATGTCAGAAGGAAGATCATTTACTTTTTTGCCGTGCTTAACTGAAAAGTAAAACTGCAGATAAGGGGGACACCTTACTAGGGAGCATGGCAACAGGATCTTGGTGTCACTAAGCCCGCTGATGCCATCTTCTGGGTTCCTGCAGCAAACTTTTACAAACCACACTGTTAGTGACAAGGTCTTTCTAGCACATCTAGGAATAACGGAGTTCTAGGTAGAGCTGTGTAATTTAAGATTTATTTTCCATGACATAAAATTATATGGAGGCTCCATGTGGAAGTTGTATTCATTTTCTTGTCAAATGGCAATGCTTTTAACATTATTTTTCTGAAGACCAGCTTTATAGATTTTGGACATTTCTTCGTTGCTTAGTTTGCGCCTTGTCTGTTTTTCATTATCTCAGTAAAGGCTCTAGTGTTAAAGATATAATAACTATATATAATTGATATAGTACTTCTTTTTCATATTGCCCTTATCAGCTTCTGTTCCCCTTTGTGGTCTTGGTTATCCAACATTCTTAATGTTATGTAAAGCTGCTTATTTATTTATTAAATGTTTGTGGATTTTATTTATTTTTTTATTTAGTAATCTTTACACCCAACGTGGGGCTCAAACTCACAATCCTGAGATCAGAGTCACATGCTCTACTGATGAACTAGCCAGGCACCCCTGTTTTTATCTATTTAGAAGCATTTGTTATATGCTTTTCTCGAATTATCAAATTTGATAATTTTTGTCATTGTTTTCCTAACTTTATCATTTATAAAAACCTGTATATTAAAAGAGTGATGGAGACAAAGCATTTATTCCAGGCAACATTAGTTTTGGGATTAGCGTTGTCTTTAATTGATTCTTTAGTTGAATTATAAGGTGTTGTAGGGAATGAATGTTTTCTTTATGGATAATAAAATAGCTATTCAGCTTCTTACCAGCTAGGCTTAGGGAGCCGCCAGGGAGAGCCAATGGTACACAAAGCTTGGGTCAGGCTCCACCCACTTCTCAGCAGTGATATCAGGACCTCTACCCCCACTGTGCCACATAGTGACTTTAGGTGGGTCACGTGGTATTAATCATAAGAAGTCATGTCACCTGTTGGTGACTTTACATTACGTAATTTGAGTTTACTACGAGAAAATAACTTTGGAAATTTTAACGGTATAATTCTACAGTTGCAACCTTCCCTTACCTGACACTTGATGGCAACAGGTATAGTGAGGATACAACCTCCCCACCTCCTTGAGTTCTGTGTGAAGAGTTAGGCCTTGTATGTGGGGCGTGGGCTTTCTCTGGATGGCCTAACTGCCAAACATGGATGTGGATTCGGGCATTGGCACATTGAGCAGGATATATTAGATATATGTATATATTAGATATTATATGTATATATATTAGACCTAAATTTCCATTCCTTGAGCTATCACTATTCCAAGTTAAGAAAGCCAGCATTTTTGAGACTAGCCTTCTCCTGGATGATCACTCTTGGCCTCTGCCTGTTGTTCCAGTCTCCATTGGAGCCACTCTACCCCTCATTTATGCTAGAGTCATCCTGGCCTTCTTTCCCACCAAAGAACATTTATACCTGCTACTCCCTTTCCTTGAAACCCTTTGCTCTCACCCTCATCACTGTCCTCACCATCTTGAAGGCAAAGTAAGACATTCTCCCATGATGGGGTGCCTGGGTGGCTCAGTCAGTTTTGTATTTGCCTTCAGCTCAGGTCATCATCCCAGGGACCTGGGCTTGAGCCCCACGTTGGGCTCCCTGCTCAGTGGGGAGTCTGCTTCTCCCTCTTCCTCTGCCCATCCCCCTGCTTGTGCTCTCTCTCTTTCTCTCCCTCTCTTGTTTTCTCTCAAATAAATAAATAAAATCTTAAAAAAAAAAAGACATTCTCTAATCAGAGTTACCAGCAGACATTTGAACAGCTAAATCCAGTAAGCCATCTTAACATCTTATTTTCTAGCACTCACTCCTTTAAGACTCCTTTAAGTCTATTCTTTGGCTTCTGTGAGGGGTCATGCTCCTTGTCCTCTTATTCCTCAAACTTTATATTTTAAGTCTTCTCCTCTGCCTAGTCTTTTCACCTAGATGGCCCATAGTCATCTAAAAATTCACCATGGCCCAAAGTAAACCCTGTTTCCCTCCCACTTCACTTCTCCTGATAGTCCATATCTCAGCAATATTTCCATTCACTTTTCACTCAAACCAAAAACCTAGGAGTCATCCTAGACCCAGTGAAAGACTTTTGATTTTACCTCCTACTTTTTTGATACCTCTCACCTCTCTCCATTCCTTTTGCTAGTAATCTACTTCAGGCATTCACCATCTCTTTCCTTTAATGTGTCAGTAGTCACCTACAGCACCATCTTCAGTGTTGTCCATCTAGTGCACATCCAGAGTGATCTCTCTGAGATAAAAATTAGACTCTATCAGTTTCTTCAAAACTCTACAATGTGCTAGTCCCTAGCATGGAGTAGGTATACTCATTATTGTTGGTTAAATGAATGAATGAAGAATGGAAACTGAGGCCTCTCAATAACGGAAGTTGGGACTCATTTGGATTCTAGATTATATTGTCCACAATCCTTGGAAGACTTCATCTATCAACCAAATCTTTTTCTCTGAATTTTGCTTGGAAGTTCATAAAACAAGAATGAATAGTATAGTGTTATAGTTCATAGGTTGTCTATAAGAACAAGATAGAATCCCTATGCTGAAAATAAGATTTATGTGCCTGTATTTTTGCTTATCTTTTAATTATAATCTATTAAATTTTTATATAAAGACTTTCTTAAGAGAGCTCTTCAAAAATAAGTGTTTCCCCCCTCATACAAAAGAGAAAAGTGAATGTCACTTTAGTGTATCTGCATCTGTATAGCTGGATTTCTGCGTTATGAAACAAGGGTTCCTTTTGATCAGTCTGACAACTGGTGTTTGGATTGCTATTTTTTAAGGTTTGTAAATTTGTTCTGTTTTAACAAAGAATCATTTTGAAGTGTTCACTTAAGGACAACTAGCCAAAAAAATGAAAAGAATATGTGATGATATAATTTGATGTTTATACATGTTCATCAGGTGAGAAGTACCTGATGAACATGTATAAACATCATGTTCTAGATATTAGATTCTAGATAATTATCTAGAATCTAATTATTCTAGATAATTAGAATCTATCTAATTAGATAGATTAGTATCTATCTAATCTAAGTATTAGATAGATACTTTGCTATCTAAGTAGCAAACGTAGATAGGACATTTCCTTTACTCTTAAATTTGTATACAATGCTTTAGTTTCCTCTTTTTGTGTGTGGTAAAATTTATATAACATAAGATTTACCACTTCAACCATTTTTAAATGTACAGCCCTGTGGCATTAGGTACATTCATATTAGTGTGTTGCTTTAGTATACTTTTCTCTATAATTATTTTTATATAATTTTTAAATATATTTTTGTATAATTTTTCTCTAAAATTATTATATTGAAATAATTCAATAGTTTCATTATTGAGATCCAGAAATACTTGCATTGAATAAGCTGAGCTGCCTCTGCAGCTCATCAGTGTGTTACTGAAGAAAAATGATTTTATTTGTTGAGTGTTTGTTAAGGAACTTGCTGCGTACCCAGCCTTGTTGCGGTCAGAAAACAAATGCCAATGAGAACTTACAGAAACAGGTTTATCAATTTGGCTTATTTGAACTTTTTTTTTTTTTTTAACAAAATAAAACATATTTGGGGAGCTATAAAGCTTTTACTGTTGTGTAAGAATCTCATTTATTTTATTTTATTTTATTTTTTAAAGATTTTATTTATTTATTTGAGAGAGAGAATGAGAGAGAGCACATGAGAGGTGGGAGGGTCAGAGGGAAAAGCAGGCTCCTTGCTGAGCAGGGAGCCCGATGCGGGACTCGATCCAGGGACTCCAGGATCATGACCTGAGCCGAAGGCAGTCGCTTAACCAGCTGAGCCACCCAGGCGCCCCAGAATCTCATTTAATCATGATTGGTGTCCTAGTTCTAATACTAGATAAACAGCAATGCTATAGAAAATAATGAATTTTAAAAAAATGGAAAACAGCATTTGGCCATTTTCTCCTAGTATTTTGAGATTCTTTTTTTTTTTTTTTTTTTAAAGATTTTATTTATTTGTCAGAGAGAGGGAGAGAGAGAGAGCAAGAGCTGGGATGCCTGGGTGGCTCATTGGTTAAGCATCTGCCTTTGGCTCAGGTCATGATCCCAGGGTCCTGGGATCTAGTCCCCCATCAGGCTCCTTGCTCAACTTCTCCCACTGCCTGTCATTCCCTCTGCTTGTGGTCTCTCTCTTTCTGAAAAATAAATAAATAAATAATATCTTTTAAAAAAAATAAATGGAAAGTCCTCATACTTTATGATAATCTCCTTATAATAATGACCTTATGACTATAGGAGTCAATTCAATTATCTAGTGAGCTGGAAGATGACAAGAGCACACCTGAACCGACAACAAACTTTGGTTTCTCTTGGAAAGTGCCAAAAGCACCTGTCTTTCCATTATATAGATAACTGCAGTGGATTTTCTCTCATTCCATCATCAGATATTTTTTTGTATTTATCAACAGGAAGATCTATTACCAACACTTCAATTTTTTTTTCATTTGGGGATATCTCCTGTCTGTTTACCTGAACAGTCCCCCTTCTCCACCACCAATCTGCCAAGATCTTCTTGAGAGAAACACAGATGTGGGGCTATGGGCTCGGCAAAGAGGCCATGGTGGTGATGAAGCTCAGGAGGAGATTTGGAGTTGTTCATCTTCCTTGTCCACTCAATACAATCCCACCCACCTTTCCCTCTCAGCTTTTCAGAGCTAATGCATAGCATGACCATTGAAAACAAACAGAGAAATATCGGAGTCCTGAAACTTTTCCAGCATATTTTGAATAGAAATAATCTTGACTCTAGTCAGTAGCAGACAAGCTAATTATTTGTTCACATGTGTTTTTGCCAGTTTTTGGCTCATTTGGGGGCTTGTAATAATTTTGGAGTTTGTCCTTCGTGAATTGAAACCTAAGAGTGTATCTTTTCTGCTGGTTCCATGTTTTAAGGCATTTTGGGATAAGTTTTGTAATCATGTGGGAATTAGAGGTCAAAACAGGAAATAAGCATTTTGGAGCAGGTCAATTCTTTCCTAGGCTAGATAGAAAACATTTATCTCTTGAAGGCTTATCTTACTAGGAGAGAAAGTCTTGATTTAAGGAGATACCACCACAGAGAAGAGAGGCTTGTAAGAGAAAGCTCTTCTGATAACAGTACTTTTGTTCTCGTGAACAGTGGTTCAAGTCAAGAGTGAAGCGTTAAGACTGTGAAGGTTGGTGTGGTACCAAACGTCGGGCACAGGAACTACATACATGCATTTACAGCAACACTAATTTCCCACTTAAGGTTTGTTAGCAACTATTAGAGGTTTTATAATTCTGTTGACTATAATCTTTCTTAGAAGATGATCTGATTTATATAAAAATAATTTTTGTTGTGAAAGGTCTCATTAGTTTAAAAGCCTAGTCAAATGGTAGCTTTAAAAGCTGAGTCACAGTCTAATTTACTATCACAATTCACAGTTACCCTCTTTATTTTACTTGGTAGAGTAACCTTTTCTCAGCAGTGCCATTAGGTGCCTGCCTTCATGGTGTGGAAAAATACACATATACATCTGAGATTTTTGAGCATGTGGGTTGTGATGAATTTAAATGTGTTCTAATAGTGCAACTGCATATAAATAGCTGAAGATTTATACTTGTTTTTTAACTTAAGGATGAGGAAATTGACTACTATGGGATAATTAAAAATAACAACTCTCTGGAAAAGTAAGAGCTAAATTGTTAAATGCCAGGACATCAAGAAGCAATATTCTGTAATCTATACAGAATTCTTTTTTATTCTGTAAACAAATTGGGTAATATATATCTTTGTCACTTGAAGATCAGATATATATTTGAGTTAATGAATCATCCCACCAACATTCCATAACTAAAGCAAATTTTGTTTTCTTTTCATGGGCAAGGTTTTAGTCAATTGAATAATAAATCATCCTGCCTTTTCCTGAATCACAGGATAAGGAGGCTCTTATAGGCAGGATCACAATTAAATAAGGCCTTAGGGGAGACATTCTACCCTGTTTTAAAAGAATGCCAGTGAAGGAGACAGCCCAGACTACTTTGGTCATACTTCTCAGGGCTTAAAATAGCAATATCATGTGTCTGTTTTAAAATATTTTCTGTTTATCGCTGAAGATTTGTCTTAAATGCTCAGAGGTCAAGAATGAATCAACTTCTTGATAACCCCCAATATCCTGGTCAGGTCCTGCAGTGACCAGGTGTATGAAGAAATGTACTTCTTTCAAAAAGAGTAACCTTATAAGCACTTACAATTTACAAAGAATATTCACAAACACTTTTTCTTTTGAGTCTCTCAGCAACACTATTATATAAAAGAATTATTGATTCCTATTGAGAAGCAGAAATTAAGATTCAGAGAGGCTAAGTGACTTACCCAAGGTCATAGATCTACTGAACGGAATAATCACAGCTTGAGACTAGTTAGTTTTACATAAGGACATTGCCTTTTGCATTCCACACTTTGCTGCCTCTTTGATATGCTTATAAAATCAGGCACCGTAAACATGCCTTAAGTTGTGTTTGGGAAATTTGTTCCTGGGAGAATTATCTGAGTTGATGATCTGGTTGCGAGCATTATTAACTTTAATCTATGGTCTGAACAGAAGGAAGTATAAAAAAATATCCAGTTTTAAGTGGCATTGGTCAGATGTTCAGTGTAAATAAATTAGGAGTGATCGACATAGCGGACGGTTTGGGACTAAGATGACATCTATTATGAATATAAGGACCAGACCTGTAATTTGAGAAAGACAATATGTGAGAAGGCCTAGATACACCCAAGAAGGAAATAGTCACAAGGAATAATTAACCTGCTTAAGGCACACTAATCTGAACAGAGAAGGTCTAATGCCCTGTCAACACTGTTGTTCAGCAAAGGGCGAAGTGGGCTGAGGACACAGGGATTCTTTGAGAGTAAGATCCAATGACACTTAAAGAGAGGGGGAAAAGGCGAGGTGCAAGTGTTCTCTGTGAAATTCTATGGCAGACAGCTTGGAAATGTAATTTACATTGGGAGAACATTAAAAGTTAGTGGAACCATTCAGATTTCTGTTTGGTTCTATGCTGTGGCTGCTAATAGCATTATACCGAAATGCGGGTATTGATTCTCATAAAGTTCATCCAAACTGTTTACCTTAGTCTGAAAATTTGCTCTAGTTAGAGTCATTTGTCTATTGTTAGCTCTCAGTCTGACTTTCAAGACACTTACATTCTTCAAAATAGTCTGAGGAAAAAAAGTGACTTTTAGTTAAGTTTTATTGCCAGTCCTTTTTAAAAAAAATTTTTTTTTTAATTAACATATAATATATTATTTGTTTCAGGGGTACAGGTCTGTGATTCATCAGTCTTACACAATTCACAGCACTCACCATAGCACATACCATCCCCAGTGTCCATCACCCAGCCACCCCATTCCTCCCACCCCCCTCCACTCCAGCAACCCTCAGTTTGTTTCCTGAGATTAAGAGTCTCTTATGGTTTGTCTCCCTCTCTGGTTTTGCCTTGTTTCATTTTTCCCTCCCTTCCCCTATGATCCTCTGCCTTGTTTCTCAAATTCCTTCTATCAGTGAGATCATATGATACTTGTCTTTCTCTGATTGACTTATTTTGCTTAGCATAATACCCTCTAGTTCCATCCACGTTGTTGCAAATGGCAAGATTTCGTTTTTTGATGGCTGTATAATATGCCATTGTATATATATACCACATCTTCTTTTTTTTTTTAAAGATTTTATTTATTTATTTGAGAGAGAGAGAATGAGAGACAGAGAGCACGAGAGGGAAGAGGGTCAGAGGGAGAAGCAGACCCCCCGCCGAGCAGGGAGCCCGACGTGGGACTCGATCCTAGGACTCCAGGATCATGACCTGAGCCGAAGGCAGTTGCTTAACCAACTGAGCCACCCAGGAGCCCTATACCACATCTTCTTTATCCATTCATCTGTTGATGGACATCTAGGCTCTTTCCATAGTTTCGCCATTGTGGACATTGCTGCTATAAACATTGGGGTGCACATGCCCCTTCGGATCACTACATTTGTATCTTTGGGGTAAATACCCAGTAGTGCAATTGCTGAGTTGTAGGGTAGCTCTATTTCAACTTTTTGAGGAACTTCCATACTGTTTTCCAGAGTGGCTGCACCAGCTTGCATTCCCACCAACAGTAGGAGGGTTCCCCTTTTTCCGCATCCTCCCTAACATCTGTCGTTTCCTGACTTGTTAATTTTAGCCATTCTGACTGGTGTGAGGTGGTATCTCATTGAGGTTTTGATTTGTATTTCCCTGATGCCAAGGGATTTAAGCACTTTTTCATGTGTCTGTTGGCCATTTGGATGTCTTCTTTGCAGAAATGTCTGTTCATGTCTTCTGCCCATTTCTGGATTGGATTATTTGTTCTTTGGGTGTTGATTTGATAAGTTCTTTATAGATTTTTAGATACTAGCCTTTTATCTGATATGTCGTTTGCAAATATCGTCTCCCATTCTGTCCGTTGTCTATTGCCAGTCCTTTTTGATGAAAAGCATATGAAGGCAAAAATCTTTTATTTGGACTAGTTTTAAGTTTAAAACTTAAACTGTTGCTTAGTATAAATGAGGAAAACTTTTTAAAGAAATCCAGCATTATTTCTTTCACATATCTGTAGGGATTTGAGCTAGGTTGTTAAAGTACCAACATGTAGAGGTTCTTAGGAAATCTGCTTTAATGAACAAATGAGTGATTTGTAGTTAACTTAATAGTTTATTTTATTTCAAAGAACACCAGGCATTTGAAAAATAAGTTTTTTTTTTTCTGAACCTAATAATATCAATGTTCTCAGCAATTCTTTTTCTGGAACAGTGAAAATGTGTATTTTAAGCTAGCTTCTAGGTCCAAATAATTATAATATCTGAGTGGAGTCTGAGGAGTTCATAGAGTGTTATTGAATTTGTCTTTTTTCTAAGGAAAATTGATTCATTATTTTCAAATTACTTTACAGGATCCTTCAAACCAAAAATGTGGTGGAAGAAAGAAAACAGTGTCTTTCAGCAGCATGCCATCGGAAAAGAAAATTAGCAGTGCGAGTGACTGCATCAGCTTCATGCAAGCTGGCTGCGAATTAAAGAAGGTCCGGCCAAATTCTCGTATTTATAACCGTTTTTTCACTCTGGACACAGACCTCCAAGCTCTTCGCTGGGAACCTTCCAAGAAAGACCTTGAGAAAGCTAAGCTTGACATTTCTGCTATAAAAGAGATCAGACTGGGGAAGAACACAGAAACATTTAGAAACAATGGCCTCGCTGACCAGATTTGTGAGGACTGTGCCTTTTCTATACTCCATGGGGAAAACTATGAGTCTCTGGACCTAGTTGCCAATTCAGCAGACGTAGCAAATATCTGGGTGTCAGGTTTACGGTACCTGGTTTCTCGAAGTAAGCAACCCCTTGACTTTATGGAGGGCAACCAGAACACACCAAGGTTCATGTGGTTGAAAACAGTGTTTGAAGCGGCAGATGTTGATGGGAATGGGATTATGTTGGAAGACACTTCTGTAGAGTTGATAAAACAACTCAACCCTACCTTGAAGGAATCCAAGATCAGGTTAAAGTTTAAAGAAATCCAGAAGAGCAAAGAAAAACTAACCACACGAGTGACGGAAGAGGAATTTTGTGAGGCTTTTTGTGAACTTTGCACCAGGCCGGAAGTATATTTCTTACTGGTCCAGATATCTAAGAACAAAGAATATTTGGATGCCAATGATCTCATGCTCTTTTTAGAAGCTGAGCAAGGAGTCACCCATATTACTGAGGATATGTGCTTAGACATTATTCGGAGATATGAACTTTCCGAAGAGGGTCGTCAAAAAGGGTTTCTTGCAATTGATGGCTTTACCCAGTATCTGTTGTCACCAGAATGTGACATTTTTGATCCTGAGCAAAAAAAGGTTGCCCAAGATATGACCCAGCCACTATCTCACTACTATATCAATGCTTCGCACAACACCTATCTCATAGAAGACCAGTTCAGGGGGCCGGCTGATATTAATGGGTACGTTAGAGCTTTGAAAATGGGCTGTCGAAGCATTGAACTTGATGTTAGTGATGGTTCAGACAATGAGCCGATCCTTTGTAATCGAAATAATGTGACGACCCATCTTTCCTTTCGAAGTGTCATAGAGGTGATAAATAAATTTGCCTTCGTTGCTTCCGAATACCCACTCATTCTTTGCCTGGGAAATCACTGCTCCCTACCACAGCAAAAGATAATGGCTCAACAGATGAAAAAGATCTTTGGCGATAAGCTCTATACTGAGGCACCTTTGCCATCAGAAACCTACCTCCCATCACCAGAAAAATTGAAAAGAATGATTATTGTGAAAGGAAAGAAATTGCCTTCTGACCCAGATGTTTTGGAAGGAGAAGTAACAGATGAAGATGAAGAAGCGGAAATGTCTCGAAGGCTGTCGGTAGATTACAATGGCGAGCAGAAACAAATCCTCCTGTGTAGGGAACTCTCCGATTTGGTATCCATCTGCAAGTCTGTTCAGTATAGAGATTTTGAACTGTCTATGAAAAGCCAAAACTATTGGGAAATGTGTTCATTTAGCGAAACAGAGGCCAGCCGAATTGCAAATGAGTACCCAGAGGATTTTGTAAATTATAATAAGAGATTCTTATCGAGAATCTATCCAAGTGCCATGAGGATCGATTCCAGTAACTTGAATCCACAGGACTTTTGGAATTGTGGCTGTCAGATTGTGGCAATGAATTTTCAGACTCCAGGTCCAATGATGGACCTTCACACAGGCTGGTTTCTTCAAAATGGTGGCTGTGGTTATGTTCTAAGGCCATCCATCATGCGAGATGAAGTTTCTTACTTCAGTGCAAACACCAAGGGCATTGTACCTGGGGTGTCTCCTCTCGTTCTTCATATCAAGATCATCAGTGGTCAGAATTTTCCAAAGCCCAAAGGAGCTTGTGCCAAAGGAGATGTCATAGATCCCTATGTTTGTATAGAGATACATGGAATTCCAGCAGACTGTTCAGAACAAAGAACTAAAACTGTCCAACAGAACAGTGATAACCCTATTTTTGATGAAACTTTTGAGTTTCAAGTAAACCTACCTGAGCTGGCCATGATTCGTTTTGTCGTTCTGGATGATGACTACATTGGGGATGAGTTTATAGGACAATATACGATACCGTTTGAATGTTTGCAGCCTGGATATCGGCATGTTCCCCTGCGCTCTTTTGTGGGTGACATCATGGAGCATGTAACCCTTTTTGTCCACATAGCAATAACTAATCGAAGTGGAGGAGGAAAGGCACAGAAGCGCAGCCTGTCAGTGAGAATGGGGAAGAAAGTTCGAGAATACACCATGCTCAGGAATATCGGCCTTAAGACCATAGATGACATCTTTAAAATAGCAGTTCATCCCTTACGAGAAGCCATAGATATGAGAGAAAATATGCAGGTAGGAAAAATCCCAAGCTCTTCTTCCCTGCCCCTACTTCTTCCTACCTCTCCCTTACTGGTGAACACTGTGTTTTACTAGTGATCTGATTCCTCAAAAAATTATCAGAAAAGTTGTATAAACCCATGTACCACTGAATTAAGTGTTGTCTCTGATAAAGCAGATATATTTTATGTACCTAATTGTGAATGAATGCTGTGTTAAATTTGGCCTGAACTAAACCAGTTAATATAAATGTTTTATAGATCCATTAAATATCCCTGCCACATAACCAATATGGGGTTGTGTGTATGAAACAATGTAAACAAAATGGAATATAAAATATTATATGTATGTGCAATATATATTATATATACAGACAATACTAATTACAAGTATATATGTTAAATATTTGCAGATATGAACATGAAAGGGAATTTGAAGTCATAGAAACAAATGTAATGCTTATTAGGTTATTTTAGTTGTTTAAGTGTATGACAACAACGATAATAAATTACTCCCCACAAGAGCAAACACAACTAAACAAACAATAGTCAGCACTTGAACTTGTTGAAAACTATGTGGTCTTCTCTTAGAAAAGTGGTTTAATTGAAAGAACCTGGATTCTGGCTTAAATTCTATCCCCTTGTGATCTTGAGCAAGTTATTTCAGATCTCTGATCATCAGTTTTCTCCACATAAGGTAAGAAAAATAGTAATACATCACAGAATTATTATCAGAATTAAATGACAATGTATGTAAATTGCCCACTCCTGGCATGTGGAAATTCAATGTTAGTTTCTTTTCCTTCATTAATGCTTGAAATCATAGATGGTTGCCAATTTCTTTCTTGAATACTATAGAATATATCTATTCTAGGGTCATGTTACTGAGAAACAACCAAACAACAAATACTAAGTTCCTGCAATGTGCAAAGAGGTGTTGGTCGGCAGAAGAAGTAGCAGTCTGAGAACAAAACAAGAGAGGAATATTTTTCAATGCAGTTTATTTGCTCCTTTAGCTAACATTTTAATGGTAATTCTCACCAAACAATCCCTACTTTCAAGATAGAAAACAAGCTTGAAGAAGTTAAGTGATTTCCCAAATATTGCAGTTAGTAAATAGGAATGTTGGTCTTTAAATCCAGAATGGCCTACTACCAAAACTCATGATCATTCATGGTTTTTAGTCATGTGATGCTGAATCTCAAACCCATCATTTGGTGAAGACTTTATTTTTACATTATTTCACAGACAAATTCCAGAAAAGACTTAAAATCAATTTTAAATAGCTGAAGTGGTGGAAAACAGTATGGTACATAATTCACACATAAGTACTTAGATTGTAAGCATTTTATTTGAAGTGGTTGCCTTAGCCACTATTTTAAAAATAGGTTCCAAATATTACCATTTTCTATCTGACTTTTTCTGACATAATTCAAAACTATTATAAATCCCTGTATTAGATTACTTATACATCATTTCTTTTTTTTATTTTTATTTTTTTTTAAATTTTTTTATTGTTATGTTAATCCCCATACATTACATCATTAGTTTTAGATATAGTGTTCCATGATTCATTGTTTGTGCATAACACCCAGTGCTCCATGCAGAACGTGCCCTCCTCAATACCCATCACCAGGCTAACCCATCCTCCCAACCCCCTCCCCTCTAGAACCCTCAGTTTGTTTTTCAGAGTCCATTGTCTCTCATGGTTCTTCTCCCCCTCCGACTTATACATCATTTCTACATCTTACTTTACATATTAGAAATCGATTTTATTTATTTCTATGTAATTCTTGAAATATATCCTTTACACATACTATGTTTTTAAAATGCATCGTAAGGAGAGTTGGTTATGGATAAAGTTTTTTTCCAGGTAATACTGATAATTTATATCACCTTAACATAAAGTCTTTTGGGTTAAGGATTATTTGGAGCCTAATCAGTAGAAAAATGAAATACCATCATTGTCGCTAAATTCATTTGACATATAATAGGTTAGGTACTGCTCGCTGTTAATAAAATATGAAATAGTTATAATTTCTATTTCAAATGAATTTTAAAAGCCTGTAAAACATGGACAAATGTAGCTCTACATGAAATTTGTTTTAGTATGTGCATCTGTCAGGTGCATTTCTGATGGGATGACAGAGAAATACAATTGATGGTTAGTCGAATGCACATCTGTGAGTAATTGCAGCCTGCTACCTTGAGGGGAAAAGCCCGAAGGAGATGTACTCCAATGTATAATCACTGGCATGTTTTTATGATCATCATGATGCAAATCGAATAAGATATTCACAACCAGCCAAGGCTAATTTGTGTGAATATTCCAATGCTCTGCTTTGAAAAGCACTGTGTAGCCTTGGTTCACAATCAGCTTTGCTTTATGGCATTTTTGTGGCAGTTGCTAAAAATTGACAAAGATGAAGTATGATAGTGAATTAGTTCTGTGTGCTTTCTTGGTGCATGTTACACTTCTGGTTGATTATAATCCAGTTTCCTCCAAATTACATATGTATCGGAGGGTATACTTTTAATGAATATACTTTTGTGTAAACCTAGAAGTGCTGGGGGTGATGCGTCATGTGGTCAGAAGTCTAATTGCATGTTTGCTTCCCCACAGAATGCCATAGTGTCTATTAAGGAACTGTGTGGACTTCCTCCAATTGCCAGTCTGAAACAGTGCCTGTTGACCCTGTCCTCTCGGCTCATCACCAGTGATAATACTCCTTCAGTCTCTCTTGTGATGAAAGACAACTTTCCTTATCTGGAGCCTCTGGGGGCAATTCCAGATGTGCAGAAAAAAATGCTGGCTGCTTATGATCTGGTAGGAATTGTGACTCTAGATTTCTTATCTGTGTGTGTGTGGGGGTGGGGGGGGAAGTCATCGGCAGGGACTCTTTTGTGGAACTCTAATGAATAAATCACATTGGGAGTAGCAGGCAGAGCTGGCCCGCTCAGCTTCCCTTAAGGCCCAGTGAAGACTTCTGGGGCAATGCTTTGAACCCAGAGCCCCACAAATTACAAACAGAAATTCTCTGCATTAGTAAGGAATGAATTATTAAGTCTTCAAAAATATACACAATTTCTAATCATCTAAATGACTTTGGCCTGCAACATAACCATTTAATTGTGTACCTGTAAGAAATGAACATATGCTTCTCAGTGCTGCCTTATGATATTTGTGACAAAATATTTCTCTGGAATTTATATTTCTTTTTTTTTAAGATTTAATTTTTTTTTTGAGAGGGAGAGAGAGCACAGAGCACAAGTAGGGGGAGGGGCAGAGGAAGGGGGAGAAGCAGACTCCCTGCTGAGCAGGGAGCCAGATACAGGGGCTCTATCCTAGGACCTCGGGTATCATGACCTGAACCAAAGGCAGACCCTTAACCGACTGAGCCACCCAGGCACCCCTGGAATTTGTATTTCTAAGCTAACACTGTTAAATTATTTTTCTGAATGTATAATTAATTTATGTAGTAATTAAGTTTAAGAATAATTATATTTTTGCCTCCTAATTCCATAAAAAATTAAGGAGCAAATGAAAATCTGGAAAAATTTGTAACATATATACCAGATAAAGTGTAACTATCCTTAAAATAGAAAGTGCACTTAAAAATCAGTAAGAAGGGTCACCTGGGTGGCTCAGTCGGTTAAGCAGCTGACTCCTGATTGTGGCTCAGGTCATGATCTCAGGGTCCTGGAATGGAGCCCACTAGGGAGTCTACTTCAAGATTCTCTCTCTCCCTCTGCCCCTCCCTCTGCTTGTTCACTCTCTCTCTCTAAAAAATAAATAAATTGTTGATGAAAAAGAAATCAGTAAGAAAAAATATGGAGAAAAAAATCTTACATCAATTAAGTTTAAGTACAGCTTGATAAAACAAACAGTGCAACACAATCATGGCTTAAAAATACAGTTTTACTCTTTCAAATAAAAATCTGGAGACCAACCTTCCAAGATGGAACTTCTGTAAAGTTCTTAGGAACCTAGGCTCCCTCTAGTTTTCTGGTCTACCATCCCTATAGTGTGACCCTTATCCTTATGGTCCAAAATGGCTGCTGAAGCTCCAACCATAACATCTGCATTCAACCATCAAGAATGATGAAGAGAAAAAGAGGGCATATCTTTTGCCTTTAAGGACATTTCTCCAAAATAGCATAGATCATTTTTGCTTATATTTCATCAGCCTAGAGTTAATACATAGCTACACTTAGCTGCAAAGGAGAATGGGAAATGTCTTTATTTCAAGGGGCTATGTGCCCAACTAAAAGTTATCTCTTCTGTTACTAAGAAATAGAGAGAGGAGAGTTATTAGGGGATAACATATATTCTTTGCTTCAGAGGTGAACAGGCAATTCATGTATCTCTTCCCCCCTAAAAAAAAGAAAATCTAAAAACATATTTAACCTTAAAATAAGTTTTTAATTAAAGATATTAAAGAAATGTACTAAAATATTCCCTCTCTCATTGGCACTAAAAAAATAGTACTTCTGATAGAGAATTTAAGGTAATGGATACTCTCATCCATTTACCTCTACTAGGAAAATAAACTGGCATAATTTTGGGGGAGATAAATTTGGCAATATAATTTAAAATGTTTTTCCCACTTGATTTATGTATTTGTTTTCTGAATTTATGTTAAGGCAATAGTGATGTACATAAACATTTATGTTAAATGTCAACATAGAACTATTAGTTAAATAAAATATAGTAAACCAATATTATGGACTCTTTTGAAGCCATTAAAATCATGCATTAGGAGAATATTTAATGGTATGGTAAACTTCTCATAACATATTTTGTGAAAAAGTCCAGCTACAAAAAAAATATACACTATAGGATTTAAATTATATTTATATGTATACACATCACACATCTAAACTGTTAGCAGAATATTAATAGTGATTATTTTTAAGTAAGGAGAATGAACTTTATTTTCTTGTTTATGTTTTTCTACTTTTTATTCTCTATTTGCAAAACTCTTTACAATGAACCCAACTAATTTTCATAGTTGAATAAAAAAAATAAATGTTAAGCAAGAAAAGAATAATCTTTTATCCTTAAAAAAACAACTAGAGGAAAGACATTTGGGATAAACACCCTACAATTGAAAAAGAAAAAAAAAAAAAACCCATAGAATGCATTCTGCTTCTGAATGATCACACCTCTTATAAACTGTACTCCATGGTTGCTGGGGGAAAAGTTCACCTATTACCTATATCTCATTTTTCATGAAATCAATTTTTTCGTCATAAAAGTAGGGACTGAAAGCTATTCAGTGAATAGGTATAATTGCCATCTAAGAGGTGAAATTAGGGTACTAGTTGCCATAGAGACAGACAGTTGAAATCACTTATTCTTCCAATTCTCTGTGAAGCTAAGAAAGAAAAATCATTCCTTGGGAGGGGAGGCTGGTTCCCTGGAGCTGGGCTTGGAATAAGCAGAAGAGCACCTGGAGCACCTGAACTGTGTTTGGCCAATTTCCGTTTGACATCCCCAAGTGTCCGATGCTGTCTTGTTTTTTCATTTCTATCTGCTGGAGCCAAATCTGGACATCAGCCTTTTCTCATTTGTATTTTTAAAATGCAGTTTGTAATTACAAGCATAGCATGGTTTTCCAATACTTAAGTAAAAGGCCACAGTAGAAAGCAGAAGTACTTACAATGAGATCTTCATTTATAGTTCCCTACAGAAATGATTTTTCATATTGGTCGGGAACTGAGTATAAATATCCCTATGCCAAATGGTAAACTCGGCAGACCTTGCAAGTGATTGAAAACTCTTTTGACAGCTCTGTTGGCTTATTTCTTTTAGTGGGGAAGTGAGTAGGAACTTATACAAGTAATGATGATATTGACCTGAATGTAAAAACATCATTTTTACTTTCGAGGATTTGCATTGTATTGGCTGGCATCTTCAATGCTCTTGATATATCAGTGTTAATATTTATTTTAAAGAAGACTTCTAAGATATTCTGCATATCGAGTAATTATTTTATTTTATTATTTATTATTTATTTATTTATTTTTAAAGATTTTGTTTATTTATTTGACAGAGAGAGACAGAGATAACAAGAGAGCATGAGTAGGGAGGAGAGGGAGAAGCAGCCTCCTGGCTGAGCAGGGAGCCGGAGGATTTGAGGATTTGAGGCTCGATCCCAGGACTCTGGGATCATAACCTGGGCCGAAGGCAGACGCTTAACCCAATGAGCTACCCAGGCGCCCCTCGAGAAATCATTTAAGAAAAAAATTGGATCAAGCAGGATTTTCCTGCTTGAAATCCTACAGCGGCTTCCCATTAAAATAAAATGGAAACTCCTTACTGTGGTCTATGGGGTCATTTATGATCTGGCCTTGCATACCTATATACCTATCTCACTCACCTCTCCCAGCCTCACCCCCACTCCTGTTCACTACCCGCAACCCTCCCCCTCCCACCACCCCCCGCTGCTAACCAGCCACATGGACTTTCTTTCTTTCTTCAACTAGACCAAGTTTGTTCCCACCTCTGGGTTATTTTATTTGTGGTTTCCTCTGCCTGAAATGTTCTGTTGCATGAATAGTTGCTTCTTATCTCTTAATTCTTAGCTCAAATATCATATCCTCAGAGACGTCTTCCCTAACCACTGTCCCCACCCGTCACTCTATCACATAACCTTGTTTTATTTCCATCACCCTACTTAGCAGTGTTGAAAAATATTTTGCTTGACTTTCTGTTTAATTTCTGTCTTCCTTTCCCCTTCAATTTAAATGTATACTCCATGATGGCACAGACCCTGTCTGTCTTGCTTACTACTGTTATCTCTCGCATCTAAAACAGTGCTGGCATGTACTATGTTACCAATGAATGTTAGTTGAATAAAAAGTAAATAGAAGCATTAATTGTTGGTGAAAATAGTGTAGATCTGGTGCCATAATTGATGTGTTTATGGTAAATCATTAAATCTTCTTTGTTTTACCTCTATGACACCACGCTAACCAAACTGTTCCTTGTCTTAAACATACAGTTAAAAACTCTATAGACTGAGGCAAAACTATGGAGACAGTAAAAAGATCAAGGGGCCAGAGGTGGGAGACAGGGTAGGATGAGGGAGGGAGGGATGAATAGGAGGAGCACAGAGGATTTTTAGGACACTGAAACTATTCTATATGATCCTGTAATAGTGAATACATGTCATTATGCATTTGTCAAAGCCCATAGAATATATAATACAAAGAGTTAACCCTAATGTAAACTCTGGACTTTAGCTAATAATACTATATCAATATTGGCTCATCAATTGTAATAAATATACTACGCTAAAGAAAGACGTTAATAGTAGGAAAACCGGGGATGGGCTTAGAGGGTTTACGGGAATTCTCTGTACTTTCAGCTCAGCGGGCTAAAACTTCTCATAAAAATAAGGTCTAAAAAAATTCCTTGCAGACTATTAATAATAAAAAAAATATTTGGATGACTAAGGCAGAAAACAAATCCAGGGTAATGGTGGTAGTAGGGGGGCACGTACCGTTTGAATGTTCAACTCAAATCACTTAAATATTTGGATTCCTCAAAAATGGTAATGAACTGTATAGATGCCAACCAAAACGAAAAGTTGTAACCACTAAAAAAACACAGAATACATTTAGAATAAAAAAAAGACCTGAAGTCATTTCCAAACAGATACAAATTTGGCTTATTTCAGTATCAAAAGAAACAAATCAGGCAACTAGTAACCTCCATTTACTTAAAGCCAACCTGAGTGTATCAAACAATACTACTTATCAACAGGAAATAAAGTGAAAATATTTTAGAAAACATTGACCCTGAGTTCATCTGCACAGATTTTTTTCTAAACTTAGCTTTTCCCTAATGACCTGAGATGGTTCTCTTCCTTACCAAACACTGGCTAATTTAATATGTGGAAATATTTCCTATTGATGGTCTTAAAAATTTAGTCTTAAAAGTCATTTTAATATTAATGTGGCAGTTATAATTCTATTATAGTATCTGTGTTGATATCAAGAAATCAAACACCAAATATATCCTTAGTAGAGTGGGCTTATTTACATGGCATAATTTCAGAAGACAGTTTCCCCATAGTACATATCTTATTTAAAACATATATCTTCTGGGGCACCTGGGTGGCTCAGTCGTTAAGCGTCTGCCTTCGGCTCAGGTCGTGATCCCAGGGTCCTGGAAAGGAGCCCTGCATCGGGCTCCCTGCTCCGGGGAAAGCCTGCTTCTCCCTCTCCCACTCCCCCTGCTTGTGTTCCCTCTCTCACTGTGTCTCTCTCTGTCAAATAAATAAATACAATCTTAAAAAAATATATTTAAAAAATTAAAAAAATAAAACATACATCTATCTGCTCACTGGTACTTGGAATTTCAAAATTACAATCAATTCCTTTGGGTGAGGACTTTTTAATCTCTTTTAAAATGCAAAAAAAAAAAAAAAAAATCTCCGTGAATAATAACACATTGGATTATCAGCAATTTGTAGCCTTTAGTGAATTTAACCGATCCTGTCCTACCTAGGATTTTTACCTGGGAGAAGGAAGAGATCTTAATGACAGAGTGTTCCCCAAGTCTGGGTTAGGTGAGGGTGAGGTTGCTCAAAGAATTACAATTTTTCCTGAGAACCACAATCTCCCTTCATGCTCTGAATAGGGATGCAGCTATGGAAATGCCTGTCTGATATTCAGGGCAGCAGAAGCACAGGTGACTTTCCTGATTATCAAATACGTGTCCCAGCCTGAGGAGGGATGTGCCAGATTCTGAAAAGCACTAAAGCAAACTGGGAACATTATTAATCAGTAACTGAAGTAAGTAGAATAAATAGGTCCTAAAAGCAGAAGGTGGGATCGATGCCTCTTTCCCAGACTGAAGACACACAGCAGCGGGCTGTTGGTGTTAGACTCGAGGGGCACTGCCGTTTCGGTGGCTCCATATTGTCCTTAGGACGGTTTTTCAGAAATTGTATTAAGAATTTCATTTAAAACCAGAGTACCATTTCTAAGTGACCTGTCCCTTTATTGCACTGTGATTTTTGCCTCCCAGGTCTTTGAAAGAGCAAGCTTCACTTCCCCACTCTGGCTTTGCACTTTCTCTAAGAAAATATCCTCCAAAGTAGGCACTGTAGTAATGGAATCACTCACTGCCCAGCCTTTTAAGGTTGCCAATGCAGTCTTTTAATTTACAGTTCAATATTTCTTTCCTCATGTTTTTTCTCATACGTATCCATTTCCCCTTCCTTCCTTCCTCTCTCTCTCTTTTTCTTTCTTTCTTTCTTTCTTTCTTTCTTTCTTTCTTTCTTTCTTTCTTTCTCTTCCTTTCTTCCTTCCTTTCTCTCTCTCTTTTTCTCTTTCTTTCTTTCTTTCTTTCTTTCTTTCTTTTTCTTTCTTTCTTTCTTTTCCTTCCTTCCTTCCTTCCTTCCTTCCTTCCTTCCTTCCTTCCTTCCTTCCTTCCTCTCTCTCTCTTTCTTTCTTTCTTTTGTATCCATTTTCTTATATTGGCTTAGCCAAGGTTCTTACCAGACTCTCTTCTCCTCCTGCCTGAAGTTTTCAATAGGATGACTAGCCCTCCATTTAGTCTCTACCTTTCTCTAATTCAACAATTGGAATAATCATCCTCAAGTTCTGTTTTTGATTTTTTACCTAGACTTGTCTTCAGCCTCCAGTGCTGGCTGTTTTGCCAATCTCACTTCCTATTTCCTTCTGTGTGAACCCTCTCCTTCAGTCAAGCTGATGTCTTTGCCATCTCGTTTTCATTTTCTGTCCTTTGTGTTTCCATTCTATACCACCTAGAATGCCTTCTTAGCCTTAATTCCCTCTCCATCAATCTAAGTCCAGACCTTTGTCCTAACTTCTCACAAAACTGACATTAAGAAAAGATTCATTTATTGAGCTTATTCATAACATTCAATACATATCATATATAAAGAACTTTGGCAGATTTTGTGCAATACAGAGATGAATAAACAGAGGCAGGTATCAGCACAAATAGCCATATGTAAAGCATGACAGCCCTTTGACTCAAGATAAACATAAATAAAATGAGATGGGAAGATGTATATTTCTGCTTGTAAAACAACACTTTCTCTTCTAACATATCACTTTGTGTATGTCATTAGGCTTTTGATGAGTCAACTCAACAAACCGTTTTGGATATCTGTTACTGTATAAGTTGCTAGAGGGAAGAAATGGTCTGAATAAAAATTTCTGTCCTTTAGGAACAAGATGTCCTGATAGGAAGGCAGGACTTACACCTAAAAAAGGCAGGAGCAGGGGTGAGTGGGTGGCTCAGATGATTAAGCATCTGCCTTTGGCTCAGGTCATGATCTCCAGGTCCTGGGGATCAAGCCTCACATTGGGCTCCCAGCTCAGTGGGGAGTCTGCTTCTCCCTCTCCTTTGGCCTCTCCCCCTGCTTGTGCTCTCTCTGTTTCTGTCTCTCTCAAATGAATAAATAAAATCTTTAAAAAAAAAGAGCAGGAACATACAAGGTCCAGATAGTGAAGCAAATGATGTTTTATGTCCTGAGGAGGATGGAGTCTAAGGACCTTGAGTACTATGATGCACTTTTCACAGTGACTTGTAATACACCCCACCCCCAATCCCACTCCATGCTCAGCAGAATTTGTTTGCAAAGAATTTTTTTTTTTAAATTCTGTCTCTCTCGAATGTTCTTATTTTCACTCACCTCCCCCTTCTCTAAAGAGGCTCTACAAAGGTTTTTCAGGACCTTCTGGCATTTTTGTCCAATGTCCACTCCAGCACACTAGGCAGGTGATTCAAGGAGGTATGGTCCTTGTTACTCTTGGGCAGCTCATTTGCACATTCTCATGTTATAATAGAACCTTCATAAGGAGTAGCAGATGCAAATGAGAAGTCCCTATCTACAACTAATTTTAAAAGAAAAATACTGTCTAACCTTTATATAACTTTTTTCTTTAGATAGCTGAATTTTACTTTTCTAATGTTCTCACCTGTCCTCTTTTTCATGCATCATCAAAAAGTATTTGCTTAACATATTTGGGCTTTTTCAGTGTTTTAAATTAATGTGAAAACTTTTAGATAATTAGTGTTTTGAATACAACATTCGGAGGTGGAATAGTTACAGGAGATTGTTACTGTAAAAAATAAACACAAGGTGTTCTCTGAAGGTGACTTCTGTGCTGAATTATTTAGCATTAACTTAAAAGTTAAAACTTTACTATGGTAGGAACAACAGATTTTCTGGAGATAGAAGAGAAATCAAAACAATTTAGAGAACATGGGTCAAGGGTTATTTAATCTTTTACTAAGTCAGTTGGGGTATGATTTGGAGAGTAGCTGTTTATGTTAGCATGACCAGGATTCTAGTGAAAAGAACTAATTGCTATCTTTATTACTCTTGCAATGGGATCAGTACATTGGCAGGTATCAATTAATCAAACCATAATGGGTTGGACTAAATACATTCTCTTCTGTCAGTGTTATTACAAAGATATATTGAAGCTCAGGATAGGAAAAAGTTGTGGTATGTCTCCAGTCTCCCCATGTAGTTTTGCTTACTGAAATCAATTTAAATTGAAATTAGTAAATCATAGATACTCTCCTTCCATCACTCTCTCATTGTGAAGTTTGTGTGGAACTCTATATTAGTTTGCATTTCAAAAAGTACGTTGGCCTGTATACTAATGGAACGCAGAAAATGAACAGCCTGCTGGCAGGTGCCAAAACAGAGCTGGTTATTTATGAACAAGGTATCATACACTTAGTGCACTGAAGCTTCTAATCGTGGGTGTGGCAATGTTTTCTGTACATTTTTTGTATACTGGAGTAATTGTCAGCATCCTGAAGGTTGATAACATTTCCACTTGGTACAAGGGTCCTAAGGACACTGGACATCAGAGGTGCATCAACAAGCTGGCTGCATCATAGGCTGGCTTCTCTGTGAAATATTGTCCGTGCGTCTTCAAAGTTCACTTTTCATTTCTGAATACTCAAGTGAAAATTCTGGAGATGGTTCACGATGGTTGGTGACCTGATAATTTTATGAATGAATTAAATGTTAATCATAGTGGGGTGAAAATAATCATTTCTAAGGATTATTCAAGATATAGCTGACAACTATATCTTGGAAATAGAACAACTGGAGAAAAGAAAAGGTGAAATGGTCCCTTTATGCAGAAAGCAGCTCACTGGGGGCTCCTGGGTGGCTCATTTCCACCTAAGCGACTGCCTTAGGCTCAGGTCATGATCCTGGAGTCCTGGGATCCAGTCCTGCATCGGGCTCCCTGCTCAGTGGGGAGTCTGCTTCTCCCTCTGACCCTCCCCCCTCTCGTGTGCTCTCTCTCATTCTCTCTCTCTCTCAAATAAATAAGTAAAATCTTAAAAAAAAAAAAGAAAGAAAGCAGCTCACTGAAGTAGACCCTGTCAATATCATGGATGTGGAGACAACCGTCCTTTGGCCTGCTTGGTGTGGGTTCTCTTGTCCTATGCCGTCATAAATCGGGCTTGGAAATGTGACTCAGAGCTATTCCCAGGACAGAGAATACTTGGTTGCATACATCAAATGCCGTGGACTTCCAGGGAGCTTGCAGATGTTCTGGCCTTATGTGTGTACCTGTTTCACTGACAAGTAACAGTTTCAATAGGATTGATTTTGCTTAAAAGCAAAAGATGCCAATTTACTAATAGTCCATCTGATTTAAAAGTTTTAAGGACTTTAAAAATTAAAGGAAATTATCTTCATTCTAGTTGGCAAATATATATGTAATGGCAATCAGATTTTAAAAGGTATCGAGTTTGATAAAATTTAGGTCTTATTTTAAATTATCTAGAGAATCAAAAACTAAAACCCAGAGTTTTGCTTAGAAGGAAGATAAGAGATAGTTTAATTATTTTAGTCTTCTTAAGAGGAGAGAACAAAATAGGTCTAGAGTAGATTGGCATATTCTTAAGTGATTAACTTTCCAAATTAGATATCTCCTTCCTGAAAGAGCAGTGGATGCCACTGAGTACATTTCTTTCTAGGCTTGATAGGAAGAATATCTATGTGGTTGATGCCTTCTGCAAATTAGACTTGGAAGGAGAAGCAGTCAAGGCAAAATGTATTTTTATGATACTTTACTTGGCGAATTTTTATTAATGTTTATCACTGAGTTGTACTTGCAAAAGAAATTCTATACTTTAATATAATATCAGTATCACAATGCAAGTCATAAGCTTAGATCTGTTCCTCAAGGGCCTGGGTTCTAGTCTAAGCTATTTCACTAACCAGTTGTTTGGTTTTAGGAAAGCCCATTTGAGGCTCAGTTTTTTCTCTTATAAAATGGGGTTGTCTATGATAGGTTTCTAAATATAAAGTTCTGTGGTTCTAGGAATTTTGATATAATCAGGAGAAAATTGGAATCTATGGAAGATTTAGGAATCATGGTATGACAAAAGTTCATCTTTTCAGTACCATTCAATAGTTACGTTGACTCTGCAATGATCCTAGGCAATTGTTAAATTCCCTATTGAGAAGAGCTGGAAGGACAGTTTATTCACACAGGTTGGACACTTTAATCTATCGCTGATTAAAAGCATTACTGCCCCCTTCAGTAAAATTTTTATTTTAAATAAATGATTTTGATCTTAACTGACAACTTTAAACACCCCTGTTCAGGACACATCTAATGCTTAAAGTAATGCTAATCTTTATCTAAGTAAGACCTCTATTCTTTTAGATTCAAAGCCATAGTAAGGTAATAAGATCCATTAGGAGATATTCATGTGACAGAACCAAAGAAAAGCTCTTTGTATTACTATGACAAGCAAAGGCAACTGGGAACAGAGGCTGAGACATCAGATATGTAAATCCAGGATACTCCTGATTCTATCAATCAAGTCAGCCTAGCTTTGGCTGGCTAAGTAGACTGACTACCCAGCTGGGGGATTTTATGAGGACATGATTCTCACCTTCTCTCCTTGGCTTTTGCACTTTATATTTCATTTATGTCAGGATCTGTAGAGACCTAGGAAGGAGATTAAACTCAAATCAACCGTTTTTCCTTCCTTACAACCTAGATAAGCCTAGGGGGAGAGGTTGAAATTGTTGATTTAAATGTGGTTGGGAATTATTGGTGTATTTTGGCCATCTATCTTGTTTTCTCTACAACTACTAATAATTGAAAGTTGACTGCAGAAAATAGAATAAAATTATTGTTCTAAGTACATTGGAAGCTGTTACCATAGAGAAGATGATCAAAAGCTCTCATGAGAAAAGTCCATTTGAGCAGTGACTTTAAGTTAATGATGAGTATTTTAGAGTAATAGTTACGAATGTTATTACTAAAGGATTTCAGGTTATCCTCTAAGGAATCTCATAGGGATGCTCTTCTATGTTGAAGATTAAATCACCCTTGACTATCTCTTTACAAAGTGATCTATTACACAAGGGGAAAAACAAATTTCTTACTATGGGGTTAACAAACATTTACTTGGAGGATTTTGAAGAGAACTTGAATCATAGGGTTTGTTGAATGTTTTGGTCCTGAATTTAATTTACCTTAAATAATTAATAAAGTTTATTTATTTTAAATACATTTATATTTTTGAGAGAGAGACAGATAGACAGAGCAAACAGGGGAGGGGAAGAGGGAGAGAAACTCAAGCAGAGTCCCTGCTGAGCGTGGAGCCAGACTTGGGCTCGATCCCATTACTTTGAGATCATGACCTGAGCCAAAACCAAGAGTCAGATGCTCAACCAACTGAGGCATCCAGGTGCCCCAGTAATAAAGTTTAAAAATTCATTTTATTTTCTGATACTTGAGTATATAGGTATAATCCTCTTAAAAGCTTTGTGTTCATTTGAAAGGGAACTCAGAATATCTAAGATTATAGAAAAATGGAGAAGTCTAGAAAAAAGACTAGAGATAAAAAGAGAAATAAGAGTTCCAAAAGACAGGGGTGCCTGGGTGGCATAGTCAGTTAAGTGTCTGACTCTCGGTCTCCATGCTCAGCATGAAGTCTGCTTAAAGACTCTCTGTCCCTCTCCCTCTGCCTCTTCTCCCCACTCTTTCTCTCAAATAAATAAATAAATCTTAAAAAAAAACTAGTTCCAAAAGACAATTATAGGTTTGAGAAGTGATCAATAATAAATAAAATACTGTGCTGTGGATAATTGATATGTAGAAGAAATAAATATTACACAGTAAAATAGGGAAAAAGTGATTGTATAAATGAATTGATGAATATGTGAATATAAAGGTAAATAAGTCCCTGATATGCTGGAATTACAATTTACTAGGGAAGTGAAGGGTGGGAGATAACATAAGTAAATAATTAATTGTAACTTGAAATAGAAAATAAGAAATTTTGTAAACAGACTAGAAAAATAGAATGTTCTTGGAATTTGGAGGTGAGAGGGAGAAGGAAAGGGAAATTGGGACACCAGTGGAAGAGAAGGCACTGAAATGAGCTTTGAGGCTGGTAGGATTTTGGCCAGGGGAGATGGCTTAAGAAGACTTACCTAAGAGTAAGACATGTGTAGAAGGAGGAAAAAGAGGGTGTGTTTGGAGAAGCGTGATTCACACAGGGACCTAGAAGACTTGAGAAGCCATAGGGGGAAAGGCTGCTGAGGCAAATGGGAAGACTTGAATTCTGGGTTAGAAAAATTTTACTTCATTCAATAGGCAAAGGAGAAAATGACAAAGCCAGGAAGTAACTAGTGCTATGCTTTTGGAAGATGATTCTGGAAGTGGTATTTAGAAGGAGTAAGGTGGGAAGAGCCAGAACCTGCCAGTAGCTGAGCAGGGATTCGAAGCCACCTCTGATTGCCTCCAAGGGAGCTTTGTGAGCATTTGAAGAAAATAGAGATATTTCTTTTCTTTTTTTTTTTTTTTGGCAACAGTCGGGGTGGGAATGGGAGAATGAAATGGAGGAGAACATATTTTTAAAGGTAACACATGAGATGCAATTAGAATTTGAAAGATGGTCCAGAGAGTGGGAATAAAGGCTTAAACCAGGAGTGTTGTGATTAAAGAAGGAAACAAAGGGATAAAATTGGCAAGTTAGGCAAGACTTGGTGACTGACAAAATGTGGGAGCTCACCTTCTGGATGCAGTGAGGCAAAGAGAATGTTGGAGATCTGAACCTGGATGTCTGGATGAGACAGAATGCTGGAAATTACATGTACAGGTATCTGGTACCTTATTTGTTCTCTGCAGATAGCAAAGGGGGTGATTAAAGGAGTAAATGAGGGGTTTGGTTATAAAAGTATGGGTAAGCATTAGAGAAGCAACAGTGGATGGTGAGTACCCCAGGAATAGCAACAGTGGAAAAGGAGAAGGGGAGGGAGCCATTCCTGGCACTCCGTCATATCTATACCTGGCAGAGAGGGGCCACTTGACAGGAGCTCTGGTCTTAGAGAGGAAGCTATGGGGCCATTGTCCAGCAGGGAGGGAATGGTCAAGGGAGTAACCACCCTAAGCCCTCTCTCCTCCTGCCTCCCGCCCATGATCCCTTGCTGATGGATCCCTTTGGCCAATCCCAACAGAAGTCAGCTTGATGTTGCCAGTCAGCAAGGGAGCCTGCTTGATGTTGCGCACAGAGACCAAACTTCCCTGCATAGAGCATGGCAGAGAGTGGATCTGGAAGGGTGAATAGAGAGGACCCAGCATGGGCAACTCCTTAGTAAAAATTTGAGAATGTATTCATTCATAAATGATATAAACTTAATAACATACCAGCTTATACAATATAAAACAAATCAAGAATAGAAATTAGCATTGGATTTTAAAAGTTTTACTTACAAATAATAAAAATAAATCTTTTTGCTCTTCCAATGTGATTGAATACGTTGATCTGATCCCGCTCTCATTGTTTTCACATGTCTGTGTTGCTGAGGAGGAAATCATGGTATGAGTAGAATGAGGAGCTGCTCTGCCATCTTCACGTTTTTGCTTGTGCTTGGGTAATCTTCATTTTCTTCTCAGGAATCCATATTGGGAAAGTGTAGTTCATTTAGGACAAGATTATATAATGGTACTACTCTAATACAGGCATATGTAAGTTGGAATATTCTGGAAGAAACTAATACATGAGTGCTGCTGTTAGCCCTTCTTCCACATGAAATTCCCTTCTTCCTTGTCTTACCTTACTTACTGCATTAGAGACATATGATTTTGATTTGGCAAGGGGGGGCAGGGTCAATCTGTAAAGCTTTATTTCCTTTCTAGTTTTACAGATAAAATAAACCTGAATAAAAGTCCTCATTCTTTCTTCTCATACTGCAAAGGGTTATCTTGTGCTCCCTGCTCCAGAGTGCACATACCTCCCTACTTTGGAAACCACTGCTGTAGACCATTGGAAGTATGAATCTGGAATTTAGGAGAGAGGCCAGGGTTGGGGACATTGGCTTTGAAATGATCTGCATGAGTACAATATTTCATTGCTCTAGGAATGGATGAAATTACTAAGAGGAGAGATAATGTCAAAGGAAAGAATGGAGAGCTGAGACCAGGCAGCTCAAAGAATTCCTACATGTATGGATATAAAAAAGGAGAAAGAGGTAGTACAGGAGTCAGAGAAAGAGTGAAGCTGAAAAAGAAACAGGGTCCCAGAAATCAAGAAGGAGGGATGATCAGAGTTGTCAGCTGTTGAGTCAGGAGTGAATGAGGACAGAGGATGGACCAGGGTGTAGTTGATGATGAGGCCAAGATTAAACTTTGAAGGTCTTAATGGAGTCTTGCTTGAGTCAAAGCAATGAGTGTGGGCTGATTTTTTAAGGGAGGATTAATGGCCAGTAGAATATTTTGTTATTGTTTCTGTTTGCTTACTTTGAAGTAGGAGGTATATGGAGAAGGGAAAAAGCCAGGACAGAGGTGGAGATTTTGGATAAAAAAAGGAAAGGGTCATTGGGAATGGATTCCTGAGGGAGGCAGTGGAGGTCGGATTGACTGTCTTGGTGGAAGAGGCAGCCATAGCAAAGAGGACACTTCCTTCTCAGGTTATTACAAAGAGGCTATGGTGTTTCTGCATGAAGGAAATATATTCTTTTTATGCTCAACACTGAGGAGATACTTAGTAAAATACCGCAAAGAAAACTGGCCACAAATCAATAGATAAAAGAGTTTGTTTTTTTTTAATCAAAGAATATGTTCTCTACTGAGAGCAAAACCAAGAGAAGTGAGTGTTAAGATGTCAGTCAAGATATTATCAAAGGAAATTATCAATCCTATTACTTTTTTGAGTTTTTCTTAAAAAGGACAAATTTGAATCTGGTTGAAATGGATTGATTATGGGCATGCCCTCATGTTTTTCTTGACAGGCTGGGCCAGGTGACTTTGAAAATGCTATATTTCAGGCTCAAAGATTGCATGTGTGTGAAGACATGCATTCTCTCAAGGAGTATGACCAGGCCAGACAAAATCAGAGGGGTGCTATTTTTTCAGGAAAGTAAATGGATGCCAGGTAACTGGGGTTTTAATTCCAGTTCAATCATTAATTAGTTCTATTTTTAGACAAGAATCTTAACTCCTCTAAGTCTTCACTTCTTTTCTTTTTTTCTTTTCTCCTTCCTTTCCCTTCCCTTCCCTTCTGTTCCCTTCCCTTCTCTCTCTCTCTCTTTCTTTCTTTCCTTCTTTCTTCCTTCCTTCCTTCCTTCTTACAAAACTAAGGGGCTGGTCATGATACCTAAGATTCTTTTGGTCTTAAAATTAAATGGTTCTAAAAATGTATATTATATTACCTATTTTGCTTATGGTAAAGTCACAAAATGTGTCCATTATTTATGAATGTCTCCCTTGCTTGAGTTTCATAAAAACATTTTGTCTACTACTTAACTATTGCAACATCTGATAACTTTTGAAATTATGATAAAACTCAATTGATGTTGCATGCATGGATGCTAAGCTTAGAAAAGACTAAATCAGATGGGCCTTATATTAAATCTTTCTCTGCTTGTAAGTTTCATTGACTTGGAAGCTGCAGTAAGTCAGGCTACTGTTAGGCATTTAGTAAATTGTTATGCACTAACTTTCCATTTCCTCTTGGGAGTTGAAAGCATTAATGCAGTTAAAATATGTGACTCAGTCTAGACCTTCTTGGGTATCTACTTTAATGGTTTTGATGGTCAATTTAACCCTCCAAATAACTTACTTTAAGCTGCCACTTTAGGCAGAAAATATGAGTAATTCAATTTTGTTTGGTTGAATTAATTATCATATTTCATTCATAATCATCATATTTCTTTTGAGTAGACTTCCCTGCTAGACTCTGAGCTCCATGGAGATAGAAGTGTGTCTGTTTTGCTCCTTAATGCATCACATCCCTTGTACTTACTACAGTGCTTACATATAGTGTTTGCTCAGTAGATAATTATTAAATAAATGAATTATATAATTTTACCTATATAGAATTGTTAGGCATTAAAAATTGTGATTCAATATTCTTTTCTATTTAAAAATTTGTAATTATAAACTACTTTATGTTTGTCAGTGATTGTACGAGATTACAATCTGTTCAACAGCATTTAATTATGAAAAATGTCTTACCCAACACTTTATGTCCACTTTGGATTCTGCCTTGAATTTCCTTCAGAATATTCAGACAGACAAAACATAGAATAGCCAGGTGAAATGGGACAGTACTTACTGAGAGTACAAGAGTGGCTGGAAATTCAAGAAGTGTTAGTTTGCCTAATGGTTGCCTTTCTTCAGTCACTTCTTCAAAAGGGTCCCAATCCCTTGTCATCCTGATCACAACTTCTATACTGATTATCTTCCCTCTTCTTCGAGTACAGATTTTTCTTTTCTCCATCTCTCCAACAGTTGTCTTATTTCCCCTATTTCATTTAGTATATTAATTATTTCTTGGACATTTTCTTTTCTACCCAAATGTAAAGGGCAGGGACAACCATTTCAGTGTTATTGCCTACAACCTCTGTTGAATTGGTGGCTCTGAAATCTGACCCATTCCTCATTCTTGCCAGTGGAGCTGGAGCCCTTTTAGAGGGAGAACCCGACCTCCACCATCTTTGGACCACCCAATTCCAAGCTGCTAACTTCATTGATGTGTTCAGTTGTCCTCTAGCTCACCACTAGGTGATTCCCTGTTCTGATTCTTGTTGCTGTTGTTCCAGTACCACCTGCCTTGATGTTGCAGTAACTTTTGGAGTGAGGGGGTGGAAAATAGGTGTTCATGAATGTGATCTGGGACTTAAAGGATGTGTATACATTTATTTACTAGTTGTTTATTTGGCATCTATGGTGTGCCAAGCATGTTACATGACTGAAGTAATTATAAGGTAGGTGACTCTAGCTAGAGCTAGAGTGGATGGGGGTTGGAGCAGACATTATCCTTCCATATTCTGTTTCTTGTGCTTAAGGCCATGGTTCCCCATTACTGCCAGGATCAGGTGCATCTCTCTGTATGTTGTCCTTCCAATGGGACAGTTTAAGGACTTCTAACAATCACCTTTTTATGTTTATTTTGTGACAGATGATTCAAGAGAGCCGGTTTCTCATAGAAATGGCAGATACAGTCCAGGAAAAGATTGTGCAGTGTCAGAAAGCAGGTAATCCCCCTACTTTTGCCCCATTTTGTTTAGAAACTTAATGATAACTCTTGGTGGTTTTTAAAGTTTCTGCTTTTACTCTTAAAATTCAAATATTTTGTGCCATAGTTTAACTATACTTTTGAGTTTAAACTTAAGTCTTTGTTTAGTACAGAAGAAATCAAGGTGACAGTAGGTCGGTTGTATGTATATGGGAGGGTAGTGTCTGAAGATGTCTAGAGAGGTGAGGGGTTCTGAATCTACTTTTGTGGTTTGGAAGTCTGTCAAAACCCTTTACTACACATTATCCCTTAAGAACCACCTCATTTTGATAATTTCAGCCATAATCCTATTAATCTCCTAGGCTTTTGCCTCATGTATTAACCACTATTTTAGATTTGTTCTTTCTTTAAGGATGGGATGTGTCACATATCTGTGAGGGCACCGCTCTATTTATTTATATTCACCTTCATACACACCCTGTACTTTTATCTTTCTTGGATTTATATTTTCCTTGATCCCATGCATAATGATTATGATGAGGAAGATGACAATAATGACAATTGCTTGATATATTTGCATATGATATACTGTGCACACACACACTGTTACTTAGTCCTTATGACAACTCTGCAAGTATTCAATTTATAGATGAGGCATCTGAGATTCTGAGAGATTGAGTGAATCATTCAAGATTCCATATTAACACAGGGAGGAGCTGACCTCTGAACCCAGACTAGACCTTAAAAATGGTGCTGTTCACTGACTGGTCCACAGGCTTAAATGTTTCTGTTGACAGAAAGCACAAAAATAATGCCAGTACTTATATAATGCTCTTTTATGCTGGATACTACTTTGAGAGCTTTATATGTATTGTCTCATTTAATCTTCAACCACAATCCCTTGAGGTAAACTCTGTTGTTATCACCATTTCACTAATGAGGAAACTGGATTGCAGAGAGTTTCAAGGTCTCGCTCATGCTTATGTAGCTAATAAGTAGTAGAGCCAGACTGTAAGCCCAACCCCACCATCATGCTCTTACCATGTGCTATATTTGTGATGTTAATACCAGAAAGGTTAACGTGGTTTTTAGCTGCATTAGTAAAAATAGAGTAACTAGAACAAGGAGGGTGGTGGTAAATCCCTACCCTGTGTGGGCTGCTTCAAGCCCACTTTGAATATGATATTCCTGGATGCAGGTCCCTACAAGCTCAACTCCAGGAAGCTGTGTGAGGCAGATACTCTGCCTGGATGTCATCTTTAAAGAAGAGACATTTATAGTAAAGCTGAAACATGCTAGAATGTTTAATCTGGAGGAGAAAAGGCTCTAGTGGACTTTACTGAGTGTCCTTCTTCAAATATTTAAAGGGCTGCACAGTGGAAAAGAGATTAGATTTAGCTGGTCTGGGTCTAGCTAGCACCAAGGAGTAAAGGTTCCAGGGAGAGAGACTTTGGCTTGATATCAGTCATAGCTTTCCAAAGATGGCATAAGCTGTCCAGAAGAAAATGTGATTCCCATCTCTGAGGATGGTGATATCTTTTATAGTAGTCAAGCTTGAGAAATGGTTGAGCTAAAAATAACTTTTAAGGCCATTACCAAATCTGCAGTATTTAGTTGTTTCCAGGAATGCTATTTATAAAACATCTTTTTATTTTGACTCAACATTTATTGATTAATGTTGTTATCCATATGGACTCCAGGGTCTACTGTCAAACCATATGGATAGTTTATAAGGAAAAGTAAAAGAGTGCAGCTATCACATATGGTTACCTGTCACACATTGTCACACATTACACCATTTCACATAAAAACCAGGTAGAAGATCAACAAGACACATGTAACCTGTTGGAAGATTTTGGTTCTTAACCTCCTTCTTATGTCTTTATCTGGTGGCTCCTGGCTGTTTAAAATGTAATTTGGTCTAATGCATTGGTTATTGTTAGTTTGCCCCTAAGGATAGCCATTGGTGGGGATGAACAGAATAGGAGGGAACATTTGATTCAGGGTTTTCAAAATTATAAAGGAAAGAACAGGAATAGGAATTTTTTCGTAATAAATGCCCATTTTTCTGAAATTTATACTAAGAATTCTTATATGTTCTTTTTTGTCAAAGGGATGGAATTCCACGAGGAACTTCATAATCTAGGGGCAAAAGAAGGCTTAAAGGGAAGAAAACTCAACAAGGCAACTGAGAGCTTTGCTTGGAACATTACAGTATTGAAGGTAAATGAAATTCCCAGGTGCCCTCTTTGCCTTTATTTTTCTCCTGCTCCTCTCTCCAATGTGTAGAGAGGCATCAGTGGTTGAATGCAATGATTGGAATTTTTAAGTAATGTGTGGCCTAATCACCAGGTTCATGCTCAAAGTGTTGGGGAGATTGACATACTTTTTGCCATAATAGGGCAAATGAGGTTTGTGGTGGAGACAGAGGACAGCGTGACCTAATTCCACCACCCAGTGTTTTTACTTACATGAATGCTTCTGCTCAAGTCAATATAGCTGTTCTTGTTTGTGGAAAGAATAAAGCCAAATGTTGTGGGACAAGGATCCAGCACGAGTGATTTGGAAGAGCTTTAAACTACAAAATATCTCGAGCCATTTAGGATTATTTTATTTTAGGAACAGTCTCTATAAATACATTTATTTTTGCAAATAGCTTTGGAAGTCAGTTTCTTGAGATTATGATTTGCTCTTCTGAAAATTGATTTTAGGATTTTGAAATAAAGATGCCACTTTTCATATTTTCTTATGTGAAAGGAAAGATGATTTAGGCAGTTGGAATAATTTATTCCTGACAGTGTGGTGGGAAGAAAACAGCCACAAACAAAATTAATCATTGCTGAAGTTTAAAGAACACCTATTATGTGCCACATACTGTTTTACAAGCTTTATATAAATTAACATTTTAATACATACAACAACTCAATACTACTATTATTATTTTTTAAAGATTTTATTTGTTTGAGAGAGAGAGCACACACACAAACACACACACACACATGCACGAATTGGGGGAAGGCGCAAAGGGAGAGGGAGAAACAGACTCCCCACTGAGCAGGGAGCCCAATGCCAGCTCAATCCCAGGACCCTGGGATCGTGATCTGAGCCGAAGGCAGATGCTTAACCAGCTGAGCCACCCAGGTGCCCCCAATACAATTATTATTCTCATTTTACAGGTGAGAAAATGGAGACATTAAAAACGTAGGTGTATTACCCAAGACTACTCTGCTAGTAAATGATGGAGGTGGAGTTTGAACCCAGGCAGTCTGGCACCAAAGAGATATGTTGAACTTGCTCTGCTGAGAAATATGTTTATGTGAAAGTGCTAGGTGAACTGAAAGATATATTACAAATGTTTATTAAAAATTCAGTTCACAAATATTTGTTAACCTCCCACCATGTACTGGGCTCTGTGCTAGGCATTGAGGATCCACAGAGAACAGGAGACGTACCGTCCTTGACCTCATGATTTGAAGTCTGAGGCCAGGGAGTGGGGTGGTGGAAAATAGGCATCATTTGCTTAATGAGCAGGGAGGAGCGTTAATATAAGGAGGAGCTTATTTTCTAATATTAGAGTACAACATGGCAGCATGCACGCCGATACAAATACTTCCTGGTCAGCAGATATTTATGTGGGCTTGTTAATGTGCCAATCACTGAGAAAGGTGCTATGGATACAAATATCAAAAGAGTAATACCTGAGTCTCGAGGACTAGTCTACAAAGGGACACAGACATATAACTAAAAATAGCCATCAGTTACTCAGTACTTAGTATGTGACAAGCTCTCATGGCTAAGTAGTTTATATACATTTCCCCTTTCTTCTTTGCAACATTGGGCTGACCTTGCAGCGACTCATGCTGACCCTGGTGTGACTGTCCCTATCTCATGGATGAGGAAATTGAGGCTTAGTGAGGTTTAAATTTCTATAAACTAAAATAGCTGTGAGGCTTTAGCCAAGGTATAGAATCCCTCTGAGGGCTGACAATCATATTAGGGTCACAATAATATTAATACCCAGGGTTTGGTGAGAATTAAATGAGGTAATACATACAAAATACCTAAATCACAGTGCATAAAACTAGACACTCTCTATATACACCCATATACGCCATTACTTTTGCCAGGTGAGGATGACCATTGGAGGAACAAGTTTGTTGTTGTTGTTTCTTATTTTACTTAATAAATTTTTAAGTTAGTTAATTTTTAAATTGAGATATAATTTCTTGTTTCTTTATTAACCTATGACTTAAGGCCATTCACTGTTTTCTGAGGTTGGTTTCTGTGTTGGTTTGGTTTAGTGACAGAGGCAAATTGCTAGATGGGGCTGAGCAAACGCTGTACATGTCATTCTAAGACAGACCTTTTGAAACATGACCAGTATTCTATGATTATAGCTGCTGGTATTTCAGCTTGAGTGCTAGGAACTTAAATAAGAATAGTGAAATTTTCCAAACTTTTAATATTTCCTTTCCCTTATTGAATTTCGTGGGCTTGTTAATCAGGTGCTCTTTCCACAAGTGCTGAGCAAATGACCTTCTTGGAATTTGAATTTTTTTTTTTTTTTTGAGAGATAGATAGAGAGAGAGGACGGGGCAGAATGAGAGGGAGAGAGAGAATCTGAAGCAGGCTCCATGCCCGGTGTGGAGCCCGACATGGGGCTCGATCTCATGACCCTGAGATCATGACCTGAGCCAAAATCAAGAGTCGGATGCTTAACCAACTGAGCCACCCATGCGCCCCTGGAATTTTAATTTTTAGCTGGGGGACAGAGGATGGGCTCTTTTGGAGACTGTTTAGTCTAATGATGCCTCTCTGAGAAGATCCTTCTAAGACTCTCCCTTTATTTCTTATATCTTGAATGTGAAGTTCTTAGTTCCTGCTTTGTTCTCTAGCCTTCCTGTTGATTTTCCAAGCTCCTAACGTCTTCCAATAAATGCACTTTTTTCTTAAGTTTTCTAGATTCAATTTATGTTGCTTACAACTGGTTGAATGAGTAATAACCAAACTTGTAAGGCATAATCACTCAATTACTAGGATATGGCAGGGCTCACATAAAATTGCACATTGCCAACTGAAAGGGTTTCCTTATATACAATTTATATAAGTACTCTCCACTATTTATGGGAAGGGAGTGAGGATTGATTAATATTGGTTGAATATGTGGGTTCATGTAGCTAAACATATTTAATTCCAATATACTTTCCAACAAGTAATGGAGAAGCTAGAAAAAATGACAAATGTACCCCCAGGGAAATGGTGGGTTGGAGCAAGGAGTGGTGGAAAGGGGCACTGGCTTTAAAACAAATCGAGCTGAAACTAAAAAATAAATTCTTTAGTTTATGTTTCCTACAATTCAGTATTACGTTGATCTGATATTAATAAATGACAGGGAAGCTAGAGAAAAACTTGCAGAGACAAAGATGAATAGCTCTATAATATAATGAATATGAATTATACTTAGTGTCCAAATTTTCCAAGCCAGAGATGAGGACTTAGGATCCAGCAAGAAGGCTGAAATCAAGATGGTCCTAGAAGCTCCCATCCATGTTTTTTTTTTTTTTTTCCTTCCATTCATATTTTAGCACCATGCATGAGTTCAGAGTAGGGGACTTGCTTAGCAGATCTTTTGCATTTCCCCACACTTAAGCCATATGCCTATAATAGTCAACCATAACATTTTCCTCCTATCTTTTTCTTTCATTGCTGAGCACAAACTCAAACTCCTTAAATAGCCATTGTGTTTATTTGGAGTGGTATGATGAAACATGTCTCAATGACTCAGTCTTCAGTATATTTTCCAGATAATCATTGGACCTAGATAGCTCTATTTCATCCTACCCTCACACATTAAGAGTTCCTCCCATCTGTCTTTTCTCCATGCTGTCCTTCGGAAATGAATTTTATTTGGTTATTAACATAATATTAAAATCTTACAATGGGAATTTTCCCTGTTCTTTAAGTCTTCCAGAAAGAGATGATACAACTTCACTTGCTTAACCTATTATAGGAAATTGTTATTAATTTTGGAAGTGTTTCACTCATCAGAGTTCTGAAGATCTTTTGGAAGAGAGATATGAATTTATACTATGTCACTGATAAAACACAATGTGTTATAAAATGGAATTCATTTAAAGTCTTGGACTCCATTCAGAGTGACTTGACTCCTCAAGTATAAAAAGAGCTTCATTGTAAGGCAGTTACACCTACGAAACTGAAATTAGAAAGAACTCATGAGTAGCATTTTTAGTGAGCTTTCCCAGTATATAGTTTTCTAACTTGGCCTGTTGGCTATTTTAAGGAACTAAGTTCCATTATCTTTACATTTTAAAAACCAGATGAAAATACCAATTTCAGCAGGCTGGAGATGTGTCAAGTAGAGACAAATAAAAATAATATTGAAAAAATATAACTAGTAAACATTTTATTATAAAGGAAAAGTCATGAATGTAGTGGTCACTAGAGCTGAAAAAGGAATAAAAAAATTAGGAAGTGGCTAACCTCTTATTTGTTCATAAATGTCATTTATTACTAGTTGAATGACATGTGTTAAATAAATTATGAATGAACCATTACTTCATCAATGAGCACTTCTATTAATTATTCTTTCCCTAGAGAGATTTCCAGCTTGTAATTTAATGCATTCCAGTGTGTGCCATTAAAAAAAAAACACAAAAAACAGGTTTCTTTTATAGATTTATATTCAGTAGGTATGACTCATCCTTTTCTGCCTAACTTTTTGGCTTTTTATTACTGTTTAAGCCTCTGCTTCTTCTGCTTTTTTCTTGGCAACATTTTCATTTTCCTTGGGAAGAGCTGAGGCTGAAGCTTTTCACTTCTCCTTGGGTACTTGTGTTGCTAATGCAGGCAGATTCTCTTATTTGGTCCCCAAATTTCAGGCTCTCACATCTCTGGGAAATCTTGCTGCCTAAGGGAAATTAAATGGATGTCAGTGTGGTAATATGCTTTCTAACAGAGCCTGCAAACCCACTTGAAGTCTTTGCTCATTGTTGAGAGATAGGAGAAGGGAAACAAGATGATGTGTTATTAAGAAAAGAGGTATGAGGAGAGGCATTCATCTCTGAAAGACTGAATGACAGCAAAAATGGGGTCACCCTCAACTGAATGACCATAGACATTTTAAATCACTCTTTGTGAATTCTGTGTGTGTGTATATCAAATCTGGATCTTCTGGCAGCCATAGTGACTGTGCCCCTGGAGACTGCTCTGAGGTTACATCAAGAAGGAATATGTCCAGTGTCCTCTATGTTGTCTATGGAGAACTTTTTCAATGGTGTTTCTGGCAGCTGCTGGTTGCAGTAGAAGCTGAAGAAAGTTTGACTTTCCTCCTGAGGCAACTCTTTCAGAAAAGAACAGCAATTTATGAAGTCTGAAGAAACAGACCCCCAATGATAACAATGTATTAATAATAAACTGTTCTTCATATTGGTATTACTATGAATTGTTAAGAAACGTAAAGCAAAGTAGTTAAGAATATAGACTCTAAAGCCAGACACTTTCTAGCTGTGTGGCCTTGGAAAAATCTCCTTTTGCTTCTGTGCCTTTGAGTCATTTGGTATAGATTGTGCTGTGGAAACAAAAATCTGAAAACATCAGTGGCTTAAAACAATAGCTTATTTCAAGTCAAACAGAGAAAGACATGTATCATATGACCTCACTGATATGAGGAATTCTTAATCTCAGGAAACAAACTGAGGGTTGCTGGAGTGGGGGGTGGGGTGGGAGGGATGGGGTGACTGGGTGATGGACACTGGGGAGGGTATGTGTTCTGGTAAGCGCTGTGAATTGTGCAGGACTGTTGAATCTCAGATCTGTACCTCTGAAACAAATAATGCAATATATGTTAAGAAAGAAAAAAAGAAGAAGAAGAATGTAGCAGGAGGGGAAGAATGAAGGGGGGGAAATCGGAGGGGGAGAAGAACCATGAGAGACGATGGACTCTGAAAAACAAACTGAGGGTTCTAGAGGGGAGGGGGTTGGGAGGATGGGTTAGCCTGGTGATGGGTATTGAGGAGGGCACGTTCTGCATGGAGCACTGGGTGTTATGCACAAACAATGAATCATGGAACACTATATCTAAAACTAATGATGTAATGTATGGGGATTAACATAACAATAAAAAAATTAAAAAAAAAAACAATAGCTTATTTCTTGCTTCCACTGTATGTCCGTCACAAGACATACACAGCGAGTATCACTTAGGAACTCAGCCTAATAGGAGCTCTGTCTAAATGCTTCTACAATCCTAGAGGTAGGGAAGCACAGATTGGTTTTAAACACTTCTGTTAAGTAGTGTCATATGCTCCTTCTATTTATATTTGACTGGCCAAAGCAAGGCACATGGTCAAATCTGACTTCACTGGGGTGGGGCAGGTGTATTCTTCCTCAAGGAGAGGGAACAGATTTTGGTGACGATAATGAAGTTCCTCAACTACACCCACCTCATAGGGTTATGTGAGGACTAAATGAGTTAATATATATATGTGTCCAGCATATAAAAAGTGCTGTATAATTGTTATTTTTATTATTATTATTTATTATTAATATTTATTATTAATAATTGGTATTCACTGCTTACAATAGGCAGTTAAGTGATTTTCACATAACATCTTAAGTAATTTTAAGGGTAACCCTGTAAATTTGCTGTTACTGCACCCATTTTAGAGATTAAAAAAAACTGAAGCTGGAGACGTTAAGTAACATTTCCATTGGCAGATGGGTATTGAGCGATGGAGCAAAGATCTAAATGCAGAGCCCATGCTGTCAGCCCACTATCCTCTACTGTCAGAATATTGATAGCACCATAATAATGATATATTAACTGAGTGCTTTCTATGTGTCAAGTATTATACTGAGTGCTTTATATTTATTACCTTATAGGAATAGGTGTCCTGTCCAGATAACATGAGAATTCCAATCACCTTGGCAGTGTATTCCTACAGTGCAGAAAGGTACATTGAAAGAGTGTAGCTTTGGACCACCAGTTCTCCTATTCTGACACTACATTCACCAAGCAACTCTTCTCAACTTGGTTTCCCAAGTATACTTTGTTTGGTGCAGATGGAATGGATTGACCAAGTGACATAACTAGTCCTATCTGCCTGGAAGTCACATTTCTCTTTGTAAATGAGTCAGTTAACTTCTTTTTTTTTTTTTTTTTTTTACCAGTGCATCTCCTATGAGCTTGGACAGTGTGAATCAGCTCCCCAGGGCCTGATCACTCTAGAGCGATTGGATGTAATTGAGCCCTTGGACAGATACCACTGAGATTAGGAAAGCAAAACAAAATAACAAAAATACCAAAACTGAGGGCCTGACCCTGGACCCACCCTGAGAACCCAGCCAACCTCCTCCTGTTTTTCTTGGACAGCTACACTCTTCACTGGCTTTCAGTCTAGACGTTGCCAGCCTCCACAGCTTGAGGAGGTAGAAGAAGTTTTAGAGCTGGGCCACCAGCAAGAGCTTTGCAAAAGCCATACTCCTTTTCCTCTTCCTTCCTCAGCCCGCTCCTCTACACCCTCAACTTTACCTCTCAGATGCTCAGTCCATCCTTTAGCACCTAAGCCTTTAGAGCAGAAGTCCTGGAATCTTCTTCCTTTGAATAACAAACCTGAGATGATTTAGAAATGAGAGGTGAAGTCCCTATAGGCAAATTCCTCAGGCTTTCACTGAGAAGAAAGGAGACTGACAGGCAAAATTGAAGAGCCTTTAAGTCACCAATCCTGAGAAGTGAACTTTCAAAGAGTTTTAAACAAAGCTTTTAATTCTGGGGCGCCTGGGTGGCTCAGTTGGTTAAGCGACTGCCTTCGGCTCAGGTCATGATCCTGGAGTCCTGGGATCGAGTCCCACATCGGGCTCCCTGCTCAGCAGGGGGTCTGCTTCTCCCTCTGCCCTCTTCCCTCTCGTGCTCTCTGTCTCTCATTCTCTCTCTCAAATAAATAAATAAAATCTTTAAAAAAAAAATAAATAAACAAAGCTTTTAATTCTGAATAAAGAGACTAGACACACACACACACACACACACACACACACACAGAGCTTTTGATTCTGGTAAGTTAAGGAAAATACTTTCTAGTAATATACGCAAAGTAACAAAATTTTGGGCTGTGAGTTCCTATCTATTTTATCTTAGAATTATCTAAGAGTTTAGACCTATAGGAAGTTGAACATGAGTCTAAAAATCTGCAGCTTGTATAATTTTTTCAAAAATTAGATTATCTGGGGATGCCTGGGTGGCTCACTTGGTTAAATGTCTGCCTTTGGCTCAGGCATGATCCCAAGGGCCTGGGATTGAGTCCTGCATCGGGCTCCCTGCTCTGCCTCCGAGTCTGCTTCTCCCTTTCCCTCTCTCCTCCTCCTAGTGCTCTCTCCCTCTCTCTCTCTCACTCTGTCAAATATATAAATAAATAAATCTTTAAAAAATTAGATTATCTTTCTCACCTAAAGATGAAATCAGATTTTATGATAGCTAGAGTCCTTCTAGGTCTTCACATTTTTATGAAGAAAATATTTTTATGAAGAAAATATTTTCAATCTTTCTCTGTGCTTAACTATATTACATTGCTTAAATACACTGAACCTTTTGTCACTAAACCTATCAATAGTGTAAATCTCTCTACTTATACATCTTCTCTTTTATGTCTTAATCCCCCTCCTTTGTTTTGTTTTGTTTTTAACCCATGGCACCACGAAGCCCTAATTACACTCAGTTTCTATTCTCACTTCACAGACTCTCACTGCAATCTTCCCCATTGCCATATTTTTCCTTCCTGATCGCTCTTTCCAAGTAAGATGATCTATACTTACCATCTTTTGGGAATTTTTGTTCCCCGAAGTTTTTTTTTTTTTTTTTTTTAATTGTGCTAAAATACATAGAACATAAATTTTACCATCTTAATTATTTTTAAGCATACAGTTCAGTGGTATTAAATACATTCATAGTGTTGTGCAACCATCACCACCATCCATGCCCATAACTCTTCTCATCTTGTAAAATGAAATTTGGAATCTATTAAAAAATAACTCAGCCCCTGAAAACCACCATTCTACTTTCTGTTTCTGATTTTTGACTACTCTAAGTACCTCATAAAAGTAGAATCATGCAGTATTTGTCTTTTTTTGTGATTGGCTTATTTCACTTAGCATAATGTCCTCAAGGCTCAGCCATGTTGTAATATATGTCAGAAATTCCTTCTTTTATATAGCTGAATAATATTCTGCTGTATATAAATACATTATTTGTGTATTTTACATTTATTTATATATTTATTTTTATTCATTTTATTTTTTATTTTAATTCCAGTGTATTTAACATACAGTGTTATATTAGTTTCAGGTATACAATATAGTGATTCAACAATTCTATACTCAGTGCTCATCAAGATAAGTGTATTCTTGAATCCCCTTTACCTATTTCACCTGTCCCCCCACCCACGTCCCTTAACCATGAGTTTGTTCTCTATTGTTAAGTCTGTTTTTTGATTTGTCTTTTTTCTTTGTTTGTTTCTTAAATTCCATGTATGAGTGAAATCATGTGGCATTTGTCTTTCTCTGACTGACTTACTTTGCTTAGCATTACACTCTCTAGGTCCATCCATGTTGTTGCAAATGGCAAGATTCTGTTCTTATTTATGGCTGAGTAATATTCCAGTGTGTGTGTGTGTGTGTGTGTGTGTGTGTGTGTGTGTGATATCTTCTTTATCCATTTATCTATTAATGGACAGTTGGGCTACTTCCGTAATTTGGCTATTGTAAATAATGCTGCAATAAACATAAGGGTGTGTATATCTTTTCAAATTAGCGTTTTCATTTTCTTTGGGTAAATGTTCAGGAGTGGAATTACTGGATCATAGGGTACTTCTACTTTTAATTTTTGAGGAAACTCCGTACTGTTTTCTACAGTGGCTGCACCTGTTTGCATTCCCACCAACAGTGCGAGAGGGTTCCTTTTTCTCTGCATCCCGTCAACACTTGCTGTTTCCTGTGTTTTTGATTTTAGCCATTCTGACAGGTATGAGGTGGCATCTCATTGTGGTTTTGATTTGTATTTCCGTGATGATGAGTGATGTTATTTCATGTGTCTGTTGGCCATTTGTGTCTTCTTTGGAGAAATGTCTGTTTATGTCTTCTGCCCATTTTTAAATTGGATTATTTGTTTTTTGTGTGTTGAGTTGTATAACTTCTTTGTATATTTTGGATACTAACCCTTTATTGAATATATCATTTGCAAATATCTTCTCCTTTTATTAGGTTGCCTTTTAGTTTTGTTGATTATTTCCTTTGCTGTGCAGAGCTTTTTATTTTTATTTTTGCTTTTGTTTTCCTTGCCTCAGGAGACATATCTAGAAAAATGTTGTTATGGCCAACGTCAGAGAAATGACTGCCTGTGCTGTCATCAAGGATTTTTATAGTTTTAGGTCTCACATTTAGGTTCTTAATCCATTTTGAGTTTATTTTTGTGTATGATATAAGAAAGTGGTCCAGTTTCATTCTTCTGCATGCAGTTTTCCCAGTATTATTTGTTGAAGAGACTTTTTCCCACTGCCTATTCTTGCCTCCTTGTCAAAGATTAATTGTGGGTTTATTTCTGGGCTCTCTATTCTGTTCCATTGATCTGTGTCTTTTTTTGTGCCATTACCATACTGTTTTGATTACTATAGATTTGTAGTATGTCTTGAAATCTGGGATTGTGATACCTCCAGTTTTGTTCTTCTTTTTCAAGATTGCTTTGGCTAGTCTGGGTCTTTTTTGGTTTCATATAAATTTTAGGATTATGTGTTTTAGTTCTGTGAAAATTGCTGTTAGTATTTTCACAGAGATTGCATTAAATCTGTGGACTGCTTTGAGTAGTGTGAACATTTTGACAATATTTGTTCTTCCAATCCATGAGCATGGAGTATCTTTCCATTTGTTTGTGTCGTCTTCAATTTCTTTCATCAATGTTTTGTAGTTTTCAGAGTACAGATCTTTCTCCTCCTTAAGTTTATTCCTAGGTATTTAATTCTTTTTGGTGCAATTGTAAATGGGGTTGTTTTATTAATTTCTCTTTCTGCTATTTCATTTTAGTTTATAGAAATGCAATGGATTTCTGTATATTGGCTTTGTATCCTGTGACCTTACTGAATTCTATCCATTCTAGTAGTTTTTTGATGGAGTCTTTAGGGTTTTCTATATATAGTATCCTGTCATCTGCAAATACTGAAAGTTTTACTTCTTCCTTATGAATTTGGATGCCTTTTATTTCTTTTTGTTGTCTGATTGCTATGGCTAGTATATCCAGTACTATGTTGAATAAAAGTGGTGAGAGTGGACCTCTTTCTCTTGTTCCTGATCGCAGGGGAAAAGCTCTCAGTTTTTTACCATTGGGTGTGATGTTAGCTGTGGGTTTTTCATATATGGCCTTTACTGTGTTGAGGTATATTCCCTCTAAACCTACTTTGTTGAGGGTTTTTTTTTTTTTTTATCATGAATGGATGTTGTACTTTGTCAAATGCTTTTTCTGCATTTACTGAAATGATCAAATGGCTTTTATCCTTTCTCTTATTGATGTGATGTATCACATTGATTTGCAAATATTGAACCACCCTTGCAACTCAGGAATAAATCTCACTTGATTGTGATGAATGATTATTTTTAAGGTATTGCTGGATTTGGTTTGCTAATATTTTGCCAAGGAATTTTTTTTATCTATGTTCATGAGAGATTTGGCCTATTCTTTTCTTTTTTTCTTTTCTTTTCTTTTCTTTTCTTTTCTTTTCTTTTCTTTTCTTTTTTGTATCTTTACCTGGTTTTGGTATCAGGGTAATGCTGACCTCTTGAATGAATTTGGAAGCTTTCCTTCCTCTTCTATTTTTTGGAATAGTTTGAAAAGAATCGGTTTGAATTCTCTTTAAATGTTTCATACAATTCACCTGTGAAGCCATCTGGTCCTGGATTTTTGTTAGTTGGGAGATTTTTTATTACTGCTTCAATTTCATTGCTGGTAGTCAATCTGTTCAAATTTTCTACTTCTTCCTGATTCAGTTTTGGGAGACTATATGTTTCTAGGAATTTATTCATTTTTTTTCTAGGTTGTCCAATTTGTTGGCAATATAATTTTCATAATGCTCTTGTATAATCCTTTGTATTTCTGTGGTATCAATTATTGTTTATTCTCTTTCATTTCTGATTTTTTTAATTTGAGTCCTCTCTCTCTCTTTCTTTCTTTTTCTTTTCTTTCTTTCTTTTTTTTAAATGAATCTGGCTAAAGGTTTATCAATTTTGTTGACCTTTTCAAAGAACCAGCTCCTGGTTTCATCAATCTATTCTATTGTGTTTTTACTTCTATTTCATTTATTTCTGCTCTAATCTTTATTTTTTCCTTCCTTCTACTGGTTTTGGGTTTGGTTTGTTCTTCTTTTTTAGCTTCTTGAGGTGTAGGGTTAAGTTGTTTATCTGAGATTTTTCTTGCTTCTTAGGTAGGCCTGGATTACTCTAAACTTCCCTCTTAGAACTGCTTTGCTGCATCCCAAAGATTTTGGACCACAGTGCTTTCATTTTCATTTGTATCCATATATTTTTTTGATTTCCTCTTGATCTTGGTTGACCCATTTATTGTTTAGTAGCATGTTATTTAACCTATGTGTATTTGTGCTCTTCCAGATTTTATCATTGTGGATGATTCTAGTTTCATTGTGTGTGGTCAGAAAAGATGCATGGTATGACTTTAATCTTTTTGAATTTGTTGAGACTTGTTTTGTGACCCAGTATGTGATCTATTCTGGAGAATGTTCCATGTGTACTTGAAAAGAATGTATATTCTGCTGTTTTAGGATGGAATATTCTGAATACATCTGCTGGATCCATTGGTCCAATGGATCATTCATTTTTTTAAATGATTTTATTTATTATTTGATAGAGAGTGTGTGTGTGTGAGAGAGAGAGAGCTTGAGAGAGCACAAGTAAGGGGAAGGGCAAAGGGAGAAGCAGACTCCCCTCTAAGCAGGGAGCCTGAGGTGGGGCTCGATCCCAGGACCTTGGGATCATGACCTGACCTGAAGGCAGACACTTAACTGACTGAGCCACCCAGATGCCTCCACCCGCCCCCCAGTGGGTCATTCAAAGCCCCTGTTTCCTTGTTGATTTTCTGTTTGGATGATCTATCCATTGATCTAAGTGGGATGTTAAAATCTCCTACTATTATTGTATTACTATTGATTATTTCCTTTATGTTTGTTGTTAACTGCTTTATGTATTTGGGTGCTCCCATGTTGGGTGCATAAATATTTACAATTGTTATATCTTGTTGTTGGATTGTTCCCTTTATGATTATATAGTGTCCTTCTTTGTCTCTTGTTACAGTCTTTGTTTTAAAGTCTATTTTGTCCAATATAAGGTTTCTTTTACTTCCACTTGCATGCTAAATGCCTTTTCATCCCTTCACTTTCTTTTCTTTTTTAAAGATTTTATTTATTTATTTGAGAGAGAGTAAGCGAGAGAGAGAGCATGGTCATGGGGAGGGGTGAAGGGAGAAAGAGAAGCAGACTCCCTGCCAAGGAGGGAGTCCGATATGGGGTTCCAACCCAGGACACTGGGATCATGACCTGAGCCGAAGGCAGACACTTAACTGACTGAGCCACCCAGGTGCCCTCATCCCTTCACTTTCAATTTGCATGTGTCTAAAGGGGTCTCAGATGAGTCTCTTGTAGGCAACATATATATGGGTTTTGCTTTTTACTCATTCTGTCACCCTATGTCTTTTGATCGAAATGTTTAGTCCATTTACATTCAAAGTAATTATTGCTAGATATGTACTTACTGCCATTTTGTTACTTGTTTTATGGTTGTTTTGTAGCTCTTGTCTGTTCCTTTCTTCTCTTGCTCTCTTCTCTCACAATTAGTTGGCTTTTTTTTTTTTTAGTGATATACTTGGATTCCTTTATTTTTTTAATGTTTATTACTGGTTTTTGATTTGTGGTTACCATTTGGCTTGTATATAACGTCTTATGCATATAGCAGTCTATATTAAGTTGATGGTCACATAAGTTTGAACTAATTCTTTACTCTTCTCTCCATCAGTTTTTATAATATGCTGTCATACTTTACATCCTTTTATCTTGTGAGTCCCTTAACTGATTTTTATAGATATACTTAATTTCACTGCTTTTGGGTTTCTTACTTTTCTTACTCCTACTTATGCTATTTCCTTTCCACTCAAGGAGTCCCTTTTAACATTTCTTGTAGGTCTGGTTTAGTTTTCATGAATTCCTTTAATTTTCATTTGTCTGGGAAACTCTTTATCTCTGCTTTTATTCTGAATGATAGCCTTGCTGGATAGGGTATTATGGGCTGCAGGTTTTTTTTCCTTTAGCATTTTGAATATATCATGTCACTTTCTTCTGGCCTGCAAAGTTTCTGCTGAAAAATCAGCTTATAGCCTTATGGGGTTTCCCTTGTATATAACTGTTTTCTTTTCTCTTGCTGTTTTTTTTTTTTTTTTAATTCTGTCTTTATCACCACCTTTTGCCATTTCTACTTACTATATGTCTTAGTGTGGACATCCTTGAGTTGATTTTGTTGGGGGCTACTGTGGCCCTGGATCTGGATTTCTGTTTCCCAGATTTGGGAAGTTTTCAGCTATCATTTCTTTGAATAATTTTCTGTCCCTTTTTCTCTCTTCTCCTTCTGGGATCCCTATAATGTGAATGTTATTATGTTTGATGGTATCGCTGAGTTCCCTAAGTCTATTTCCATTTTGTATTATTTTTTTCTCTCTCACATTTTCATCTTGATAGCTTTCTATTTCTCTGACCTCTAGGTTGCTGATCTGTTCTTCAACCTCCTCTTGTCTACTATTTATTCCATCTAGTGCGTTTTTAATTTTAGTTATTGAGTTCTTCATCTCTGACTGGTTCTTTTTTATGTTTTCTATCTCTTTGTTGAGGGTTTCACTGAGATCCTACACTCTTTTCTCAAGTCTAGTGAGTATCTTTATGACATTACTTTAAATTCTCTATCAGGCATATTACTTATCTCCATTTTGCCTAAGTCTCTTGCTATGACGGTCCTGTTCTTTCATTTGGGACATATTCCTCTGTCTCCTCATTTTGTCTAACTCTCTCTGGCTCTATCTGTGTTAGGAAAGTCAGTTGTGTCTCCAATTCTTGAAAGTAGTGGCCTTATGGAGAAGCCCTTTAGAGCTCTGCAATGTCCCCTGTTCACCAGAACCTGGCACTTCAGGGCTGTCTTCCATGTGTGTTGTGTGCACCCTGCTATTGCGGCTGAGCCACTTTTTCCTTCAGTCCAGTTGTCTGCAGTTTTTCTCTTTGCCCACTATGGGCAGGGTTTTGTCCTTGTGTTGTCAACGGGCCAGTCTGGGGCTGCTTTGGGTTTGAGCTGAGTTGGACCAGGAATTTGCCTGAGATGCAGTAGTGCTTCCCCTATGTTGTGCCTTTAGAATCTTTTGTTGGTAGGTGGGGCCTGCAGTCAGACCAGATAGCTACCACCAGCCCATTACTTGAGCTGCAGTCTGACTGTTGTATGTGGTTATCTTTCCCTTTCCCCAGGGCAGGCATTACTTGGAATGGTGCTGGCCCCTGTTGGGGCTGTTTCCCTGCCAGGCTTGTGGCACTGCTTTGGATAGGCTCAAGCCAAAAACAAATTGGAGGGGTTGGAACCACAGAAGCATGCAGGGGCAGGGTGGCAGTGTTAGCAAGGTTTGTGCTGGTGTGTTGTGGGGGGAGACCTGGAGCAGGAGCCTGGCTGGGGTGGGTGTGTCTGCAACGGAATGCAGGGATGGGGTGCACTCTTAGCAAGTTAGGTAGGGAGTGTCTGCTCCATGCTGATTCTCACACATGGCCGTGTGTTTAGGTTGCATAGTGGGGGAAGGAAAGGGCTAGCTCCTTTGTTCCTGGAGAGATCTCCCAACATCCCTGCCTCTCCACCATATGTTCTGAGATTGATAAACAAATCTTCTTCCCATATACCCTAGGTGTTTTTCAAAATGCTGTTTCTGTGCTATATCTCTGTGGGGCTGTTTGTTGTGGTGTCTTTTTAAGGGCAGGGACTCAGTTTCCTTTTGCCCTCCCAGCTTTCCTATGAGCCTGCTAATCTTTAAAGTTCTAGGTTTTAAGTCTCACTGATTTAAGAACTCATGAAATTTGGCTTCTCTGGTTTTCAAAGGCAAATGTTATGGGCATCTTCCCTTATGGGCTCCCCAGTGTGAGTTTCTCTCTCCTACCCATGCCCATGTCTTCCCTCCCTCCCATAGACAGTCTTGAGGCTTGAGGCTCCATTTAGTTCCTGATCACGTCTCTGCCTTTCCTATCCTCTTTGATGAAGACTTTTCTCTATATTTAACTGTGGAGAGTTTGTTCTGCCAGCCTTCAGGTCTTTTTCTGGTTTATTTACACTGATGTGAATATTATCTAGTTGTATTCATGGGAGAACGTGAGCTTAGGGTCTTCCTACTCTGCCATCTTTCCTGGAAGTCCTATAAATACCACATCTTGCTTATCCATTCATCTGTTGATGGACACTTGGACACTTTCATGTTTTAGCTTTTGTGAATAATGCTGCTATAAACATGGATGTACAAATATCTCTTTGAGACCCTTTCATTTCTTTCAATTCTTTGGGACCCAGAAGTGGAATTGTTAGATCATATGGTAAGTCTATATTTAATATTTTTGAGGAACCATCATACTGTTTTCTACATTCCCACCAAAAGTACACAAGAATTCCCATTTCTACACATCCTTGCTGATGCTTATTTTCTCTTTCTTTCTTTCTTTCTTTCTTTCTTTCTTTCTTTCTTTCTCCCCTTCTCCTTCTTCCTTCCTTCCTTCCCTCCCTCCCTTCTTCCTCCCTCCCTCCCTCCATCTTTCTTTCTTCCTTCCTTTTCTTTCTTTCTTCCTTCCTTCCTTCCTTCCTTCCTTTCTTTCTTTTTCTTTCTTTCTTTCCTTTCTTTCTTTCTTTCTTTCTTTCTTTTTCTTTCTTTCTTTCTTTCTTTCTTTCTTTCTTTCTTTCTTTCCTTCCTTCCTTCCTTCCTTCCTTCCTTCCTTCCTTCCTTCTTTCTTTCTTTTCTTTCTTTCTTTCTTTCTTTCTTTCTTTTCTTCCTCTCTTCCTCTCTTCCTCTTCCTCTTTCTTATAGTAGCCATCCTAATAGGTGTGAGGTGGTATCTCATTGTAGTTTTTTGGTTTGCATTTTTCTAATGATTAATGATGTTGAATATTTTTTCATGTGCTTATTGGTCATCTGTGTATCTTCTTTGGAGAAATATCTGTTCAAGTCCTTTGTCCATTTTTGAATTGGATTGTTGCTTGTCTTTTTTTTTTTCCTATTGTTGAGTTTTAGAAATTCTCTATATATTCAGGATATTAATCCTTTATCATATATATGACTTGCAAATATTTATCTCATTCTGTGGGTTGCTTCTTACTTTGATGATACTGTCTTTTTGGTGCACAAAGTTGAAAATTTTTCATGAAGTCTAATTTGTCTATTTTTTCTTTTGTTGTCTGTGTCTTTGGTGTATTATCCAAGAAATCATTACCAAATCCAATGTTGTGAAACTTTGCCCTATTTTTTTTCCTAAGACTTTTATAGTTTTAGGTCTTTTCCATTTTGAGTTAATTTTTGTGTATGTTGCTAGGTAAACGTCCAACTTAATTCTTTTGCTTGTGGATATCCAGTTTTCCCAATAGCATTTGCAGGAAGAACTATCCTTTTCCCATTGAATGGTCTTGGTATCTTTGTCAAAAATCATTTGATCATATATGTGAGGGTTTCTTTCTAGGCTGTCTATTCTATCCTATTGGTCTATATGTCTGAGTTTATGCCAGTACCACACTGTTTTGATTACTCTAGATTTGTATTAAGTTTTAAAATTAGGAAATATGAGGGGCACCTGGCTGGCTCAGTTGGAAGAGTGTGTGACTCTTGATCTTGGGGTTGTGAGTTCAAGCTCCACATTGGATGTAGAGATTATGTAAATAAATAAATAAATACCTTAAAAAAAATAAAATCAGGAAGTATGAGTTTCCCAGTTTTGTTCTTCCTTTTCAAGATTGTTTTGGCTATTCAGAGTCTCTTGAGATTCTGAATTGTAGGATGGGTTTTTCTATTTTTATAAAAACATCATTGGGATTTTGCTGGGGATTCCTTTGAATATGTAGATTGCTTTTGGTAGTATTGACATCTTAACAACACTGCCTTCCTGTTAAGAACTTTTGCAAACAGAATGATCTCTTATCCTCCCTTGCATTTTGCAAGGCTGCCCTATAATGAAAACACTCAAAAAACAGTATAGAGGGTCTGATAATTAAATTCAGTTAATAATTCAGAGTTCTCCTACTCTGGAAATACGTAGTATATCTGTTAAGCTCTATAAATTAAGTGCTCTACAGTAAAAAGTAAATTGTATAGCAAGGACCACATAAGTAATTACTACCTCAAGACATACTTGTCTGTCTATTCATCTGTCTAGCCAGCTAGCTGTGTATCCATCTGGTCAAAAACATACCTAACAACCTAAAGAATTTCTTGTATTGTTAGGTTAAGTATGCCTAATAGCTAATGAAAGGAATGTTGTGTTTTGACCCAGTTTATATCTTCTTTAGGCTATATTAATTTTTCAAATTTTCATTTTATTTTTTAATTTATTTAAATTTCTTTTCCAATTAAATGTTTTAAAAATAATGTTTGAATGTTGGCAAGTAGTTATGATATTTGTCATGCTGGAAATATTTGGTGACTGCAGTTGGGAAGGGCAAAATAGTGACGATGCTAATATTGAATGTCTGATTCTAGTGGTAACTGGTTTAGTCTCACTCAACCTAGCAAGCCCCAGACTCACCTGTAATCTCAACCAGGTGCCTTACAATGCATGCCATTTATCACCAGGAAAAAGGTGGCAGGTGAGATAGAATGAATAGATTAGTCATAGAAAAACAACTCTAATCATGTGTTAATACCATTTTTATACATAAAAGAAAATATTATTAGGCCCTCTGAAGTGAAGAATATACATTTAAAAGGTATAACATCTATTTCTGGGATTTCATATGCTGAGTTTGATATATTTATACTCAGATTAGGTACTTCAAAAGGTGTTTCAGACACATTTTTTAGAACCTTGTTATTCTTTGGCTTATTAGGGCAGAATAAAGACCTTCTTATTCCATCTCAAGAAGCTGATTTAATTTATTTCCACTTTAACATTTATAAATAAGAAGGTGCAAAGCATAAAAGTCTTCTAGTCCATAAATTAGCAAACTGTAATTTTTTGTTTGTTTTGTTTCAGTAAAACCACATTCATCCATTTAGTACATATCTATAAGCCCTTACTGGGTGCTAGGCTTTATACCTGGGAAGGTGCTAATGAAGAAAAAAACATGGTCTCCTGGTCTCATGGAGCTGACAGTCTAGTGAGAGAGGCAGTCATTAATATCCACACACTGCATATTAAATTTTTCACTGTGGTAATTGCCGTGAAGGAGAAGTTGCCTGGCATTATGAGGCTATGTGATGGGATTTGACCTAACAGTGGAGGTTGGGGAAGTCTTCCATGAGGAAGTATCATTTGAGCAGAAAGTAAATATCTTTAGCTTTTCATAGGTTCCAAAACTCTGCCTTTTATCTCGATACTTGAGTATGGTTGCCAAAACAATCTGAAAATAATGGTGAAAATAAAACAAATCAAAATAAAGATGTGCTGCATCTCCTCAGCTTGGTCTTGGGAGTTCTAAAATGTCTGCTTCACTCATTTAATTACCACTTATTAGCATCATAGCTAATTTGTTATTATATCAAATCTGATCATGAGTCATATTGTCAATTATAAGTGAATTGAATCACCCATCTTCTAAAATAATAATCTACAGCAACGTTCTATGTTCATGTGTATCCACAAAATTTATTTGACAGCTTGTAGTTACAGAGGAGGATGTTGAAAGGTTGGTTTTTGAGAGTTTTCTATGATTTAAAGCTGAAAAGATGCAGAAAGAGAATTATATGATGTATAATATTACTGTATTAGTGTTAGAAAAAGCAATGAATTTTTTAAAAAGGAGTCTAATTAATGCATCTGTAATAAAAAAAAGTTGCAAATGTAAAACATTATTTCAAACAGCTCTTGTTCAACAAGTATAGGACAGTTTAGATGGACTGTTAATGCTTCTTAGCAATAAGCAGGCTGGTTACATGGTGTCCAGATTTCTGTCTCGGGTGGCTGCATCCCAGCTGTGCTGCCCAGGAGTTTAGTAGAGATAAAAGCTAGGCTGTTGACATGATTATGGAAGCACAGACCACTTTACTTTATCTCCAGTGGAACTAAATTTAGTGTCTCTCAGAGGTACATTTTTTTTTTCCAGATGAAAGCTGCATTTTATAATGATTTTGAATAATTCAAAAGTGGCAGGATCCTAATGAATAGATGCATCATAGACCAGAGGACTTGGTTCCAACTTGTGAGGTTATGGAAGGTCTTACTTTTCTCACAGGAAAGCTTTCTTTAGAGAAAAGTTGTTTCTTACGCAGTCTTTGTCCAAGGTGAGTTTTAGCTGAGGTGAGTTTGATGTCTACAATGATATAAGTGGAAAAAATTGATAACAAAAGTGTTTCATTCTAGTTTCTTATAGCCCTTTTGGTTTTTCAGACTCAGGCTCTTCTTTCCACGTTACTCTAGGAAGAAGATGGGATACATCTATCTAATTTCCTTATTTTTAACTCAAATCAGAGCAACATGAGCTCATTTCTCTGAATGGATATGCGAGTGTGGTGTATAAAGTGTCATGTAAAAGCAAATCCAGATTTAGGTAAAGAGAGATTTTATTTGAAAGGTTTATTGCAATATGAGGAAGGGGACCATTGCAGATAAATAGGGAGAATGTTCCTTTCATAAAATCTGTAAGCTTCTCAAAGGTCAGGGAAAAAGGATTTTTTTTTAGGTCTCCTAGGAGGGGCAAACAAGGCTAGAAAGAATGGGGTGTGGGGAGTGAGTGACCGGGTGTGTGATCCTAAGAGACTTTTAAGGTGCTATTTGCCAGCTCAGAATGGGGGAGGGGTAAAGTTCAGGGGCCTGAAGGAAGCAGAGAAGGCTAACTACAGGGAAGCAGGTATTTTGTCCAGATTGGTTAAGGGATTCAAACAGTTGAGCTAATCATTTCTGAAAGGGAATCTGGAAGGTCTGTGTCTGGCCTCGGGATAGGTAAACAAGGGGGGCACCTATGAGTCTTATTTCACTCATAATGGGGAATGGGGGTTATTTGCAGTAAACCATTTCCTGGAACACAAAAGGGTGGGGGATTTCTTAATGTCCCTGTTTTCCAGGAGCACAGGGCTCAGGTTAAGTTTAACAATGTCAACATACATACCTACATATATAAATATGTATATAAAAATGTTATATGTGTCTGTATATATATATATATATATATATATATACACATGTATATACATATCTGTAAAGGTGAACATGTAAAGGACAATTTAGGTTAAGAATAATGAAATTAGATGTTACTCTTTTAAAGTCATATTGAAAGGTCATGATGGGTAATAAGAATATTTCTCTCTGTCCAGAGGTGGTTATCTTCCAATTTAATTAGACTTCTCTTATTTCAGGTAAATCTAGTGTACTCAAATATACATCGTGTATGAGATTATATACCCAAAGTAACAAACCAGCAGGGAGGGAGTGGGTGACAAGGGGAGCCTTTTTTTCCGCCTTATTTCCCACTTCTTGTAAAACAATTTTGTATTGTTAATCACTCCCCATATATTTGTGATACTTAGGCATTTGTAATAGATGAAAGCACCTATTCATCAAAGCAGAATGGTTAGGAACAAAATTTTCCTTTTAAGGAAAAATCCATGGCTTTATGAAAAGATTTGTTATAGATTTTTTGAAAAAGAAATCTCTTTGGATTCTTAAAAGTAACTATTTTTTTTTTAAATTTATTTATTTATTTATTTGTCAGAGAGAGAGAGCACAACAGGGGGAGCAGCACGGGGAGAGGGAGAAGCAGGCTGTCTGCTGAGCAGAGAGCCTAATGTGGGGCTTGATCCCAGGACCCTGGGGTCATGACCTGAGCCGAAGGCAGAGGCTTAACCAACTGGGCCACCCAGGTGCCCTAAAAGTAACTTTAGAGTCATAAAAAATTTACACATAACTGTTCAGAAAATTATTTGAATAAGGCAAGAAACATTCATCATTATCAGTATCAGTATCATTATATTAATGCTTTGAAAGACAGTAACTTCTGGAAGGAAAAGACTATCACAAAACTATGATTTAGGGTTGAGTCTTAAACTTTTGATTATCAGATGATTTTATGGGAACGTTATAAAGTCATTAGGTAAAAGCTGCTTGCTTTCAGAGACAACCAAGACTATAGATTTCTTTCTCACTGAAGAGAATCCTTTGATATGCAGCAAGATACACTAACCCCTCATGATTTGGTTTGTAAATCTGCCAGGACAAAGCCATGTGTTCTAAAAATAGCCAAACTCTTTGAGTATTTGTTTAAAAGATACTATTCTCAATGGACTTTTGAGTCAATGGACTCAGGGATGGAAAGTTCTTAAACTGCTTTACAATGTATTGCAGAAAAAAAGATTGCAATCCAAATATCTCAGAGGTATCCCTTAATCATCTAGAATATTCTAGATTTCCCAGCTGTCTGCTACCAAGGAACTGGCATCATGGAGCAATGAGAATAAAATTGGTTTGTGGACCCTGTTGCCTGAGAGATACTAATCTCTTGGGCCAAAAAGAAGTTCCTGATCAATTACTAACAAATCTAGTTTCAGAAAATTGAGCTTTTTTTTCTTAAACATGGATTAAGAGATGTATTTCTCATATACATTTAAAATATACTAGGTATCGTAAAATTCTGGGCTGGGTTTCAGCACTTAATTCCAATTGACTTGGGTCAGAAATGTGGGTTTGTTTCACTGTAATTTTCTGTTTCTCCAGATTTAGTTGAGCTTCACTCTTTTTTTTTTGTAAAAATATAGAGAGAGGAAAGGTTGACTGTTTTAGAGTTACTTGTGTTCTCTGGTGGTACATTATTACAGCAGTAGTTTATTCCTTCACACTGCATGGATGAGTACGTTTTGAACATCTGATAGAATAGTCATATTGACACTTGAGAGCTATAGACAGTTTATTTGCTGGTGAAATCATGGCTGGTTGCACACCACTTCCTCCATTCCCTTACCTTCCAGATGGTTCTTTACACTTATTATACATATTGCAGAAGTGGCTCTTTTGTTTATTGTGGATTTGATATTAACCAAGAAACTAATATCCAAGGCTGAAAAAAATGAAGCTGGCATGTAAATGCTTGTGTATGAAAAGTGTGTTTTAATAGTAACTATGTCCTAATATTAAATCTGAATAAATGAGCCTAAAGTTCTTAACAATGTATATTGTGTATCCTCTGAGTCAGCCCATGGAGTGTTTTCATGTAATCTGAAACCAGGGAGGGAAAAAAGCCAGCAACTTCCGTCCTGTTCTCTTTTATCTGTAATACATTTTTGCCTGGGAGAGGAAGAATGTCATTGAAAGGAACAATTATATGTATATATAGTGTGTGCTTGTGTGCTATGTTATAACATAGCCCTGGTTCTTATATTAAACAATTCATTTATTAACCCTACTCATTCTAAGCTCTGTAAATATGCATGAAGATACACTAACAACCAACATTGAAGAAGTGATGTCCTCCTCTGAATTTTTTGTTATTAAAAACTACTCTCAGTTGTTCTTGTGAAAATCATAAAAATGTACAATAATATAATAATGATAAGCACTGCCAGGGTAGACATTCCATTTCTAAATTCTGGAAAGTACTGTCTCAGCTATGAAATTACAGTTAAATCATTCAGACTAAATCATTTCTGTTATTATCCTTTGCTTAATAACCACCAACTTACAGATTATTGGGTTTGTCTCAGAAAGTATAATTTTTGTCCTAGAACTTCCTCTCTGGTCAGAGGGAGAGGGAGCAAATAGTGGAGTGATTACCACCGTCCTTATTCTTTAAATAACTGCTCCTGGGAAGGTCATTTCCTTTGGCTCCTTTGTCAAGGATACCCAGGAAGAGTTTTCACAGGAGACCTTGAACTACAGCCGACCTTGATAACTCATTACTTGAGACTTTATGAATTTCATTGAAGTTAAACATCAATACACCAAAATTATCTTACTGGAGCTCTTGATTAGACATTTCTACACCAATGCCACTTCTTTTTTGCAACACAGAGTTTAACGATCTGATCCCTGAATTGGCCAGAACTGCCTCATGCCACCATGTGAGTTGTGCACTACACAGCTCTAGGGGATGCCATTTCCTTTGTGTCTGTGTGAATGGTGCCCCCTGGATTTGTCATAGAACCTCCATGAAATTGTCAGTCTAAGAATTTTTCTATCTCTAGCCTCCTATTTTCCATGAAGTTTTTGGGAGTGTCTTTAAGTATTTATTACTTGTATTAATTATAATTATTGTCTACCACAGTGATTTTCTTTGCTAAGGTTTACTCTTTTTTTTTTTTTAAGGTTTTATTTATTTATTTGAGAGAGAGAGAGAGGGAGATCACAGAGGGAGATTGACAGGGAGACGCAGACTTCCTGCTGAGCAGAGAGCCCTATGTGGGTCTTGATTCCAGGACCCTGAGATCATGACTTGAGTGGAAGGCAGACACTTAACCGACTGAGTCACCCACGCGCCCCTGCTAAGGTTTACTCTTAAGAGAAGTCTTCAGTTATTTCAAAAGGATCCATGTGCAGTGCTGTGTCTTTTTTGTGAACCCGTCGTTTATTGGTATAGTGGAGCACGATAGAGAAGCTCAACAATCCAATGTTCGAGAAATCAGAGGAGGAAAATTTCCTTTGTAGCTCAGCTAGATCTTAGTTAGATCTTAACTTTGGTTTTAACAATCAAACTTAGTTGATTCAGTTTGTAATTCCAGATGACAGAAACAGAAGGCGTTGGGAAAATAACGTCCAATCCACTTTCCAAGTCTAATGCAAGCTTCTTGTGAAAGAAAATTTAATTAAGAATTTTTAATCTTCAGAAAAGAAATACTTCAGAAAAAAAATTTAGAGGATTGAAATTAATAGCCCAAGTGGAGTGAGATAAATGTTTTATTGTTTTTCTGTCAGCTATAACGTGATTCCAAGTTCTTGGCCTGGATAAGATGATCCTCTGTGATGGGCCCTTTGCTTAGCTCGGTACCTTCCGTCTCGCACTCCCACAGTTGTGTGGTTCCTGGAACACACTGGGCAGTTTCAGGATTCCACGCCTTCACACATGCTGTTCCTGCCGATTGTAATGTTCTTCCCCTCCTCAGTCACTTAACCAGTCCCTCCTCCTCTCTCGAATCCAACACATGTTCTCTGTTACCTTTCTAGGGAAGCTTTTCCTGCTCTTTTCTCTCCATGTGCTCCAACCCCAATTCTCATCAAAACCAGATAATCCCCTTTCGGTGCTATATCTCTAGTTTATGTACAATCTCATCCTTCTTCATCATTGCCACTTTTTCAGTGTGTTCCCCACCCTGACTCACTATATCCTAATGATTTGTTCCCATGTCTTTTTTTCTTACGACATTGTGCTCCTTCAGGGTGGGGACGGTGCCTGAGCACAGTGTTGAGCTAAACTAGGAAACAGGATTACAGAAACGAAGCAATGTGTTCAGTATAACATAACTCACCAGTAAGAAGTGGAGCTAGACGCAAACCTTGATCTGTGTGACTCCAAAGCCTGTTATTCATATCCAAAGTCATGGGGTCCAATGTCACCCCTTGATGTCTGTGTGCCACGTGGGAAGGTGAGTGCTTCTGTGGTTCTTGGCAGCTGCATTTTCTCATGGGTTTGCCATTTTGACCTCTTCTTTCTTCCTTCTACCTCTGGAGAGTTTCATTCGCCCTGGCCTAAACTTACCCAGGCTCATCTTTTCCTACCCAGGTATTCTGTCTTCACAGAAAATTGACAGGCACCTACGTGCATAAAACTGGTACTTCAGTTTTAGCTTTTCCTCTCAGTAGGCCCGATGCCCACCTTTATTTTTTTCATCCTCCTGGTGCCCATCTTTTGTTTTTCAGGCAATGAGTGACTAATCTCTGGGATATTTATAGAGTTGCACAGTTTTCCAGACCCCTGCCTCAGCTCTTCCCAGCCATTTTCCTCAGTTTACACAGTGTGCATGCAGTGTACACACAAGTACATAAATGTTCTGAGTATATGTTATATACAATTTTTGGTGGCCCTCTGCTACATTTTACCATTCTAGTGCCCACATTCCATTTTTTATTGTTACAGTAGAAATGGCACATGGTATGTGCTGAAGATGTGTTTGTTTAATTGAATTCTTTGAATATAAGCCTAGAAAAGAATATTGAAAATTGCCCTGGTACAGTAACTAACACTTTAGTCATTATTGTTTTTAGTTTCTCATAAGAGGACTGAGAGAAGATACTTCAGTTCTCTTCAAGTTTCTTGTCTTTTTCCAGGATGGTTCAGATATCATTAACATTCCAAGTGACGGAACTTTAGACATTTTTATATGATCTTTTTTTAAAATCTGGGTAACTTTCATCCTTGAGTTCCTTCCTCCCTTTGTGAATCATCACCGTCTTCATCATTGTCACTTTTTAAATATTTATCAAGAGCTCATCATATACTTAGTGCTATAAATATATGAAACTGCCTTCAGAGTTCCCTCTCCTTCCTCGAATTTACTTGCCAAACAGGCAAGTCTTCTCCCTTTGGTCTTAGTTACACTTCTGGAAAAATCCTCTCATCTTGAGATCATCATTATTTGTATTCAATAACTTAGAAAATTATTGAAAAACAACTTGCATGCACCAAAAAGAGGTGGGCATTTTAGGGAAAATGAAACTATTCACTGTAAAACTGGTATCCAGCATATGGCTGATTAGAATTGATGAATTTGATTCTCTTTCCAATACTTTAAATACAGAGTGCCCTCTAGCAATAGCAACAAATAATAATAGCTAACAGAGATATAATATAAAATGTTTATTCTTTACAGGACAGAGTTCCAAGTGTTTCACACTTACTAAACCATTTAATTGTAATAGCGACCACAGGATGTAGGTACTATTAATATTTCTCGTTTGTACATGAGAAAACTGAGGGACAGGAGGGTTGGGTAATAGCTAACCTTTAAGAAGGTCAACTAGCTAGGGGCACCTGGGTGGCTCAGTTGGTTAAGTGACTGCCTTCGGCTCAGGTCATGATCCTGGAGTCCCGGGATCGAGTCCCGCATCGGGCTCCCTGCTCAGCAGGGAGTCTGCTTCTCCCTCTGACCCTCCTCCCTCTCATGCTCTCTGTCTCTCATTCTCTCTCTCTCAAATAAATAAATAAAAAATCTTTAAAAAAAAAAAAAAAAAAGAAGGTCAACTAGCTAATGAGTGGCAGAGCTAGAATTGAAACCCAGGCATGTGTACCTGGAGTCCTCATCCATAGAATGACAAGACCATCCCACCTGTTACATGGCTATTTCATATGTAATGTATGAAAAAGCTTATTGATGATGGTAAAGCCATACTTTATAATGATAAAGTCCTAAGCCTACAAATATATACAAGCAGTGAGGGTCTACAGATGGTCAGAGAAGTGTTTGTCATTCATAGTACAATAGGCAAACCATCCCAAAATTTTAAACAGAGGTTTCTAGGGTGGTTGGATGTAGATAATAAGTTAATTTGAGACACAGATTGGAACATTGGGAGAGGGGTGACTGTTATGGGCTGGATTGTGTTCACCGACATTTCATGTGTTGAAGTCCTAATGCCCAGTACTTCAGAATGTGACTGTATTTAGAGATAGTGTCCTTAAAGAGGTATTTAAATTACAGTGAGGTCATTAGTATGGGCCCTAATCCAACATGACTAGGGTCCTTATAAGTAGGGAGGATTAAAGAAACACACACAGAAGAAAGACCAGGTGAAGACACAGAGAGAAGAAGACCATCTACAAGCCAGGGAGAGAGGCTTCAGAAGTAACCAACCTTGCCCACACCTTGACAACAGACTTCTAGCCTCCAGAATTGTGAGAAAAATAAATTTCTGTTATTTAATCTTCTTGATTATTCCTGTGGCACTTTGTCATAGCAGCCCTAGCAAACTTATACAGTGACTGTCTTAGTCAATCTGTGCTGCTCTAACAAGAATACCACAGAATGAATGGCCTAATCAACAAACATTTACTCACAGTACTAGAGGCTGGGAAGTCTGAGGTCAGGGTATCAGCAGGTCAGGTTCTGGTGACAACCCTCTTCCTGATTTCCTCACATGGTAGAGAGAGAGTGAGCTTGAGTTCTTCATTCCCTTGGAATGACACCAATCCCAACCCCTGTGACCTAATCTATACCTAATTACCTCCCAAAGGCTTCACTTCCAAATACCATCACACTTGGGATTAAGGTTTCAACGTATGAATTTTGGAGGGACACGTTCAGTTCATAGCAGTGACCCAGGATGAAAAGGTTAGAAAGCTAAAGTTTAAGGAGTTTCCTAATATAAAACCTACTGGGGGCGGGGGGGAATCCAGTTTCATATGATTGTTGGCTGAAAAATATAATTTGATTAGAATGCATTTTTTTTAAAGATTTTATTTATTTGTTTGACAGAGAGAGAGAGACACAGTGAGAGAGGGAACACAAGCAGAGGGAGTGGGACAGGGAGAAGCAGGCTTCCTGCCGAGCAGGGAGCCGAATGCAGGGCTCGATCCCAGGACCCTGGGACCATGACCTGAGCTGAAGGCAGACACTTAACGACTGAGCCACATGGGCGCCCCTGATTAGAATGCATTTTTATGTGAAGTAGGGCACCCAAGGTCACAGGACTTGTTCTCCATGTGGGCAGATGGGACAGTCTCCCTAGTGGTGTGGTTAGAAGAATTCTACCAGCCCACATCTCTTACCAGATATATCCATTATTACTCCACTGGCTCCTGCTTCCCCCAGCTATACCTGTTGTCACTCCACCTGACCTTGAAATTGCTAATAGCATCGTGGCCAGTCCTTTGGTTATTTTCTCTAGAAAATTCTTGTTATAAAAGGGCCTGAGTAAAAGGTAGAGGGCAATATATTGGTTATAAAAGGATGGGCTAGTTTTTGGGTGAATTGGTATTCCTTGATAGAGTTAAAAAGTTGGGCATTAAGATTTTGCTGGGAGTGGATGTCAGTGGTCCTGGGAAATTCTAGGCTGAGGTGAATGTGTATTCGGTGGCACCCAATTTATTCTTTCATTCAACAAATGCTTTGGATCCCTGCTTTGGGCAAGACCCTGTGTTAAGCTGCTGGGAATAGAGCTGTGCATGTGATGGAAGCAGCCACCGTACTCAAGGAGTGTGTGTTCTTGTGGGAGATGCAGATGTTAAAAAGTGCAAGCCATAATTAGTCATTAAATTGTAATTGTGGCGAGTGCTATGTCAGGAAAGAGGTTGGAAAGAGTGAAAAATAATTTTAGTTGATTCATTACATTGAGGAAGTTTGGCATCATTGGTAGCCTGTGCTGTCCAATGTGGAAAACCTAGCTATGGGTGTCTATTAAAATAAAAATAACTAAAATTAAATAAAATTATATATTCAGTCCTCCAGTGGCACAAGTCACATTTCAAGTGCTCAAAGGCCACATGCGGCTGGTGACTACCATACTGAACAGCAGAGATACCAGAATTATGAAGTAAAAGAGAGAATTCTTAACCGTTAATTCCCTAGAGACTAGAAGATGTATACATCTACCAAAATAGTCCACTTTTGGCTGCAGGCCACAGTACAAATCTCATCTTAGTCTGGCCTTCAAAATGAGGAATGGGACTTCATTTTAAACTATAGGCAGATTTTCTCTTCCCTTCGTATTATGAATATTGAGGTTTCGTATTCTTTGAGTGCTCATCTTTGTATGTATGAGCAATTTGTCCATAGTAACTAGGGGGTTTTTATATTTTTCTTTTTATTAAAAAAAAAAACCCTTGACTGTAGAAAATAAACATCCTGTGGGGTATAGATATGAAGAGCACTGGAGACTGTTACTTTAAAATAGGACAGCAACACTTGGACTCTTTCTCCACAGCTGGGGGAGTTCATCTCAATTTCAGTACAGTGAGTCTCCATTTCTCCAAGTTCAAGAGGAAAGAGGAGAGAATCGTATGTGGGCAGAGAGGAAGAAAATCAGCTGTGCCGGTTTAATACCCTTGAAGTTGACGTTAGTGGAAGACTTTATTAAAATATGCGACCTGAAGCTGAGGATTAGAACAAATAATATATCATGGTGGGGGATGTGCTTTTGCTGCCACACCTAAAGGTCACCCTTTGAAGGCAGCTGAGCGGGCTGCCAGGATCCATTGATTCCTCTCTAGTCCTGAAACATCTCTTGGCAGGTGTCAGCCTGGCTGCTCCACTACATAAATATGGAAAGTTACAGAGTAGGGAATTGTGGCCCATGGGATCCTGCTAGTGGTTGGTTAGAATGCTTTAGTGTTTGCGCTGAATAGACATTATGTCAACTTTCACTTAAGCAGCATAACAAATAGGGCCATATGAAATAAATATTGACAAACAAATACTTTCCTCAGAGGGATATAGCTTCTCAGGTCTTTAGGGTAACAAAGTTATAAAATCCTGCCCAGGTGTATACAATTCCTTTAATTTGTCTCCAGTGAGTTGCTATCTTGTTACGTAGGTCATTTCCCTTAATGAGGTGCTTTCATCCTCCTTGTATTAGTTTTCACTTACCCCTTGCTCCAGCCATGGCAATCCCTCTGCAATTCTCCAAATATCCTGTGGTCTTTCCTGCTTTCCCAGGTGATTTTGCTTAGTGGCTAATTGTTTGGATATTTTTTTTCTCTAAGTTTCTCAGGAAACGAGGAAAGACGGAAAAAAGTGGTGGTAAAATAACCTGCTCCCCCAGCCATGAGGATTTCCCGAGGGGCTTCGTGAAGGGAGCCGTCTCTTCCTTGGCCCCTCTCTCATTTCCAATTGAGTCTCAAACCTGAGGTGTTAATGTTCATTCTGCACTGTTAGCAAGTTAAAAACGATAGAACTGTTTCCTAAGAAAGTTGGCAAATGAAGGAAGCTGGTTTTAACTGCTATTACGGTGAGTGTGTATGTGTATGTGTATTCGTAGTCCCTTTGTGCACTCATAGTTATAAAACTGACTTTGCCCTTTCCTCTTGTATTTCTGGTGGGTGTTTCAGGCACAGCAGGATGGGAGAAGGGCTAAGGGAAGTATCTATGGGGTAGACTCTTTCAATTGCCCTTCAACTCATATATCTTCCTTACTTCGAATATTCATAAATACATAATGGTAACATTTTCCTCCTGCTGAATCATGCTAATAACCCCTATCAAGTAGAGGAAAGATCTTTATGTCTTATAACCCTCAACAGATTACTTGAACCTGAGAGCTTTAGGTCATATTAGATTGAGTTGTATCTATTAACATTTTCCAAACAGCAAGTATAAGGATACTCATTTTTTCTCCTTTCACCAATTCTAAAAGCAAGTGGTAGATTTTTTTTTTTTTTTTTTTTTTTGCCTTTGATGAAGCATGATCAGTTCAGATTTTGCTAAGGTACTTTCCTTCTGTGAAAATCATTTTCTACTGTGTGAACATAGCGTTCGCTTCTAATTTAAATGCTTACGTATACAAGTTGGTGAGACAATGTTTTTGGATGACTTTGTAAGTTTTCAGAATGACTTTGAGGACACTTAGAGTGACTGAGGTACAAATTGACATGGAGGCAGAGGAATTAACTAAATGGTTTTAGAAGTCCATTTCTTTTTTTTCTTTTTTTTCAGTTTTTTTTTATTATGTTATGTTAATCACCATACATTACATCATTAGTTTTTGATGTAGTCTTCCATGATTCATTGTTTGCATATAACACCCAGTGCTCCATGCAGAATGTGCCCTCTTCAATACCCATCACCAGGCTAACCCATCCTCCCAGCCCCCTCCCCTCTAGAACCCTCAGTTTAGAAGGCCATTTCTAACTATTGGCACACAAGCTTTTTGTGGACAGACAGGAACCAAGGGAGCCACCTGGTGGACAATGTGAGAACGTGTCATTTTCTAGAGGTAGCCATAAATGCATACACTATGAAATCCCTGCTTTTTTACTTTTAAATTTAGATAGATTTAATTATATGTTTAAGCTTACATGCTTTACATTTTTAATTGATGAGTAACTTTCCCACTTCATACCAATAAAAGGGCTCTAAAATAAGGAGAAAGAATATTAGGATACTATGAAAATCAAGTTAGAAGAACAATCAATCCAAGAAGTAGAGGCATTTAGTAATTCCATTTCATATTTTGTCTTTTTCCTTTCACATTCATTGCTCAGCATATCTGTGTTTATACATATAAAATGGCTTTTATGAAAGACTTTCAGCTACCCTCCAGCTACTCTACTTCCTATCTCTCTTCGCCTACACAGTCAAACTTCTTAACAAGGTTGTTTACACTTGCCGAATCCACTTCCTTACCTCCCACACAGTCCTTAGCCAACTTTAATCTGTCTTCTCCTCTGACACTCCATTAAATCATTCTCACCAAGGTCACCAGTCACCTTCTTGTCACGAAATCTTGTGGACGGTCTTTAGCTTTTATTTTCCTTGACCACTTGGGAACATTCTGCATGGCTGGTCACTCCTTCTTCTTGCATCACTGCTTCCCTTGAATTCTGGGACACTGCACTCTCCTGGTGTTCCTCTTACATCTCTGGCTCTTTCTTCCCAGCGGTTATCGCAGGTTACCCTTCCTCTGCTCGTCTGCTAAATGCTGGTGTTTCTTAGGGTTCTAGCCTAGGCTCTCTTCTCACTCCATCCTCTCTCCCAGAGTCACAGTGTCCATGCAAATAGTTTTCATTCCCTTCACTCTGTTGTCAAATCCCAAATGTGTATCTTTGGTCCATGGGTCTCTCCTTATCTCTAGATGACCTCCATTTGCGACCCTTCCCTCCTAGTTACCCTCCAGGCATCGCACTGGGGGTTCTCTTCATCACAGGCAGGTCACCGTGTCTCAGACTATGTTCATCTCCATGCACATCTGACAGCACTGGTTTCTCTACTTGAGTAAGTGAATGGATGAATGAAAGAATGGATGACAATTTGGAGTTATCCATGCAAGCAACCTGGGAATTATTCTTGATCTTTATCCTAAGCCTCCATCTCTAAGCAATTACCAAGTATTGCTGGGTCAACCTCTGAAATATGTGCTCTCCATTCCCATAGCTTCGTCTTCTTCATTTATCACCCGAGTTAGTGAAGTCTTTCCTTTCCCGTATACCCTGTCCCCCTCTGCAGCACAGTGGCTGAGGTGACCTTTCTAAACATAAGTCTGGTCATAGCCACTCTGCATGCTTAAAGCCCTTCCAAGGTTTCCCGTGGCGCCTCCTGCAAACTTCCTAACTACCCCTATGGAGCTCTTTGTGATCTCTTTCCTCTCCAGCTTCATCTCTCATTGCCTTCCTCTTCCACGGGCCCCTCCAGCCACACCGAACTTTTCCCAGTTCTCAATGGCACCAGTGTGCTCTCATGCAGAGCAGTTACGGGAAGTGTCCCTTCTGCTTCAGAGGAGGTCTTTGCACGCTGTGCTTTATGCACTGCGGGGGGCACTTTATCTGTGCTTCAGCTGTTAGCTCAGGTTCCCAGTCTTCAGGACACCTTTTCTGACACCACCTCTTCTCCAGGCCCTCCATCCTCAACAGGGTTAGGCCTCTCTGCCATGTGTTTTCATGGTACCCTGTTCTTCCGCTATCATAACACTTTAATTGCCTCCTTATCTCTTTCCCACTAGACGGCCTATTACTTAAAATAATTAAATGATGAATTTTAACACAGCAATTTTAATCTGAGCCCTAATTAATAAATGACAGACTTTCAGTATATAAGGTGAGCTCAAAGAACCTTTCATCCAACCCCCTTCTTTAATAGAAAAGGAAACAGTAGCCTCCAGGAGTTAGCGGTGATATTTCCAAGGTCACCCAGCCAAATCCTAATTTGTTCATCGTTCTTTCCACTGCAGACATCAGCCACAATCCCTGTCCTTTCTACCCTTGTGACTGATTCTGGCTTTCTCTATGAGAAGCTTAGAAAGCTTTAGCTGGGACAAAAAGATGGTTTAAATTCTATTTTGCCTTGATTATCAACCAATCGAATGGTGTGGTTAAAATTGTAACAGACCTGTCATTTCTCATTTAATTTTTTTTTTTTTTTTTACCTGAGTTACAGGGAACTGGGATTCATTCAGGCTTCATCAGGTAAGAAGCATGTATGTAACAAGGCAGGAAACACGTCTCCTGAGAGGAAGAGAAGCCACAGAATGGGCAGCCTCACAGAGATTTGGGCTGGAAGACCATTGCAATCCAAGCAGGCTTTAGGGGACCAGGCTTTTTTTCCTCTCTCAGGAGCAAGAATTGTGAATTTTCACTCTAGTGCGGTAGCTTTGGAAAGGCTTAGCTCCCTCCCCTTTCTTGTTTTCCTCTGTGTATTTTCTAGCACCTCTGACTAAGGCTCTTTGAATATCCCAGGTCACATTCTGAGAGAGTTAATCTGATTGCTTTCACTAATTGCCATCATTGCTTCCTGGAGCCAGGCTAACTGACAGGTCACTGACCAGCTATTAATTGGCCACTCTTGGGCTACGTGTCCAAGCTCGGTCCAACCAGCTGTAGCCAGAGAGGCGGGCTCCGATAGAACAGAGTAGTGCCATCCCACCTCAAGGTCAGCAGGGGGCTAGTTTCTTTAGCAAGCGTCTGTGCACATGGACAGAATCACACAAGGCTTGTTCCAGATTTTCTACATGGTCACAATTTAAAGCTCGTCCAAAAATGTGTGGGTTTTTTTGTCTGCATATCTAAGGCCTAAAAGATATCAGCTACTGAAATATTGGAATTGCCTATGAATGTTTTCTCCCACTAGTTTCTGATAGTTTGATCTTCACAGTTATGTGGGAAGAAATCCGAGGCCTGGATAGGACGAGCATTTAGGGAGGTGTCAGCATAACACTGAAAGGGTTTGGTGAATGTGTGATGAATTTTTCCAGGCATATATATTTATAATGTGGATTTAAAAACAAGAATGTAAGAGTGATGGCGAATGACATTCAGAAGAAATGTTTTGACAGGTGTATGTGATGATTTAATGGTGCGTTTTTCCAGAAGGTGGACAGGGTGATGCTGTGGAGATGTGTGTCTTTCAGGGAAGCAGTATCCACGGCTGTGAACTTGCCATTGAGTGTGAACTGCCACTCAGGCTTTCCCCCTAACGTCACAGAGCTGGATCATTATTTTCAGAGGTGCTAATAATGTGTGAACCTTGATTGGATTCTGGATTTTAAAAAGCTATTAAAGATGTTTTGAGACATTTGGGAAAATTTAATATGCACTGCATATCAGATGAAATTGCTGAATGAGTGCTAATTTCATTGGGGTAATAGTGTGTGGTTCTGCCCTTATTTTCATGATATGCCTACTGAGATATATAGGGTGAAATATATGTAGATAGTTGGAATAGATAAATTGATTAAACCAAAATGACATAATATGAACAGTTGGTAAATATGGATACTATTTTTTTTAAAGATTTTATTTATTTATTTGACAGAGAGATAGAGAGAGCCAGAGAGCACAAGCAGGGGGAATGGCAGAGAGAGAGGTTAAAGCAGGCTGAGCAGGGAGCCTGATGAGGGACTCGATCCCAGGACCCTGAGATCATGACCCTGAGCCAAAGGCATGACGCTTAACCGACTGAGCCACCCAGGCGCCCCAATATAGATACTATTATTTCAACTTTGGTGTAACGTAATTCTGAAAATAAACAACATGTTGGAGCAAAATATGTTGCTAGTAGTTTGGTGTTGTGGATGGCTTGAGTTTGAGATCTGAAACTTGAGTGAGTCTCAGATTAGGGAAAACAGGTCTTGACATTTCCTTGGTGTAACGGTAATCTGGTGTTTAACCAAATGCCCTGCTGGCTATGAGGCACCAACAATGAACACCTCATTCCTGACCAAATCTCCAAACAGTCATTGTGGAGGGAGCCAAGCTGGCCATTCCTCGATTTAACTATTAATAAGAAATAGCCATTTCATCTGATAGCTGCCTTACCTTCATTAATTAAAAAATGACCGGTTGCATGGAGAGCGCAGGGAGGTTGCCCCTTGAACAATTTCTTGCTGATAGCTATTTGGCCACTGCAACTGACATAACTTAGAACTCATGCCAGCATCATTGGGTGCCTACTGGGCTGCAGGATGGGCTACCCTGCACATGCCATGAAACACTGCTAAAGGGGACAGTTTCAGCCTATTTAGAGGTGTTATGATTTTGCAGAGAATTAAGATGTCCTTGGTAAAAGGACACGTCTAGACCAGATGCAGTATGGCTGTCATTGGGCTGTAGGGAATGCCACGCACATAGAAGTCTGTGTGAATGGTGCCCCTAGAGTTGTGCAGCCCAAGACCAGAGGTCACAAAATACCACTTGCCTGCTGAAATTCTCGGTGCCATGGAGGCGGTTAAGCAGCTGAAGCCACTTTGTGATCACTCACCGTGTGGCCTGTTGTTATTACATCTACACTCTTTTTTTTTTTTTTAAAGATTTTATTTATTTATTTGACAAAGAAAAGCACAGCGAGAGCAGGAACACAAGCAGGGGGAGCGGGAGAGGGAGAAGCAGGCTTCCCGTGGAGCAGGGAGCCCGATGTGGGGCTCGATCCCAGGATCCTGAGATCATGACCTGAGCCGAAGGCAGACGCTTAACGACTGAGCCACCGAGGCACCCCATACATTTACACTCTTATTCTGGCATTTTTGCAGATTTATCCTTTGGATAGATGAAGTAGCCAATAATTTAAGCAATGTAATCAGTAATTTCTTACAGTGAAACCACACCAAGCAAATACCAGGCAAATAGAATGCATTTTAAAAGTCTTCTTCTAGTACTAGGAACGGTCTCTATAGTCTTTGTCTGCTCTGGGGTTTGTAGCATCCTACATCTTTCAGGTTGCTGTAAATGATCTTTTTTGAAATGGAAATAATAGTATGAGCTGGCCAAATAGAGGTTTCTGTAGAAGCTCCTTCCGTGTTTGGCCTACAGCGCTCATGGCAGTATGAATTCAGATTTCAGGGTCATTTATTATCCAGTGAAAGTTAATTTGAGATATCAGAACTTTTAAACAGTATTTGTTTCTTTGCGCTGATGACCATCCATTACTGAAATTTCATTTGAAATGCAATTAATTATCTTTGTCACCTTGCTAAAGGTTGATACTAATCTTCTGTCCTCTCTTATTAGATTTGTTGACACGGAGGCAAATGATCACAATAATGGGAAGCAAAGAGCAGAGAGCAGGGGAATCAACAGGCAGTGGATTCTTACTGTTTTATTGAATGGTTCTTTTGTCAAAATGACTGCAAGAGAATTCTCAGGATACCGGTATCATCACACAAACCTACATTCATGAAGTTTTCTGCACTTGAGTCATATTTTTAAAGTTTAGCTCAGGGGTTTCTATTATTCAGCTCACTGGTGTTGAAACAATTTTGTTGACATTTTCTTTAAGTGGATTAGGCTCACAGTCATTTGCCCAAAGCAGACAGATGGCTTCTTAACCAGAGCACCCTTGCAGGAACTTATCTTATGGTATCTTCAGAAATATAATGGGTCTGTCACAAAAGACAATGTTTGTCATTAATTTCTTTTGGTGACAGATGATTTCAGTTCATTTTTACTTTCTCATCTGCCTTAAATAAAATGGCATTTAACATTTTTTATTCCAATAGTGAGCAATGAATGCTTCAGTGTTTTACACTGAGCAATGTTGTAACCTCTAATTTACAAACAAGAAAATAAGCATTTGCCTGGGAAAGGATGACATGTTCCAGGGTTTCCCAAGGAAAATTCCGCCATCAGCGGAATCATTATTCTTTTAATTTTAATCATTATGGGGTTTTTCACAGGTTATCAATCCTGAATGTTATTCTCAGTAACTGTTTATTCCCTCTATTTTGCCAACTTGTCTTTTTTAAATTTCAAAGTGGTTTTTGTTTCCTCTCATTTTGTAAGGTAGAGTACAGTAGACATCTCTAACATTGTCATTATCAATAGCAAATTTACTGAAACTTTTAAGTTTTCTGCTTATAGAATAATTATAATAGCTAACAATCATTAGAGTTTGCCACATGTTATTCTAAATCACATGTATTATCTCTCTTAATCTTGCAGTAAGCCCAGAGGTGAGTATAATTATTAGAGCCATTTTATGGATGAGGAAACTGAGGCACCAAGTGACCTTGTTCAAGGTCAAAAAGCTAGTAAGTGGTGGAGCCCAGGGTTTGAATTTAGGCAGTCTGACAGCAGAGGTCCCATTACATTGACCTACAGAATAGCAGTATGGTTACAATTCAACGTCTCTGGGCCAGATTGTTATTATATGAGCAAAATGTGGAATCCTTAGTATCAGATGTATTCTTTCATCACTCCTGGAGTTCTGGCTCTGCTCCCCAGTTTGTGTGTGCTGCTATCTTGGGCAGCCAACCTATGTGGGAGGTTTTCTGGAGCTTATGGATACTGCAAGGAGAATTAGTATCCCAGGGATCTGAGAACTAACAAGTCCTCACATTAATGGCATCCTTGAAAATGTTCAGCTGGTGCCTGTAATGAATTTGATTCTTCTATAGTCTTCTTTTTTGGATCTTATCTACTGGGGCCTATCATATCTTTTTTTTTTTTTAAAAGAATTTACTTATTTGAGAGAGAGAGAGCGCACGAGAGAGCACAAGCTGGGGGAGCAGCAGGGGGAGAGGGAGAAGACTTCCTGCTGATCAGGGAGCCCCAAGTGGGGCTCGATCACAGGACCCTGGTATCATGATCTGAGCTGAAGGCAGATGCTTAACCAACGGAGCCACCCAGGTGCCCCAAGGCTTATGATATCTTTAAAATGAAAACCAATCATCTTCTCTACACTTCTCCCACTCATGAATCTTCTACCACTGCTTTTGTATTTCTGAAAATTGGGCTCAGATCAAAATCATTAAATTATTTCAAACTCTGTACCCACATTCAAGGCAAAATCGACATCAAAGTATCAGCACAAAGAAAGTATTTATGTGGGGCACTTGGGTGGCTCAGTCGTTAAGCGTCTGCCTTCGGCTCAGGTCATGATCCCGGGGTCCTGGGATTGAGCCCCGCATCGGGCTCCCTGCTCAGTGGGAAGCCCTGCTTCTCCCTCTCCCACTCCCCTGCTTGTGTTCCCTCTCTCACTGTGTCTCTCTCTGTCAAATAAATAAATAAAATCTTAAAAAAAAAAAAAAGAAAGTATTTATGTATGGGACATTCCTGGGGTTTTATCAAAGGATTTTTTCTTCTTTAAACCAAATAGGGCTTAAACTATTTTTTTCTTCTCTCCATTTCTAAGATCTATTAGATGACATGTGCAGCATATCGTGTAATGCAACTAAATGTGAAGAAAAATAACACAGTGAAGAAAAAGCATCTGTTGGTCTGGGGAGCAGGCAGTATTAGTTATTTCCTTCACACTTCTTACCTGTGTGAACCTGGGCAGTATATTTACTTAGCTTTCTTGAGTCCATTTCTTCACCTGTAAAGTTGAAAAAAATTATAGCTGATCTTCAAATATCTCAAAAATGTGAAATAATTGCTAAGAACTCTTTCTTAGCAGAACCAAAAGATACTGTCACCAAGTGATACTTTACTATTTTCCACTTGCATTGTTTTTTCTTCAGTAAAAATTTAAAGGAAACAAAATAGGGACACCTGGGTGGCTCAGTTGGTTAAGCAACTGCCTTCAGCTCTGGTCATGATCTCAAGGTCCTGGGATCTCAAGGTCCTGGAATCAAGCTCTGAATCAGCTTCCCTGCTCAGACTCAGGGAGTCTGCCTCTCCTTCTGCCTCTCCCTCTGCCCTTCCCCCTGCTCATGCTTTATCTTTCTCTCTCTAACAAATAAATAAAATCTTAAAAAAAAAAAGGAAACAAAATAAATTCTAAGGAGGTAAATTATAAGGAAAAATGGGATGCATTTGGCCATTTTGTGCTAAGTCACAAAGCGGTATCCTTCCAGATCACCCTCCCGGACCATCTGTATCTCTATCAGTAAGACTGTAGGAGCATTGAGGATTCAAGGCAAGCATCACAAGATCCTTGTATCATATTTCACTGATTATAAGATGCCAAAAAAGAGATGAAGATGCTTCTCTGTCTTCCAAATTGTTGCTCATCTGTCACTTAAACAGGAGACTTGCCTGATCCCCTAGACTACATGTTCTCATCACAACACATTCCTTTCCTTTAAGCACATGGCACAACTTGTGATTAGATATAGTTTTATTTTTGTGGTTTTTTGGTGAATGCTTGTATCCCTAACTAGACCTCCATTCTATGTGGGCAGGAAGGACATCTGTGCTCACCATCTTACCCTGAGTCTAGCCCTGCAGTTCTTCATGAGTACAGTACTGCGGGCACTTTGCAAAATTGTGGAGGTGATGGAAGAATTCTCTGGGGACATTTAGTGGACACAGCCAGGAATGCTGGGTATTGTGCATGGTACACGACAGAGCAACATAATGAACAGTTGCCTGCATCCTACAAGACTTTAAGTCCTGCCCTACTAAACCATCTAAAATACAAACTGGAGTACTTTAGTAAATGATATTAATTTTTTTTTATAAGAAGTTATGTGAAAGGCCCAGTACATGAGGAAAACATAGGTACTGAGAGGCATGTCTAAATGAATAAAGATATTGTTTTTAAATTATTGAATAATTTATTCACTCTGGGCATTCTGTCTACTTGATTGTATGATTGCTATACAGTAAGTGATATTGGAACAAATTGGGAAGTAAGAGACTGGTTTTAATTACTTTGTTATTTTTCACAATCCATGGTGGGCATCCCACAGTGTCCTGTGAAGTAGAAGCTGATATTATCAATCACAAGAAAAATATCCTTTGAGATACCTTTGAAGACTTGGCAACTTTGGTGGGGGGTATGGATACTATTTATTTCCTCACTTGTGGGATTATCACACTTTTTCTCCCTGGTGAGAGTCTGTACTTGTCTTGGCATGCTATCCCTACCTTAATTAAGGTTGTTTCCTTTCTTCGTTTATTATACGCAAATAAGCCTGGACTGCTGCCATTCTTTGTTTTTATATGAGTGTCTCTCTGGTACATCTGCATTGTCATTTTCCTATATTCTTTGTGTGTGTGGAATTGCATCTGATCTCTTTATTTCTCTTTTGAATTTAAATGAATTCATATTAAGTAAGTACAGGCCTCTGCCTACTTCATTATGGTTTCTTGCGTGCCTCCCTGGGCGTTTATATATCACAATACATATTATTTTGTTTTAAACAACCATAGGGTTGAGAACCACAGGTCAAAGACAAAGTCTGGCATATATGGAATATGTTTAGTAAATATTTGCTTGATGAACAGATAGAAATAAAGCAAAAATGAAGATCTAAGTCCTTATTGATAACTAAAGGAAACCTCCATTGTTCCTAAATCAAAGGAAGGTCATGGGTGTGTCTTGGTTCATACATAGGTAGCTCAGAACAACATACAACAGGGACAACAAATGGGATTTGGAAATATTAAATTCTATACTTTTTTTAAAAATATTGATTTTATTTATTGATTGATTTAAAGATTTTCTTTCTTCTTTCAAGATTTTATTTATTTATTTGCGAGAGGGAGAGAGAGAGCATGAGATGAGAGAGAAACGATGAGTGGGGGGGAGGGGCAGAGGGAGAAGCAGACTCCCCACTGAGCAGGGAGCCTGACACAGACATGGGGCTCCATCCCAGGACCCTGGGATCATGACCTGAGCTGAACGCAGACGGCTAACTGACTGAGCCACCCAGGTGCCCCTTAAAGATTTTATTTTTAAGTAATCTCTACACCCAATGTGGGGCTCAAACTTACAACCCTGAGATCAAGAGTTGCATGCTGCACTGACTGAGCCAGCCAGGTGCCCCAGTACTTCTTTTTAAGCTCTGGTCAACAAGTGTATCTCAGTGTAATAGGTTTAACTGATGAATGTGCTAGTACGCATCACTAATGGTATCTGTTGTCAGCACTGTTGCTACTGGATTGTTATTAGTATTACTGTTATTATATTTTTCAGCTTTATTGAGATATAATTAATATATAACATTGCGTAAGCTTAAGGATTATATATATATATAAAAGATAATTATATAAGGTGATGAGTGTTAACTAATTTATTATGGTAATATATAATATACGTAATATATATATAGTGAGATGATTATCATAATAAGTTAGTTAACACACTCATCACCTCATATAATTATCTTTTTCTTTTTGTAGTGAGAACTTTTAAGATCTACTGTCTTAGCAACTTCCAAATATACAATACGGTATTATTAACTATAGTCACCATGCTGTACATTAAATTTCCAGAACTTACTCATATTGTGATTGGAAGTTTGTACTCTTTGACCACCTTCACCTATTTTCCCTATCCCTTGCCCCGGCAACCATCAAACTACTTTTGTTTCTATGAATTGTGTTTTTTTAGATTATGCATAAAAGAGATCATCTAGTATTTGTCTTTCTCTGTCTGACTTATTTCATTTAATATAATGCCCTCGAAATGCATCCATGTTGTTGAAAATGGCAGGTTTAGCTTCTTTCTTTCATAGCTGAATAATATTGTATTATATAAATAACATCTTTTTAAATGTTATTAGATGCTACACATATTATATAGATATATTAAAGATATATATATATATATATATTAAAGAAGATGGCTATAGATATGTATGTATATACATTTATCTGTTTGTTTGATGGATACTGAAATTGTTTCCATGTCTTGGCTATTGTAAATAATGCTGTAATGCACATGTTAGTGTGAATATCTCTTCAGATCCTGATTTCATTTCCTTTGGATATACACCCAGAAGTGGAATTGCTAAATTGTATGGTAGTATTTTTAGTATTTTTGAGGAATCTCCACACTGTTTTCCATAGTGGCTGCACCAATTTACATTTCCAACAGTGCACAAAGGGCCTTTTCCTCCATCTCCTTGCCAGTGCTGGTTACCTCTTGTCTTTTTGGCAATAGTCATTCTAACAGGTATAAGGTAGTTTTGATATCTTACTGTGGTTTTGATTTGCATTTTCCTGATGATTAATGATGTTGAGCACCTTTTCATATACCTGTTGGCCATTTGTATGTCTTGTTTGGAAAAATGTTTATTCAGGCCTTTTGCCCATTTTTAATTGGATTATTTATTTTTTGTTATTGAGTTGTTAAATATTTTGAGTTGTTATATCTATGTATATATATTGAGCTCCTTATGTATTTTGGACACTAACCTCTTATCAGATATATGGTTTGCAAATATTTTCTCCCATTCAGTAGGTTGCCTTTTCATCTTGTTGATTATTTCTTTTGCTGTAAAGAAGCTTTTTAATTTGTTGTAGTCTCACTTGTTTATTTTGGCTTTTGTGGCTTGTGCTTTTGATGCTGTACTATTTCAATTACTGTAGTTTTGTAGTATAGTTTAAAATCAGGAAGTGTGATGCCCCCAGCTTTGTTCTTTTTCAGATTGCTTTGGCTATTTGTAGTCTTTTGTGGTTCCAGATGAATTTTAGAATTGTTTTTCTCTTTCTGTGAAAAACACCATTGGGATTTTGATAGGGATTGGCCTGAATCTATAGATGACATTGGGTAGCATGGGTATTATAATATTAATTCTTCTGATCCATAAACATGAGATATCTTTCCATTCATTTGTGTCTTCTTCAATTTCTTTTATCAGTATCTTGTAGTTTTCGGTATGCAGATCTTTCACCTTCTTGGTTAAATTTAAGTATTTTATTGTTTTTGATGATATTGTAAATTGGATTTTTTTCTTTATTTCTTTTTCTGATCATTTATTGTTAACTGATAAACACAATTGATTTTTGCATGTCAATTTTGTATCCTGCAACTTTACTGAATTCATTTATCAGTCCTAATTGTTGTTTGGTATAGTCTTTAGGGCTTTCTATATATAAGATTAGGTTATCTGTAATCAGAGGCAATTTTACTACTCCCTTTCTGATTTGGATGCCCTTTCTCCCTCCCTTCCTTCCTTCTTTCCTTCCCTCCTTCCTTCCTTCCTTCCTTTCCTCTGTCTTCCTTCCTTTTTCTTTTCTTTTCTTTGCTTTTTTTCTTTTCTTTCCCCTCCCCTCCCATCCCATCCCTTCCCTTTTCCTTTCCTTTCCTTTTCTTTTTTCTCCCACCTAACTGCTCTGGCTAGGATTTGCAGTACTATGTTGAATAGAAATAGTGGGAGTAGGCACCCTTGTCTTGTTCTTGATCTTAGAGGAAAAGCTTTCAACCTTTCACCATTGACTATGATGTTACTTGTGGTCTTGTCATATGTAGCCTGAATTATGTTGAGGTACATTCCTTCTATACTCAGGTTGTTGAGAGTTTTTATCATGAAAGGATGTTGAATTTTGTCAAATGATTTTTTATGCATTTATTGAGATGATCATGATTTTTACATTTCATTCTCTTTCTATGATATAATTATTAGTGATTAGTGTTTAAATAATGTTAAATGACTTCATTTATATATATACTCAACAACACAAAGATGGTTTCTTCTATACTAAAAACTATTTTTAAAAAACATGGTCAATGCAAAGGTTTTCTGCTTAAGACACAGTTAGTTACCATTTTGAAGTAAATAAGGTTCTTTATTCCTTCAACATTCAAGTTAGTCAAGATTTCCTGATGAGAAAGATATTGTAACAATGCAGGATGTTATTTGAAAAAGAAATGTGGAAAAAGATTTTATTTGCCAAGTCTTAAAACATATGTTTTCAAATTTAACTTTCTTTTTTTTTTGAGATTTAAAATTTTAATTTACATTTCAATATACATGTAGTAAAATTCAGTGTTGTGGTGTAGAGTTCCATGAATTTTTAGGAATCTGTTGTTATATATCTAGCACCGTGATCTGTTTCAAATTTAACTTTCAAATATAATTTTCATTATGTTGAATTTCAACAGATTCTAGCTTCGAACTTTTTATAGCCTTTTGTATAGTTGTGCTTATTAAACATGTCATTCTGCTTTCTTTTGCAATGTTGTCTTCTCTTTGGTATTAAATTATTCTCAAAATTTCTTTGAAATATCTTCTACATTTTATAAACTAGTCTTCCTTCAGAATTAGATTCTCAGGTATTAAAAAGACTTACTTATTTTCTGTTTCCACAGTCTTCAGAAACATCTGATTAATTGGAGTTTATGAACAATACTAAAATAAATCAGTCACGAAACTAATTTAAAAACCTGACCTTTGTATAAAATTATAAAATACAATGGGTCAGGTGAACATGTCCAGTGTAGTCCCCTTTCTGTTCCTTTAAGAATAAAATAATTTGATTGCATTATGTAATAAAGATTTGAAAACAGTGTTAACTTGTTTTGAGTTCAGAGTTTTAGGTGAAGAGTAACATGTGGCTCCATAACATTGGCTCCATTAATCCAAAGCTCTTAGACCAAAACTGTCTACGATTATTCATCCATATTTCTTGAGAATTCATAGAGTTAAAATTCAATTTTTTAACTGACTAGTAGAATGCAGTTGGCATATTTGGTTGCCAAGGTATTGAAAAATAATAAATCTGACTGTTGATAATTAAATGCAATGGAAACCTCTATTTATTTTGCAATTAAGTTATCTTGTCCATGATCTCCTAATAGCTATACTTTTGTGCCCTATAACTCTTGTTAACAACTTGTTTCCATTCCCTACATGGCTAGGCTTTTGTTCTGGAGAGCAAGAATTCCAGGCCATCTTTGCAGAGCTTTACCCAATATTCTAGAAATGTCACATCAAGAGAAGTACATCTGTTATGACATCACCACATTTTTGATCTGCTATTTTAATTTCTCAAATGAAGAACATTGTAGAAGTTATTTCTACCCCTTTGCAACAAAACATTTAGCCTCTTCAGATAATACAGAGATTCCCAAAAAGCATGGTTTTTGAAATAGTAAGATGGTAGTAGGGTACGACTCACCATCACACGGTTTTGTCCAACAAATTGTAGGTAGCACGAATAAAGAGCTGCTAATTCCACCATGCTGTCTGTGGCTGACTTTTACTACAGTATTGTTCATAGCTATCGACACTAGCTATAGGTGCGGACTCTCACATGAAACCATATCAGGGGAATCAATCTGCCATTGAATATGTGCTGAAAAATACCCACACAAGTCTGCCTGGAGACAGAGCTACATTTGTTTATGTGTGTAGATGCGTATATGTGAGGGCGTATCCATTCCCAGAGTCTCAGTTAGCTTCTTTAAATATTTGTGGTGTGCTCTGAGACAACCCACGCATTTCCTTCACATGTCACATGGACACCAGTCACGATGTCCTCCTGCTCTTGTGTGCACTAATAACACAAGGGATAGTGCAGTTCATGGGAAAATGGGTGTGAAGGAATCATGGATGTCTTTTGTAAGTTCTTCTGCCAGATTGTAGTCAAAATTATTTTTGAACAGTGTTGGGCAGGGAGGGAGTTGCCTTTCTTAGTAGAAGAGGAATAATAAAAATCCTGAATGTCTTTTGAGAGATAATAAAATATGTTCTTAATAGATAACTTCCAAATATATAACTAATAAGTTCCTTACATTTAGAATTCCAGTTTTTTTTTACAGTTATGATATAATGAGATAATCTGTGCAAATTTGCTTATACTTAGTTTATTAAGTGTTCAATAAATGTTAGCTTCTAGGTAGGGTTGTGATGATATTTTACTGTCAGTAATAAGTTTATTAGTAGTAATAAAACTTGTGGCATTGTACAGCAAGCCCATTTACAGTCTAAATTGTATCAGATATTTCTTGATTTTTAGATAATGTGTTTTAGTTGCAATCTAATGCAGTTGTAAGGATTTGGTTATGACTGCTTAATCTCTTTTTAAAAAAATTCATCAATCATCACTAATTTTTTTTTTCTTAAAGATTTTATTTATTTATTTGAGAGAGAGAATGAGATAGAGAGAGCACGAGAGGGGGGAGGGTCAGGGGGAGAAGCAGACTCCCTGCCGAGCAGGGAGCCCGATGCGGGACTCGATCCCGGGACTCCAGGATCATGACCTGAGCCGAAGGCAGTCGCTTAACCAACTGAGCCACCCAGGCGCCCAATCATCACTAATTTTTAGATTCAAAATCTCTATAGTGATCTCTCTATGGTTTTCTGTGATGCCAAGAGTTACTCTTTAAATACGCAGGGATTTCCATGGACTTTTAATTTTGGAAGCCAAATAATTGTGGAGGCTGAGTTGGTGGCCATTGCCCTTGAGACTTTTGATAGTCCTGTTGTCCTATCAGCATCAGTCTGCCTGAGATGCCCTCTATTACTTCTGCTTTTCTTTGGGTTAAAGCAGTCCTCATTTTTTTTTTTTTTTTCTGAAGCATTCCTAACATCAGAGGAGGGAAATTACAAATTGCCATGAGATTGCTAGAATATCAAAACATTGGCAGCAGCTTGACATTTCTTTCAAACTGAGTGTTCATTGATCACATTGTACATTAATTTTACATTTCAGGCCATAACAATCCCAGAGATATTTTAGTATCCAAGAAGTGTTTTGATTTATATAATACCAAGTAAAATTCTCTCCTCTCCTTCTCTCCCAAGACCTCTACTTGAGGAGTATTTTTGAGCATATTTCTTTGGAAATGCCTGTTACAATACTCGTTAAATAAACACAACACACTAATCCCTTTAAATTGATCAGCTGATCTGATTACCTAATACATCTTGTAGGAAATGATACATAGGACAAAAATGTTTGACAGAGGAGATACCGTATAGGCTGGCTTGTTAGGAGTTTGAGAGGGAGCGTAACAGAGTTGAGAGACGGATACTCGTTGGCCAGGGGAAATTGCAGCACATAAAATGGGAAAAAGTACTAAAAAGGAATGCCAGGATGGGGGTTGTTAACAATAAACTTCACTCTTTTTATAGTTTTGCCTGGTATGAGTCTTTCCTGGTTCTGATATCCTAAGAGGGAGGACTCCCGGAGTGGATTCCTTGGGCCACAGAACAGAAAGATGACCTTTATTCTTCCTTCTTTAAAGAACAGGAAAAAAAAATTTTTACATAAATGTTTCAACGTAGAATGTAAAAATTCAATTGTAAAACTAGTCTTTGATTTTGTCTTTTTCTATTAGTTAACAATTGAGTTTCTTTTTCTATTTCTTTTCTGCCCGTGTGGTTCAGCCAGGACACGGTGTCTCCTGGTTATCGGGAGATGATGTAGTTGTGTTTTCGTGCACTGGTACCACTGTTTTCTCCAATTGGCCATTGTTTTCTGGAGAGAGGGACTTCTGTGTACCGGAACTGGCACAGTCTGGCATGGAGGCTTGCATGCCACCTCTCGGAACTGATGAGACAACATTCCGGCTGATTAATCAGATAGGTTTCATAACCTGCTGCAGAACAAGGGGAGGGGAGAACATTATGCATTAGTGGCATCCAGCTTGATATTTTTGCATGTTTCACTCTTCTCTTGCAATTAGGGGAGATGCCAATTTTGCTTTTGTTGCAATTTTAAAATGCTTAATGAAACGTTTAGAACTAAAAGGACAATGATCTCTTAAAAGTAACACTGAAAATGAGTGTGGATCTGATCTTTTTATTAATACAGTTTGGTTTTTAAGGGAATCTTTCAATTTGTAAAACCAGTGGCAATATACCTATCTCTGCAAAACAGACTCTTGCAGATGCATTTTAGACAGATTAGTAAAATTTATATCTTAACATTTGTACAGTGCCAAGATATTCATTATAGTAGTAGACTGTGATACCTGCTTTTCACGTCACCTTTTAGCGTAGTTTACTTGTGATTACCAAAATTACAAACAACTCTTCAACATTGTTTCTTTAATCTTTAACACTGTGAGGAAGGCTGAAGGTTATTTTCATGTTTACAGAAGAGCAAGTAGCCCAGGGAGAAATAGTTGGAGCTAAGAGCAAAACTAAGATAGCCTGACTTTTGTCCTTGCCAGCGTGTCCTTGGTGCACCTGATCTGCCCGAGTCTCTAGATACCACCTCCAAGTTCTGTCAGACTCTGCCACATGAGCAATGATTTTCTTTATATCTGCGTTGTTTTCATGGGTAACAATGAATAGGAGGCTCTAACGTGCTTTGGAGAGAGTGCATGATTTTCCTTGAAGAGATGCCGTATCACGTAGTGGTCAAGACTGCAGACTCTGGAGCCAACTGCTGGACTTCATTTAAACCCCAGCTCTACCATGTAGTAGCTGCCTGACTCTGGGAAAGGGGACTGCTCTTGGCCTCAGCTTTTTTTTTTTTTTATCAATAAACCGAGAATAAGAAAAGTGTCTATCTTCGTAGGGTTACTGTGACAATTGAATGAATGAACATACGTAAAGCACAAAAAAGAGTGCCCGTACAGAGTAAGCACTTAATATGTATTATTATTATTATTATTATTATTTAAGAATTGCACTTTTCCAAGTGGATGTGACTTTGTTTTTCAGTGTCCAGAGGGGACTCATCAGTGTTCAGAACTGACTCCCCAAATTCTACTGGCATAGTGAATATTTTTCTTTAGAAAATCCATCTTTCTATGACAGAGTGTTCACTTTCTAGTCTTTAGTCTTAGTCTAAATTATAAACATGGTGTGGGAAATAGGACACTGGACTGAGGTCCAAGACCTGGACTTCAGTCCCAGCTCGTCATGTCCCAGCTGTGACCTTGGGTCAGTCACTAAACCTCATCAGGCTCTGCCTCTTTTCTCCTCATGAGAAAGCTAGACTATAAAACTTCCACGTCCACTTATAAAATCCCTTTCCGTAACTGAGGTGATTGGGATAAGTCCACTTCAACAAAAATATTAGGAAAAGCCATCCTGTGTATCCCATTTAGTTAAAGCCTTTTATTAGAAGGATTTCACTACTATTACATAGGTAGGATTGGCAAGTGCTTGTGTAGATTTTGAGGAATGGAATATGCTATGGCATTTTTAAACATGTGTTTCGTCGGACACCCTGAGGAAAAATGACTCATCAAATTAAACAGTGTATCATGTAGCACGTTGGATAAAATAAGTGACTTATCCTTTCGCTGAGTCTGTGCTTTGTGGAGGAACTCTCCAGCCATCAGTGTCCGCATCCTCCCACATTGTCCTCTGCAGTTCGGGGTCACCTCAGCACTGCAGTGGGAATGGAGAAGGGAGAGAGGAGGGACCATGTCCTCTTTTGTCTGTGCCCCATGGGAGTAGGTTCCGGCTTCCCCACACTTGGTCCTTCGGGTGCCTGGGTCAGCATCAGCTTATATACTTGATCATTGTTAATGAAGAAGTAAAATAAGAAATAAAAAAAGGAGAAAAAGTCTTTCTCAAGTGCTGATGTTCCTGAGAGCTGATGATTTCCTGCAATCCTCATTTGCTTTTTGTTTTGATTGACATACTGAGCCTCCGAAGCCCTTTTTTTTTTTTTCTCCATCAGCCAGATGGAAACATTGTCTTTAGGGTGATGGAAAAGACAGAGGCAATATGGGTAATTAATAATTTAGTAAAAGGCAGATTGCAAGGATAACCCAATGTATAAAAAACCCAGCTTACCAAGCATAATGGTGTGTGTTTTACTTTACAGAAGATGTTTTGCTTTGTAAGCTCTCGTACACTGAGGGGCTGATTTAATTTTCAGTTCTTTAAAGAAGAGCTTCTTTCCTTGTTTTCTCCCAAGCCTAGAAATGCTGGGCCTGGGTGGGATGGGAGTTGCAGCAGTGTGCAAAGTTGTAGACCATGGGGAGGGGACGGGTTCACCATCCTCAGTAATGCAGAGGATGCCCCCCCCCCCCCCCCGAGGTTATTCCTTACTGCAGGAATCTCAAGAGCCTACTGGCAACCACAGAGCTGATTGGGAAGGCTAAAGTTGAGGCCCTGGGCTTAAAGAGCAAAGACCCTGAACAGGGCCAGAAAAGAGCCTGGGGATAATCCCTGCAAAAGTGAGCTCTGAGGGTCTGGGTCCATTTCTTCCCTGAGCAGTAGCACAAATATATAGAGTGATGTTACTCAGGATACGCCTGGTCCATAACTTTCTTCTTTGGTGTATATTTCTCCTTGTTTGTAGGGCCAAGGAGATCTGTTGAAGAATGCCAAGAATGAAGCCATAGAAAACATGAAGCAGATCCAGCTGGCGTGCTTGTCCTGTGGACTTAGTAAAGCACTCAGCAGTGGTGCAGAAGCCAAGAGCAAACGTAGCCTGGAAGCCATCGAGGAGAAAGAGAGTGGCGAGGAGAATGGGAAGCTGTGACCCTGCGCAGTACCGACATGCGCACCCAGCCTTCCCCTCGAGGACTCTGGGTTTTCTCTCTGGTTTTCTTTCTTTCAGCTTTTTAGAAGTTCACAAAAAGATGCCCTCTGTGGGGTGTTGGACATAGATATTTTCACAATGTCAGTATTTTAATGTAGTTAATTTATCTAAGTTAAAACCTTTAGTAGCAGTGTTTAAAAATTCTGGGATGTGTGTACATACCCATGTATGGATGTGGGTGGGAGCGTGTGTATGTGTGTGTGTGTGTGTGTGTGAGAGAGAGCGAGCGAGAGAGAGAGAGACAGACAGACAGACAGATACAGAGAGAGACAGAGAGAGAGAGAGAGAAAGAACCAGAAAGTGACAGAGAGAGAGGAAGAGAGATTGAGAAAGAGAGCTCGAGATCCTATGAAAATCTATTCTACATTGCATTATTCATTTAGTAAGTTATTACTTTATCATTTTGGGACAAATTTGTTAATCTGAAATTCTAAAGAGCACTTACTATAACCGGTTACTGTGTTTAATTTACTTTGTCATTTAATTTAGAGATCTTAACATAGGTTATTATCAAAGGAAGCCAAATTTACCAATGCATAGATGTTTTGATAGATTAAATATCGATTAGAAAATTCTTAAGAATCACAGTAGAAATAAAAGTGAGTGAAAGATAAACAAGTGATCAGAATTTCTGAGGTCAGCAAAATCATTTCTTCAGTTAGAAACTCTTTAAACTATTTATTAAATAAAATCAATTTTTAGAGAGTTTTTTGGTAGTTGTTTAATAAACATATGATTTCATGGAAAAGCTGATCATAAATGAATTTATACCCACCTCTGCGGAACTCTGAAACACAGTGAGAGCTCTGTTGTAATTAGTATTTTGATGTGACATGATTTTCAGTTATAAAATTTCAAGGTTGAGATTTGTTGGAAGGTCTCATTCTTCCAAACTGGGAGTCTAGCATTCATTTTCTGTAATGGACATGAGCAGCCAGGAGGTCTTGTCTTTGATTAAATATAATTTGTTGTACTAAATTTAAATTGAAAGACATTGTTTAAACAATACCACATTATCATGTTGAGCTGATATAAATTCTGTGGGTCAGATAACATCTTTGTGATGATTTAAGAACTAACTGATTACAAATATGATATAATTTTTATACATGAACAAAAACACACACAAAAGAAGCAAACTAATTAGGGTACATTTATAATTGCATCAGATAATTTTTACCCTAATATCTTCATAAAGTACTTGAGTGTAAAATGTTTGTTACCTCCAGAAGAACTAAATGTTCTATGGTTATGAAAATATATTTATTTAAGACATTGCTTTTATTTTAAAAAGCTTCTTAATTAATTTGATTAACAAATAGACCAGTTTTGGGGGAACCTAGGGAAGATAATTGTTGACATTTTGCAAATATAAGCATCTTCTATAGCTACTGTGTTGAGTTATTTCTGACTTCTTAACACTATTATGTTCGTGTTGCACATTACTGAAAGTAAAGATATGAAACAACACTTTTATTGTTTTCCTTTATTGTGAATTCATTAAAAAGAGAAAAAACTAATGAAAATAATGACATATAATGATACTATATTAAAAATATCTCAAAGGGTATATTTCCATGGACTCAAAATGATGAAATTTCTCCTTGGGTTTCAAACTGGGCACTTGGGGAGGTTCATGAGCTCATTTTAAGGTAGGTTTCCAATGGTACTACAATCGCCTGAAAAAATTTCTTTACCCTCCATTATACTTAACCCGCACAGTAAAAGGAATAGTAGAATGCAGGTATCTGAATTTCTTATGATAAAAAGGAGGTGATAGAGACAGAAACAAAACCCACTTTACATCAGCCCATTGGTAGGTTTCACCTGTGGACCTCTTCACCTCCCTGAATTCTATTCAGAGAAGTCCATGCCTTTACTGGTGGTACAGAGAGGTGGGAAGAGTAGATAAAGAGTGACAATGCTCAAAGAATATTATTAATTTCTTTACTTGAGGGTCAAAGCCAATCCTTAAAAGTGGCTTCCTTAGTTTATTCCACTTGTCTTGGAGTTCCACTCACATTTAGGAACTTGCCCAAATGCTCTTGAACTGTTTTTGTTTTTAGCTTAAATAGAGTTTGAAAAACAAAACCAAAACAAAACACAAGTACAGGTTCCACCTCATCTAATGCTACTTCTGGCAATGGGTTGTCTGCCATTCTCTACTCCACTGCATTGGGTATGATTACTAGTCAGGGAGTGAGGGGTGGGGCAGGGTGGAGCTTTAGATTTTGAGAATGGTCTTGCCTCTGGATAGAATAATAAAAACAAACAAAACTTTTTACATTATTACATCCTACCAGCGTCTGTCTTCTTTCCAGACTTGTACTGCAGTAGAAAAATCCTCCTTCTGTCCACTTAGCTTTTGACGATACGAGGAAGGTAATGGTAGATATTAATTCTGTTTTTGTTTATTAATTTTTACATTACCAAGGGGATTTGAAGCATAGATGGTAGATATTATCACTGACAGAGCCACTGATATAGTAAATGGAAGAATCGACTTTGGGTTCTGGTTTGTCTGATTTTATGTGCAAGAGTATTGGTTCAGTGGTTTTGATTTTTAGTTTAATTCTCAAAATTTTAAACTGAACTACTAACTCTTTCCTTTATAACCACAAATCAAAAGAACTTTATTGTATTCTTTGATAATAAAATACTAATGATCAATATTAAACATGCAAAAACAGAGATATGTAAAACAATCACCCACTATTAACATTTAGATTTATACCCCTTCAGACACTGAATATGCTTGGATTATACATACATCTAAATATGCTTTGATTTTTAAGAAAAGTGAGATCACATTATATAAAGTGTTTTTGTAATAATCTTTTCACACAATAAAGACAATACATCATGAATCCCTTTCTGTCAATAAATATATATGTATATATATTGGGGCTCTCAGCCTTTGAATTGAATCTAGTCCACTAATAACGTATTTTATTTGGCCACTGAATCTTTTTCAAAAAATTTTAAACAATAGACAACTTTTAAAAATCAGGAAATTTCACATAAAAATTTAATTTTCTCCTTCTTCTAAAAGATTGGGTATTCTGATGATACTAGACACCCTTCCACACCTCCCCACATCTTACTTGTTATCAATTAATTGGAGCTGCCTTCTCCAAGAGGGGCATGTGCTGCCCAGTTTGCCAAAGAGCTTCTTCTCTCATTTATGTCACATCCTGCCTTAGATGTCTTAGATGTCTTCGGTGGCGATTCTTGATTCAAATTAGTGTTAGTGTCTAATTATATGGATTATCATAACATATTTAGCCAATCCCCTGTTTTCTCTCCTAATTTCTTGTTATATAAGCATTGCAGTGATGAAAATCCATTTTTTCAAAGTGGTTCAATTTTTTCTTTAGGATAAATTTCTAGAAGTAGAATTGTTGGGTCAAAGGATACATAGATTTTTTTTTAGGGATTTTGAAATACATTGCCAAATAGTCTCCAAAAAATGTATCCAATTTCAATTCCCACCAGGAGTTTATGAGAGTGCTCAAATCTAATACTAAATTTAATTATTGTTTTTTATATCTTTGCCAATCTGCTAGATGAAAAAATCTTATTTGTCTTTATGTCTACTCTCTATTGAGAGTGAACATGTATTAGTATGTTCATCGACTATGGATAATTTCATATAGATAGTTATGAGTTTTCTGATCATTTTTGAGTGGGATGCTAACTTTTTATCTTTTTATTATTATTTTTAAGAGGCATTTACCTAATAAGAATCTTCACTCTGTGTTTTTCATATATATTACTAATGTCTTTTGACATACAGATCCCTAATTTAATCCAAGTTATGATTTTTTCCTTTATGATTAGTGTTAAGACATCTTTGTCCACCTATGCTCATGAAAATATTCTCCTATATTGCCTGTTAGTAGCTTTCTTGGTTTACTTTTCACATTTAAATCTACACTCCTCCTACCCTTGCTTTTTGTGTATAGAGTAAGGTAGACATCTTTTCATTTGTTCTCAATGTGGATAATCAGTTGACCCAGCCTATTTACTGTAGACTGTTCTCTATCCACTCCTCTGTAAAGCCACCCTTGTAAAAAATGAAGCACCCATGTATGTGTGCATCTATTTCTAGAATCTCTGTTTGGTTCCATTGGTCTGTGTCTGTCCTGGCAACATTACTGCACTGTTTTAATTATGATAGGTTTGTAATGTTTTGGTATCAGAGAGAGTAGGCCTCCCCACTTCTCTTCTTCTTCAACATTTCCTCGGTTATTTTTGGTTCTTTGCATTTCCATATATCAATTTCTATGAGGTACCTTCTGGAATTTTTATTGGTGTTACATTGAATGGATATATCATTTTGGTGAGTTCAGACATATTCACATTATTGAGTATTCCAATCCATCTGCATGGTATATTACTCCATTTATTCAGGTCTTATTTAATTTCTCTTAATACAATTGTAGAGATTTCTGTATAAAAGTCTTGCAGATCTTTCAGTAGATCTATTCCTAGGTATTTGATGTTTTTCATGCTATTAGAAATAGTAACACTTTAAAACAAATTTCTAAATTGTATATAAAAATATAATAGATTGTTTTGTAATGATCATGTATCAAGTGAACTTGCTAAACTACTTGTTGATTTTAATTATCTATTTATTATTTTGGACTTTATAGGTATAGATCATGTCATCTGCAAATAATGACAGTTTTATCTTTTCTCATCCATATGCATTTTACTTATGTGTTTCATCTGTTTTTCTTGATTTGTAGAACTGGTTAAAACCTCCAATATAATATTCAATAGAAATGATCTTAGTAAACATCCTTTCTCCTTCCCAATCTCAGAAGAATTTTGCAGTATTTCATCATTATATATGATGTTTACTCTAGATTCTGGTAGGTTCTTTTGGGGAATTTAAAAAATTTTAAATATAATTTTTGCCATATATATATATATATATATATATATACTATAAAACCCTTAGAAGAAAATATAGGAAAAAATTTTGCAATCCTGGGTTAAGGCTATGAGTTTTAGATATGACACCAAAAACACAAGTAACAAAGGAAGAAATAAGATTGAACTTCCTTAAAATTAAAAACTTTTGTACTTCAAATGGCACCATCAAGAAAGTGAAAAGACAATCTGTAGAATGAGTTTACAACTTGTATGTCTGATAAAGGATTGGCATCCAGGATACATAAAGAATCACTACAGCATCATAAAAAGACAACCCAGTTTTAAAAATGGACAAAGGATCTGAATAGACATTTCTTCAGAGAAGATATACAAGTGGGCAGTAAGCAAATGGAAGAATGCTCAACGTCATTGATAATCAGGAAAATTTAAGTTGAAACCACAATGAGATACCACTTCTCACTCACCAGGAATGCTACAATAAAAAAAGACAGGTAATAACAAGTGCTAGTGAGGATGTAGAGAAATTAGAACCATCATACACTATTAGCGAAATGGAAAACGGTCCAGCTGCTTTGGAAAAGAGCCTGGCACTTCATCAAAAATTAAACATAGAGTTACTATATGACCAGCAATTCCACTTCTAGGTGTATACTCAAGAAAAATGAAAATACATGTCCACAAATGCTCATAGCAGCATTATTCAGAATAGCCAAAAAGTGGAAACAATCCAAGTGTCCATCAACAGATGAAAGGATAAAAGAGATAGCATATCCACAAAATGGGTTATTCAACAATAAAAAGAAATGAAGTATCGATACATGTTACAACATGAATGAACCTTGAAAACATTATGCTAAGTTAAGAAAGCCAGGCAGGGAGGCCACATATTGTGTGATTCCTTTTGTATGAAATGTCTGTAAGAGGCAAATCTGTGGAGACGGAAAGTACGCTAGTGGTTTTCAGGGGCTGGGAGGAGGTGGGATGGGGAGTGACTGCTGATGGGTATGTGGTTTCTTTTTGGGGTGATGAAACGTTCTGGAATTAGATACTGATGATAGTTGCACAGCTTTGTGAATGTACTAAAAACTACTGTGTAGTTTAAAAGGGTGAATTTTATGTTATGTAAATTATCAGTGAGTTACTTAAAAAAAAAGAAACACAGAAAAGAGAGTTTACATAATGAACTGAGCACCAGTGAATAGTGAAATAACTCCAAGAAATCTAATACATACAAAATTGGTGGGGGGGGGGGAGAAAAAATATTTGAATAAATAATGTCTGAGAAAACTCTTTGAATGAAAACTATAAAGCCACATATCTAAGAACCTTAAAAAAATCCCAAGGACCAGAAATACGAGGTAAACAACCAAGACATATTATAATAAAATTATTCAAAAGTAGTGATACTGAGAATATCTTAAAAGTAGGCAGTGAAATAAAACATGTATGTATAGTACACAGAAAATTAGAAAGAATATTATTTAGTGTAAACCATGTAAGTGAGATGACAATGGAGCAACTTTAAATACTGAAAGAGAAGCAAAAACTTAATTCTAGAATTCTATGCCCAGTGAAAGTGCCCTTCAAAACTAAATGTGATATAAACAATTTCAAAAGATGAAGAACTCATCACCAGCACACCTTCAGTAAAAGAAATGTTAAAGGAAGTTGTGATTTTGTTAAATGATCATTTATTAAGTCGAGTCCCAAGGTGTTGGATGGTTCCACAGAAGGCCACAAGGGAATTGAAATAGAGAAGTTTGTTACTCACAAGTGCTGGAAAATGTACATGGCATGCCTTAATAAGGGACCATGGGGAGGTCAAGGCAGGGTACAGGCAGAAGGAAAGTGGGGGACCAAGGGCACATACCTTTATTTTGGGTCTGTGGTGGAGAGCTTTGGGGTTCTTGGGCTAAGGCTGGATTGGGCAATTCAGTGGGGTTTTGATAAGCTTTGTGGGGGGTCTTATCTACAGGGCACTCAAGGAGAAGGCTCTGGGAGGGGGAGAGACTGTTTATCACAAGGGTGGTTTATGGGATTTATATCAGGAAATTGTATTTACTTATGACTCTGTGCACTGTTATCTAGAACATGCATTCAAGAAAGCGGCTAGTGTCAGTTCAAGGCCTTCACAGGCCTCCTGGCCACACAAAGTGGATGCTGAGGCAGCAATATTATGGAGTAGTTTGACCAAACTCTCAACAGAATTCCTCCAGACTGGAGGAAATGATGGCAGATGAAAATATGAATCTACACAAAGGAATAAAGAACACTAGGAATAGCAACTATAGAGGTAAATAGATTAAAAAGTGTTTACTTAAATCTCAAAGAGATAAATGACTATCTAAACAAAAACAACAAGGTAATAAGGAAATTGTAAAAGATATAAAAGGAAAATGTATGATAAGAATAGCACCAAACTGGTAGGAGAGAAAGAGTCCAGTACTATGTGTGAAATAGTCTGATACCACTTGAAGGCTGATTGTGATAAGTTAAAGAGTAATTTATCACAATCCTAAATCAACCACTAAAACAAGAAAGCAAAGAGCAATAACTAGTAAGCCAACTGAGGAGATAAAATTGAATCAGAAGAATATATTCAATTAATCCCAAGGAAGGCAGAAATAGAAAAAAAAAAAAAGGAATAAAGAAGAGATGGTGGAAAAAAATTAGCTAGCAAGATGATTACCTTAAAGCTAACCATGTCAGTAATCACATTAAATGTAATTGTATAAATAAAATTGTCAGATTGGATAAAATAAGACTAAACAGTATGCTGTCTATAAGAAGTACACCTTAAATAGAAGGACACAGGTTAAAAGTAAATAGATGGGAAAGATATGCTAACATGAATCAAAAGAAAACTGGAATGGCTATATTAATATCAGATGAAGTAGATTTCAGAGCAATGAATGATACCAGGGATAAAGAGGGTCATTTCTTAGTGATTAAGGAGTCACTTCATCAAGAAGATGTAACAATTCTAACTGCTTATGCAACTAAAATCAGTGTTTCAAAATACATGAGGCAAAAACTGATAGAATTGCCAGAAGAAAGGCACAATCATATGATTATAGTCAGAGTTCAATATACCTTCCTCAATAATTGATAGATTAAATAGAAAATAAATATGGATATAGGAGATTTAAATAATATCAACCACCTTGACAAAACTGACATTTATACAACACTACACTCAACAGCAGTAGCAAACACACTTTTCTCAAATGTACGGGAACATTTATCAGGAGAGACCATACTCTGGGTCATAAAACAAGTCCCAATAGGTTTAAGAGGATTAAAATTATACAAAATGTGTTCTCTGACTACAAAGGAATTACATTAGAAATCAATAATAGAAAGACCTTTGGAAAATCTCCAAATATTTGGAAACTAAGTGAAGCACTTCTAAATAATTCATTAGTCAAAAAAGAAATCAAAAAGGAACTCGGAAGTTATTTTGAACATAAGTGACAAATCATCAAAATTCATGGAACAGCACTAGTGCCATTCAGAGAAGGAAATTTATAGCAGTTAATATCTGTATTAGAAAAGAAGGGAATATGAAAACTTTCAGCCCATAAATTCTACAACTTCCTTGGAAGACACAAACTGCCAAATCTCAAAATAATTATAATGAGTAAAAGAGGTCCGACAAAAAGTACATACTGCATATCCAATAATATAAATGTTTGGAAATGCAAACTAATGACTCATGACAGATCAGTGGTTGCCTGGGGACGGTGGGGAGTGTAGGGGCTCAAAGTGGCAGAAGGACACTTTCGGGGAGGGTGTCTATGTTCATTATCTTGATTGTGGTGATGGCTTCACATGTTACACATACATCAAAATGTAATTAAATTGTATGCTTTAAATATGTGGAGTTTACTGTATGACATTATATCTCAATAAAGCCCTTAAAAATACACAACAGTATCTCTAAGTTAATAATAATTTTGAGGCAGTTTTATTTGTTTTCTAAGTAAACTTTACTCCTGCCTGTATGTTTGTTGTTTCTTTTTTTCCTTGATGTTCATCAAGACTTTGCCTCTCTATATTTTCAGATAATTCAATTTTACTTTTATCTGGGAAATAGTGAGTTTGTAGAGTTAGGTATCTTTTTAGCTTATAAAATCTTTCTTTTTGCATTTTCCAGCGTGTGTGTGTGTGTGTGTGTGTATTTAGGAACATGTTTGCTTTGTGTCACTGCTTTAGTCTCTTTAGGAACAGCATTTGACCTTATCATCATCATATGTTTCCTTCATCTTCTCTGTAACAATGCTATTTTTCTGCACTTTTCTTTGAATCCTGGGGGGGGGGTTTCTTGTGACTTTCCTTTACAACAAAAATTTTATATTCTATATTGTCAGTATTGCTGCTTAATATTCGATCACATTTTTCATTTCAAAGGATTTCTTCATCTCATCCAGCTCTTTATTTAAATTCATGCTTGCCTCTCAACAGCTTTTTCCCTTATGATCTATTTTCTGATCCCATCTTTAATAGTTAGCACTTACCTTATCTTCTGGGTGCCACATGCTGTGCTAAATGCCGACCTGTATCAGCTCATTTAGTTCTCAAAACTGTCTTAGATATTGATATTGTCTCCAGTAGAAGGGAAACCAGGGCTAAGAGACTGTTCAGTTATCTATTGCTGCATAACAAATTGCCCCCAAGCCTCCCTGTTTAAAGAATGGAGCCCATTCATTTTGCTCACCTATCTGCAGTTTAGGTTGGGTTCAATGGGGGGCTGAGTACCTGGTGTTCTACCTGGTGTCAGTTGGGATGATTTGAAGGCCAGGGGCTGGAATCATTTGAACATTTGTTCTCGCCCAGGGCCAGGAGTCGGTGCTAGCTGAGACCTGAGTTGGAAGATCTACAGGTAGCCGCTGCATGTGGCCTGGGCTTTCTCACAGAGTCAGTGTCCCTTGAGAGAGCCAGCCAAGATAAAGCCAGATGACCTTTATGAGCTCGCCTTGTGAGTCACACAGCACCATTTCTACCGCATTGTATTCCCTGAAGGTGACCATAAAGGCATGCCCAGTGTCAAGGAGGAGGGGTGTGGTAAAGTTTAGCTATTGAGTAGGGAGGGTAAGTTTCTGAAAGAGCGTGGGAAGCCAGACATGTTGCTGTTGCCATTTTTGGAAATTTTAATCTTCCACAGAAAAGTTAAGTATTTTTTTCCAAGGTCACATGATCATAATGGAGGAAGATTACTTCATAGAAATCTTATTTCATAGAAATAATACTAAATTTCCTGGAGTAAAATTTGATGCTATCTCAAATGTTCTTTTTTTTTTTTTTTTTAAAGATTTACTTCCTTATTTTAGGGGGAGAGAGACAGTGAGAGAGAGAGAAAACACGTGTGGGTGGGGGGAGGGGCAGGGGAAAGAAACTCAAGCGGACCCCTGCTGAGTGGGGAGCCTGATGCAGGGTTCGATCCCACGACCTTGAGACCATGCCCCGAGCTAAAATCAAGAGTTGGTCGCTCAACTGACTGAGCCACCCAGGTGCCCTGATGCTCTCTCAAATGTTCTTAAAAATTTGTAAGTATGACCTTCCATGACTTTTGTGTTATGGTCATGTCCCTTTATATTTAAGCATTTTGTATTATAGTCTTTTATGTTACTTTATACATTCATATTGATTTGCTTTTCTTTTCTGAGTACTCTTGTAATATTTTATTCAAACTTTTTTTTTCTTAAGAAATGGCATGAGTTTATTCTTACTAGAATTCTTGACTTTTAGCTTGGATGTTATTAAAATGCTTACTTAAAATTTAAGGGAAGAACTAAATTTTTTATCTTAAGCTGCAGGATCTAATGTTACTTATTTAGTGATCTGGTTACCTTAGGGGTAAGGACTTGAGACTTAGTAAAATCTCAACTGTTCCAATTCCTAATAAGAAGGCAACTTCATGGTAATAAAAGTGAATGGTTTCACATGGTTTATTGATTTCACTCCTAAATGGTACAGTGTTTTGTTTTGCAACAGTGTTATGTTTTGTGATAGGTTTTATAATCCTCATTTGGCATTTGGGGAAACCAAGATGTATTTCTTTGTCTAGGGGACCATAGAAGTTATACTTACTGGCTCTCGATATGGTGACTTTTCATTCCTCTACAGCCATTTAGCAATACCTTGTCAATAGGATAAAAGAAACTGGAATAGTAACTCATCCAAAATATGTTTAGTTCATAGTCAATTTCAGCTTAAAGCGAGGGAAGCTCCAAGGATGCAATGGTGGGGATTTATTTTTTCACGTTTTCATCAGGGTGAACATGTTATTGGCATCCTGGTGGCATGAGGCATAATTGGACTTCTAGACTCTAAAGCCTTTCTAAATTCTTTTAATTTCCCCAGGCCCTAATTGGAATATATATTTGGATATGTTGGAATATATATGTGAATATATAATATGAATATATATTTTATATATTTATTTTGTTTGGAAATTGGTAGATTTGATGCTGCCATATTAAAGTTTGGTGTCTGAATTTGTCTATTTACAGATATGCCATTATGCCATAGAACTATTGTCATCATTTCCATACAGTCTCTTTACAAAATATAATGCATAAATGTTTAGATATTAGGGTTGCTAAAACAAACATACTAACAGCTCCTGGCACAATGCTTAATAGTCCTTTTTATCTGTCTTTTATTTATGCAGCCACAGATTTCAGCATTCTCAACAAGGAATTCATAATTACTTGTTGGGTAAAATAAACCATTGACATAGGAAAGAATAAGTGTAGTTTTTATAAGAATATTGTACAGCCCTTCTTATCTCTAAGGAAAGCAATGTGAGACAGCTGAATGGAAAAGAATGCTGTTCAAATAAAATCTCAAGGGCATTGTAACTGTTCAATGGTTAGAAATTTTGCTCAGTAGCTAATATTAATATCCTATAATCTTAAAGTTCCCTTATCTGTTTTATTTCGATGTAGCAGCTGCTAGTCAGCACATGTAGTATAAATAATTGGATCTTGGAAGCTGGAGAGGCCAGATTTTAGATTTCTGTACAGTGTCCTTCATCAGTGTATCCATATCCAGGACACCATGTGTTCTGATTTTCCTTTATAAAACCCAGTACTGCCAGGAGAGTGTAGAAATCCTAACACTTTGGTGAGAAGTTATACTTACTGGCTCTCTATATGGTGACTTTTCATTCCTCTACAGCTATTTAGCAATACCTTGTCAATAGGATGAAAGAAACTGGAATAGTAACTCATCCAAAATATGTTTAGTTCATAGTCAATTTCAGCTTAAAGCGAGGGAAGCTCCAAGGATGCAATGGTGGGGATGCCTTTGGTGAGAAGGCCTGAATAATACATTGGATTTGCAATATTCTAGCCTTCTTGTCATCATATTTGGGTCAGGTTGCAGTGTATAGGACCTGTGAGGACCTTTATTCCTTTTGGCAGAGCAATAGTGGGACACAGGGGAGAGATCTTTCTGTGGCAGTCTTACGCTTTCCCACCACACCCTGGATATTTTCCTGTGTTTCCATGATCTGTTCATTGATTCCCTTCTGTGCTCTAAGTTTCAATTAGCCTCTCAGGCAAGAGAAGTACTAAGGTTTTTGGAAAATGTTTTCAAATCTCACTCAGGTATCACATAAAAATAAATTATCTAATACTCTGGGTTTGCTCTTCCACCAAATCACATCCACTTTTCCCCTTGTACTATTTTCATTTGATTTTAACTATTTCACCATTCATATTTCTAACTGGTTAATTCTATTTTTCAGAGAAGCCATGTTTTGGAACCTGTTCCGTGGGCCAGACAGCAGACCACCCTCCATTGTGAAAACAAAGGGCTTTCACACATTGAAGCTGTGTATTTTCACAGTCCCCAGATTCGGAGGATATTCTTTCCCTTTTTTATATTTGGTTGAAATATCACAATGGATTTCTTTACTATCAATTAATTTCTATTTTCTAGCAATTCAGTTTAGTCACAAGGAGGAATTCAACATGACAATTTAAGGAATTATAAGTCTACTATTTAAAAATCAAATTGTAAAAGAATATGCTTTTTAAATTAGTTTCTATGTTTGTTCATTTGTTAACAGTGTCAGATTTTACCCTAATTTTTTAATGGAGAACATTTTGACACTTCTGCGATTTAAAATACATTTCCGAGTAAGAAAATATTGTTCATTAGTTCTTTTGTTCTTGAAAAGTTTCTAAAGAATCGTGAAAAATCTATTCCACAGATAGATTAAAGCTTTATGGATCATGAGCTCGTTTTTCAGTCAGTGACAAATAGATTATGTTCTTTCCTCAAGGTATGTGCAAGGAATTATAAAATGGCAATACATCTCTGTTGTAATTTATAAAATAATGCTTTATTTCCTTCTATAGTTATAAACATGCCTGCAGTTATTTTCTGCCATCTTAACTAGGAGACCTGTCAAGTCAAATTATCATGTAAGAAAGTTTTGACTTCTCAACCCCCATCCCCCTTACCATCTGTTCTTCTCTCAGTCTTTTGGCTAGTACTGAACAGCACTGCCACCTCCCCAGCACGTCACCCCAAATTCCAGAGGGCCATCTCCATTCTGTTCTTTCTCTCACACTCTTCTATCCTGTCTATAACCACCTCCTCTTAGCAGCTCCACCCAAATAGATCTGGAATTTCCCTGCTTCCGTTTACCTCTCTTGCCTACCATCCACCATTGTCTTGCCAGGATTATTGAAATAGCCCCCAACTAGACACTTTAGTCTATTTTTCTCCACAGTAGTCAGATGAACGAAAAATAAAATACATGTTATGTGTATGCCTGTGTGTATGTGTGTATGTAAGTGTGTGTATGACTGTGTATACATATATATGATATGCATATATAATATGCAGATATTAAATATATAATGATATAACTGTACCATGTGTTTATTTTATTTATTTTTTAAGAGGGGAATATTTATTTATTTTTTTAATTTAGATTCGATTAGCCAACATATAGTACACCATTAGTTTCAGATGTAGTGTTCAGTAATTCGTCAGGTGCATATAACACCTAGTGCTCATCACATCGGGTGCCATGTGTCTATTTAAAACCCTCAAACAGATTCTGATTGCACTTAGAATCCAAATCCACAGCCGTTATCCTCATGATCTGTAAGGTCTGACCCCTGCCTACCCGCTGCCTGTTATGGACTGCGTGTTTGTGTCCCCTCAAAATTCATGTGTTGAAACCTTAATGCCCAATGCGATGGTATTAGGAGGTGGGTCCTTGGGAGGTGGTTTTAGATGAGATCATAAGGGTAGAGTCCCCATGATGGGATTGTGTTTTTATAAGAGAAATAGACTTATGATCTCATCTAGTTTTAGATGAGATCATAAGGGTAGAGTCCCCATGATGGGATTGTGTTTTTATAAGAGAAATAGACTAGGACTCACTCTTTTCCACTATGTGAGGACACAACAGGAAGACCCCTGCAGACTAGGAAGAGGGCTTTCACCAGGAATCAAATTGGCTGGCACCTTGATCTTGGACTTGCCAGCCTCCAGAACTGGGAGAAATAATTGTCTATTGTTTAAGCCGCCCACTATATGTATTTGTTCTAGTCACCTGAGCTTAGACCCTGCCTTGTCTTCCCTCTGCCCCTCTGCAACTATATTTCTATCTCCAATCCACCAAGCTTATTACACTGGATCTTTCTTCTTCCAGTGGCTGGTGTTTTTTTTATGTCATTCTAGTCTCAAATGTCATCTTTTCAGAAAGACTTTCCCTGACCACACAATCTGAATTAGCGTCTCCAAATATTCTCTGGCCCATCATTCTCTGTCTCTCTCTCTTTATGTATATATATCTCTATAATATATACATATTTTTTTTTTTTTTGAGAGAGGGTGGGGGATAGAGTGTGTGTGGTGGAGAGAGGCAGAGGGAGAGGGAGGGAGAAAATCTTAAGCAGGTTCCATACCCAGCGTGCAGCCTGACTTGGGGCTCGATCTCATGACCCTGACATCATGACCTGAGCCGAAATCAGCAGTCAGACGCTTAACTGACTGAGCCACCCAGACGCCCAACTGTTTATATTTTTTGAACATTGTGCTTATTTGCTGATTTCTTTGTTATTAACAGTCTTCTCCAAGGAAATATACACACTATAGAACAGGGACCTTACCTGCGTTATTCACCACTATCTGCCTGGCTTCTAGCACAGTGTCTGGCACATAGGAAGCACCTTATAAATACCTGTTTCATAAATGTTATAAAGCAACTGGCACAACATCATAAATTAATTAACAGAAATTGCACAGGAAAGATTATGTGTACTTAGCTTCAGGAAAATCTTTGAATGCTTCTAAAGGATTCATGCTGGAATTCTTTTATCTTCCCCGAGATCTTTCTTCAGGCCCAATAATTTTGCTTTTTAAAACTGAACCCCTTCTCAAACACATTTGCTGTTTCTATATAGCCTATCTCTGCGAAAAGAGGGCTAATCTCTTATGGCCCGAGTTCAATACAATAGGCTGTCCCTCCTATAATAAGAGTAGCTGGTGTTTTTCACGTTTATTTAATCAATATAATCTCCTTTCTCTTGTTTTCAGACTTAGTACATTGGAATAATGCTGAATGTTAGCAAGCTAATTTACTTTAATTGGCTGTAAGAGCTCTGGGCTTCCAGATAACTTGGGCAAAAAGTGTGACAGAATGAATAAGAAATCTTATATAAAGCGGAGGAAAGTAATTCATTTGTAGAAAAATACTCACAGCTCTGAACCAAACAAAAGTCTTAATTCCATACTGTTTTGAACATTTATTATGTATTAGGTATGTTTATTGAGCACATTATTGAACACCTATATTATTATTATTATTATTTTAAATTTTATTTTATTATGTTAATCACCGTACATTACATCATTAGTTTTTTTATTTAAATTTTTTTATTGTTATGTTAATCCCCATACATTACATAATTAGTTTTAGATATAGTGTTCCATGATTCATTGTTTGTGCATAACACCCAGTGCTCCATGCAGAACATGCCCTCCTCAATACCCATCACCAGGCTAACCCATCCTCCCAACCCCCTCCCCTCTAGAACCCTCAGTTTGTTTTTCAGAGTCCATTGTCTCTCATGGTTCTTCTCCCCCTCCGATTTCCCCCCCTTCATTCTTCCCCTCCTGCTACATTCTTCTTCTTCTTTTTTTCTTTCTTAACATATATTGCATTATTTGTTTCAGAGGTACAGATCTGAGATTCAACAGTCCTGCACAATTCACAGCGCTTACCAGAACACATACCCTCGCCAGTGTCCATCACCCAGTCACCCCATCCCTCCCACCCCACCCCCCATTCCAGCAACCCTCAGTTTGTTTCCTGAGATTAAGAATTCCTCATATCAGTGAGGTCATACGATACATGTCTTTCTCTGTTTGACTTATTTCGCTCAGCATAATACCCTCCAGTTCCATCCACGTCGTTGCAAATGGCAAGATCTCATTCCTTTTGATGGCTGCATAATATTCCATTGTATATAT